>NW_026638638.1:1040000-1372500 GCF_028554395.1 Pezoporus wallicus
CTGGGCTGACAGGTTGGTTGCATACAACAGTTCTTTAAGCTTTAGCTATCCACCTCATGACAACTGCAGCTCCTCTGCCTCTCTCCCCATTAGGATTCCCCAAAGAAGCCTGTTTTCACCTGAATAAATATTCTGCTCCTGTCTTCATTTTTACACATGAGTGTTCCACTTTGTGCTAGAAGCATGCTACAGTAGCAGTACTCTGGGGATGCTGCTCTAATAGATTCACAAGGTTGACTTGTTTAAGTGGGATTTCATTGTATTACACAGAGGATTTTTTCATAAGGATGTGATTATTCCAGGACTGATCCTACTGCTGTGATATGACCACTTTTGGCACTGTGCATGCGTGGCATGGGATTAGTCTTCTGGCACCGTATAAAATGACTTAGACATGTTGTCTTACTTATTAGCATGTGGTATTGCAGATCATTTTACAAAGGCAACAGCTGCAACCATTACTCCTACAGTTATGTCATAATTTGGTATGTCAAACACCTCTATATAGTGCAGGCAAGAGGAACATTTATTTGTCTTACTTGTCAATACATTTATTTACATTTTCTTAAGCTTTTCCTTTTTGCAGTAGTAAAACAATGCACTCTCCATACAGCTAGCTATCCCAGGAGCTGATGAGAGGGTGCAAAAGGAAAACTACTCAGGAGCTGTGGATTAGCACATGCAAGATCCTATTCAGAATGGATTCATACAAATTAATATAATGAGCACTATTGTTAACACCACCATGACAACTAAGTTAGGTTCAGGGAGCCAGGATCTCTGAGTATCCAGAGAAGATGCAGCAGAGGCTGCATGCTCAGTCCCTCTGAGGGTACCCCTGCTCCCTGCTAGGATTCCCAGCCAGCTAGCTCTGAACCACGACACATGACCTCCAAGGAAAAGAGTGCACCATCTTCCGCACGTGCAAATCTTGACTTGCCCCAGGTAAGATGGATTCCATTCAGATAGGAACAATGTATTCAGACAAAAAGGGGGACCTCTGGATCATAGGCACCTCTCTGGGGCTCCAAGCATGTTGCATATGGACAGGGATACAAGCTAGTCACTTCTGGAACTCACAACTGCACTTAGCCTTTCTTGAAACACCTTCTGCCCCACAGCACAAACTACATAGAACACAGGCTTGCTGAGTGAAGGATAACTGGATGCTAAAAGAAGTCTGAGACAATACTCCAGTTTCTCTTTAAGTAATACAATCGCATGTAGAGTCACAGGTTCAGCGTTGCTCAGCTGGACAGGGGGGCTAACACAAGATGGTCTTGAGGAGTGAGAGGTGGATATAAAGCTTTCCTCTACTCTTCCATAAATTCACAAGGTTGAAGGCAACCTCTCTGACAAGTTCATGCTGCCATGTCCCTCTGTACCATGTCATCTCCACCTCAATCCCAGCCCTTTATGGCTCTCTCCCTGCTGATGATGACGAGCACACAAAGTTTGGCCAGATGAGTTTTGTGTGTATGCACACCTTAGTGTACATTGAAAAATGAGCTGTTCCCACTGTAACACGTGTTAAAGCCTTTACCAAGACAGCACATTTTGGCCTAAATGTGCAAGGAGCATTCACAGAAGACACCCACCAGCAGATCCAAGGAGGTGGACTGTGTCAGAGCACTTATGAAGAGCAGCTGGAGTTGACTCCAAGGTAGATGCCACTAGAAGAGACTGTGTTTTTGAGCCATCCCTCCTGGGAAGGAAGCTGCCCCAAAATCACATCTAGTGAACTGCGGCAAGAGACAAACACACTGTGACTTTGGAGCTGCTGCTGAGAGGAAAAGGATTCTGCCTTGAGCCCTCTCACTGCTAGCCCAGCAGAAATCAGTACGAACTGGCATTTTGCAGCCATTCTATCCCTTCAACCCAACTCCTCCACATCACTTATCTATTTGTTTTGAAAGAAGAAAGAAGGAGGAAGGGAGATGGGGGTGGTGGAAACGGGTCCTCATTGCAACCTGCAGCAGCTGACATTTTTATTGTCTTTTCATTAAATAAGCCTCAGACACAGCAGCACATGCAAATTCCCCTGTGTGCACTCCTCCTCCTCTTCCTCTTAAAAATTCATTAAGGAAGAGAGCCACAATCAAACCAGGAATGCAGGGTTACCTCTCCTACTTGTAGGCTGTCATCTGCACATCTTTGACTGGACAAAAGGTCACCGCAGAACAATGCAAGGCTATGGCTGCCTTTGTCTCAAAAGGCAACAACAGAAATCCAGTATGAGTTTCCTTATCCTCTGCAGTTAATGTGCAAGTGTGTGTGTGGAAAAGTGAGCACACATGGAGTAGTGAAAGTAATTTGTGCTTTCAGACTTCCCACTTTCTTCTCAAGTTTGATAACAGCCTAAAGTATCTCTGATCCCACAGATCCACTAGAAGCCACAGATAAGTAAGAGGGACTAATTTGTACTGCAGTGTCCTCTGACAAATAGCAATGCCCAGCAGTGCAGCAAGTACAGAATTTGATGCTCACCTCACTTATCTTTTCTAGACTAGATCTGGATTGTAGGTCAGATCCTGGCTGCAAGAAACATCTTATTCTAGTACTTCATGGGCTGCTGTTTTCTTCAGGGCATTTTCCTTGCATGTTCAAGGGCCTGTAACTGTCTAAAGGCCACACCTTGCTCTACACAAGTAAACGGGATCCATAATACCCACCTCTGCAAAAAGAGGAAAGCTCCATCTGTACAGAACCTGCAGAGAGTACACCCCAAAAGCTATCATTTACCTCCCCTTTGGAGGTAAGTCAGAGCAGTAGTTATGTTAAAATCAGGCCTGGACCACAGTGATACAAGTGTTAGACTTTAGCTAATTTTGTGGTGAATATACACAAACGTGTGTGCATGTTTGTGCTGCCTTTTATGCATCTTGGCCACTGTGACACATCTGGCTTGTAATCTTACCCACATTTTTGCCTCATGGAGGTTCTTGCGCGGAGCTGAGCCAAGAGACTAAACTTAATCCAGTCCTCTCTGTAGGCAGTTCATATCAAAGCCACTCTCTTTCAGCAGGTGTTGCTCTTGCACACCGGAAAACCCATCATGGGAGATGAACAGCCATAGGTAGAACAGAAAGATGCTAACACTGACCTCCAATGGGGCTTGGCACAGTCGAGAGCAAGTCCTTGAGATGATCTGTCAGCAGTTTTCTCTTACTACCAGGGATATCTGGGGAGAAGACTTGGGGTCACTGCCTTGCCTCTGAGAGACACTCTTCTGCCTGCTCTCTGGAAGCACTTGAGGGCCAGGTGAATTTATCTGCTATTGCATCATTTTTCCTTGCAGATCTGACAGCTCATAATACCTCTGGCGCCTGACAGCCCCACTCTTCTCCCATTGATAAATAATCTCTTTCTGATTTGAGCAACCAAGGAACATCTTGAGCCTGTCACACTGGAGAAGATCCATCAGTCTCTCGTGCCACAAGTGAGGTGTTTGAAAAATGCTGTTTGTGCAGCCATGCTGGGGTATTAATTCCTGGCATACCACTTGTATTTTGATTGTTTCTCACAGAACAACAACATATTTTAACTCTTTGCAAATGAATCAGCGTTCTGTTGTTATGGTAACTCAAACTCTAAAAATAATGTAAAGAAAAGACCACCTTTAATTGATCTCACAAGAAGTTGTTATGGTAACTGAAATTTTAAAAGTAACTAGGTTAAACTCAATTTCTTTTTATCCAGAGCTTTGCATAAACAAATTCTGATTAAAAGATCAGGTTTAATTTAATCAGTTAATTAATGTCACTAAATGTCATTTATCTTACAACTCTCATTTATATTCAGTGCAAAATTACCTAACTTGCTGAGTTCTAACTATTCAGCCATCAATCTGGTATTCTGGAATAGAATGACTGTACAATTTATTTTTGGTCGTGGAGTGGTTAAAATTGAATACACTTCTTTTATATCCTATAAGTGGCCTAGTTTTTCCCTCTGTAGCATGGGTGTAATGCCATCAGGTAATCCTGCTATGAGAGTCACTCACGTGCTATATGAATGAAGGCACATGCTCTGCTGACTTCTGTATCTCTCCAAAGGAAGTATCTTCATCCTGTCTGTCTCATTTCTCCTCTGCAGTGTCCAGACTTTCTGTCTCTGCACCCTCTCCCCCCCGCCAAGGCTGTCTCACCTTTCTGCCCAAATCACTCTTTCCTTCATCCTCTGTCAGAGCTGGCAAATCATTTCCCACTCTAACCCCCTAAATCGGCAGTGACGTTTCCTCTGCTGCGGGTGTATTTACCTCTTTCAAGAGCTGCCAATCTCTACATTGCACAGTCCCTGACACTTGCATCAGCTATACCTCCCTTTCTTGCTCCTATTCTGTTCGAACCTTCCACATTGCCCCTTGAGTGCTTCCAGTGCACCCTGAATTACTGCAGCCAAGCCCAGCTCTCTGCTCATTTCACTGGTATGTTCCTCTGTAACTTCCTTTTACTTTTGCCGCTGAATTTAATCTCCTTGTCCTTGCTATCCACAATTTGAATTGCATAGCTCCTGGTTACTGCTTAGTTCACTGCTCATTTTTTCACAGATTAATAGAGTGAAAGGCTAGGCAAGGTTTATTATGACCATTTAGCTTAACAGGCCACAGAATTTCATCCAGGAATTTCTGTGTTGAACCTATAACTTCCTTTTGAACGATTTGTATGACTTTTACAAAGACACCTAGTCTTGATTAAAAGACTGCAACTAATGGGGAACTCACTACATCCCAAGATAGTTTGACCTAAAGATTTAACCCTCCCCGTTAAAAGTAAATGCATCATATCTTTCATCCAAATGTGGCTAGCCTAAGCTGACAGCCCTTGGACCTCTCATGGACTTTAACATTTGAACAGTTCACCTCAAGGGAAAAAATTACTGTGGGTCAGCTTCCCTGTGATAATCACCCCTATTCATGCTCTTACCTACAGCAAACTACAATAATGGAGAGATGATTTATTAGGGGAGCCTGTCTCCCCGAGTAAGAGGGGTAAACACGCACTTGCAGAGAAGGCACAAACTGCTTCTGCATAGCAGCTGGTATAAGATAATCTATTTTTCCTGGAACCTTGTCTATATGTCTTCCTTTCTGCTGCAGTTTCTTTCCCAGATGGAAGATTAGCATCAGAAATTTTCTTGTGATATTGATGGTTATACATCTCAGTCAAATTACTTCTTAACCTTCTTTTGGATAACCTAGAAAAGACTTGTAAGAGCTTTTTAAGTCTCTCATTGCAAGGGAGAATCTCCAGGGCCAGGAATCATGCTTTCAGGTTTTTTGTCCTGCTTTTCCAGTTTTCTCCATCCTTTCCGCATGTCTGAGCATGAGCACTGGACACAGAATTCAGCAGGTCACTCAGCAATCCCGTATCAAGAAGTGACATCATTCCCTCCCCAGCCCTACTAAATCCCTTTATTTATTTGCCCAAGGATTGCATCAGCCTCTGTAGCACCAGTTTCACACTGGAAATTCACATTCATTTGTTTGCCCAAAATAGCCCCTGCATCCTTTCCAAAATTTTTACTTCCCAGTTCTCAGTCTGAAACTGAAAATACAACCTGCATTCTTGGCTTGTGTATACATGACCTTCCCAGGGGCTTTATGCATACAACAGCTTTCTAAAAGAATCCAGCTTACCACACAATCTAGATCTTGCCGTAGGAATGCTCTGTCCTTATTAGCATCACTTATCATGCCAGAAATGTTTATTTAATCTGCAAAGTTTACCAGCAGTGCCACCTTCTTCCACCTCAGCTGTAACTTCTTATGCATTTGCCTCCAAGCTTTCAACCTTGTCTCCTTGTCTGCTCTTAAATCTTTAGCTTTGTAAACCACAACTCTGAAGCAGCAATTTCCCAAAGGCACTGAGGCTGCCTCCAGAGCAGTGCAAGCAGATCATAGGATTGAAAAATATCCATTAAAAAAGAAATCCCAGAAATTACCGTTTAAGGGAAACACATCGAAAACTGCCCTAGTCAACCACAGCACATCACAGTGTATCACATTCACTCTTCAATCAGTGCCTGGCTATTCTATAAACTGTTTGAGTCAGGTCCCTGTGTTGCAAAGCTTCTTGCATCACTTAATACTATCAACATATTATTATAAATCATATTAACAGCAAATGCAGTATGTGGCTTGTAAGCACAAGCATGCCAACAGCTATGAATCAATCTAGTTGCCTTTTTTGATGTACTGTAATCAATCCATAAAACAGTTGTGGAAAGGATTGTGCTTTGTCCTTATGAAATGGAAAATTCTCCAAATGCAAGTGGTTTCATATCAAATGCTTCCCCAAAAATTAAGCTTTTGATTTAATCAACATGAGTTTAAAAAAAAACCTTTCTCTCTCACAGCTGTCAGCTAAAGAGAAACAGATTCTATTTTACATCTTAAAAAAAAAAACAAAGAACCAACCCCCAAAAGCTACCTTGTCTTCCTTTTAAATGTTTGATTGTCATTCATGACACAATCTGCTGTAACTGTCCTGCTTAGCTCCCTCACTGAGACGGACATTTCTAAGTTTTGGCAACATCTCTGCTAGCAGCTAATGTCGGTTCTGATATTTTGCTTTCCCTGCATGTACGATCTTCAGCTGATATGAATGGTTTTACCTGCTTATACTGAGAGTGGAATATTATAACTGATGACATTCACCGAATAGCTAAGAGGAGGATGATAACTGGGGTCCTACAAATTTACACATCGAGCATTATTTATTGTTATTGTGGAGTTTATGGAGAAGCCACATCTCTTGTGTCACTCTTAAAAGTGACCTCAAATCTTTAGTCACTGGTTTTATGCGGAGGAGATTTCTTGTGTTAAATGACAGGGCCAGTCACCCAATACAGGTTAATATGAATGAGTAAACAGCTTTGGAAAATCACAGATCACCAGATTTACTCAGAGCTCCAGCTAAAGGTCCATACCTTCCACCACACACCCAGAATGCCTATTACTAGAGAATCCTAGGAGTTTGGAAAATGCAGATGATCTGTAGTATTTTGTGCTTGAGGTGTACATAGCAAAGCAGCTGATCAGAACATGTAATCTATTTTCTAAACTGTGATTAGGTGAACAGAACATACTCATCATTTTTATATATATATATATATATATATATAACCATTAAAGATGATTGGAATTAATCTTTTCCCCATAGAAGCTTCTAAGAACCTTCCCCCTTATCTTTTTCAGAGAAGTACCAAGTTTTCAGAAAAAAAAACCAACCCTTTAATATTTGCATTCTAAAATATCTCTTTGGCATTTGTGGTTTGAGTATCTCCCACTCCCTTCTTCTCTGTCGCTTTGGCACCATGGCTATATCCCAGGTCTTAGGGTGTTCTGCTGCCATCTTTCTTGCTGATCCTGCTGTGGGTACATGTCTCTGCTGGTGTTACAAGCATGATCCCAGCCCACGGTGAGCTAGAGAACACCAAGTTTGGTGTGAGACATCACATCAGAATTTTAGAATGAAGACAGTTGTAATTTGCTTATATACTTCTTTTTTACAAATAACAGGAAATTTCTGTTGAAAGCAGACACATTTCAACTTTGTTTGAATGGCATCTTTTTTCATAAAGGCTTTTTCAGAGTAGCTTTGTGGAGGAGGTCTGGTAGTCATCACAAAGTTTTGATTAATGCTGTAAGAGCACAACATCTCCCTAACTGAGGAACCCAAGTCATGGAATGAGGTATGTATGAACCTGACACACAGGACTCCAGTACCCACAGAAGTAGTTTGCTGACCCAGTGCCTGACTGAAAACTTTTACTTACAGGTATCGAGTGTCTGTTCATAGTTAGTTACTATACATTTTTCCCAGTCCACACAGGGAGAGGATTGAGGGCCTGGCCAGACAGAGCTTATTACATCAGTAAAATATTTGAAAGCATAGATCCAACTGAATGAAACTGCAGCCAGGCCAAGCTTGTGTACAGCCATTGAAGTTACTAGGGCACAATAGCTGGAGGACAGGCAGGGCAAGCCAGAAATTGCTCAGCTGAATCCCCTCCAGACCATGTTAGACACATTATTTATCTTCTTCTCCTACAGGTCTCTCTTGCCAAGGAAGTGGGGGAGAGAAGCATAGCTCAAAGAGCTGTTTACTTTCCTGTTGAATGAACAATTCTGAATGAGCAAGATCAGTCTACAAGGCTGAAAATGCAATCCTGTCTTGTTAAAACAAAAAGATAAGAAATTAGGCTGGCTCTTCAAAAGATATTCTATCTCTAGGAAAAGCAACAGGGCTTAATTCTGTCTGTCACTCACTCCCCTCTCAGGAGGGGACGTTCTGTCATCCACACCAAAAGCCTCCACACCATGCGTAGATGTGTGCGTGGTTGCAGCATTCACAGGCAACCCACAGCCTTGGAGCACTTTTGAAATCAGTTGGACGATGGCACAAAATCCCTTCTTCCCTGTGCCATCATCTGCTGTGCATTAGCGGACATGTGGGATAAGGGCTAGCCAAGGTTCTGGCCTCTGCCTGTAATCCATTCCATCTGCAGGGGTGAATCCACTTTGCAACCCTAACAGCTGAGCAGTGCTAGGCCCTCCTCTTAAACAAATGTTCTGGGAGAAAACAGTGGGTATATTGGGAATGACTTACACTGGGATCCCCAAAATTATCTAGAAAGTGCATACTATATTAGATATTGTAAAACCTAATAATAATCCATACAGATATTTTGGAACCAGATGTTCAAGATTATTATTTCTCAAAATATCAAGGTGAAAAAGATTCAATTCTGCTGTAATTGGACTTTCAGATTCCCAGGGAACCAGCCAGTTCTCACCAAACACTGCGGCTGTTCTCAGGATATTCTGCCCATCAACAACTTTCGAATTAGGTTATGTTCTGTTGAGAAAAGGTTCACAAAGTTCAAAGCAGACAGAGTGTAGCTCCTGGGCATACACAAGAAGCATTATGTGCTGGCTTCCCCAGGCCCAAAGCAATCCTAGAGCAAACTTCCCTGCAAAACGAGCTTTAGATTCCTTCTGGATTTTGGTTAAACACATCTCTCTCTTCCTTTGTTACACTGGCAGTTTCCAGCTAGCTCCCAACCCAATTGCATATGTCTGAAGAAAACCAGCTCCTTGTATTTACAGAGAGTACTGCAAACAAGAGAAGCATGAAGTTAACATAAAGGGTTTTTACTCCCTCAGAAAGGAATAATGAGCAAGATGAGCTCCCCAACAGAAAGAATCGCCCTCGATTCAGTGGATTAATTTGCTTGATACCATGAAATAAGACAATTTAAGGGAAATGAGAATTAATATAAAACATTTGTCTTCAGACACGGTTGAACAGTACCATGGAAGAGTATGATAGTCAACAGGGTGTAAGAGAGGTTCAGGCTGTAATACTGCAGCTACTTTAAAACAAGTTTTTGATGCCAAATATTGTGTATATGTTTTTTTGTAAATCACAACATAGTTGCTATATTGCTCGTGGGCAACTATACAACCTTGTTATAGGGAGGCAGACTGACAAACATATTTTCTTCTGCTTACTACTTTACCTAACCTATTAGTAGCATTTGCTTTAGAGTAGCACCCAGGGAGATGGGTCATGGACTGGCTCTCCATTTTGCAAGGTGCTACACAAACACAGACTACAAAGACTGCCTTTGCCTTCAGAGAGTTTACAGTCTGATGTCTTTTCTTGCTCTGCCATGAAGTGCTACATCTGATGGGGGATGTCCACAGAACTTTTTCATTTTTTTCTCAGCGTGTTTCTTTGAAAATCCTGCTGCTGCTTTTTTCATTGTTGTATTATGAAGGACAAATCTCTGAGAGCCACAGGTCTCCTTTTCCAAGTCATTTCTCTTTATGCTTTGCACTTGCTCTGTCACTTGGTCAAAGGATGACATTCTCTGACTGGCTTGCATACACAGTGTGGTAGAAATAAAACCCTGGGGTCTCCAGTGATGTGCAAGTTGACATTCCCATGGATGGGTAGGTGATCTGAATCCATAACTAGCCCTGGCAGCAATGGGCGGCAGATTGCCTTGGGCGCAGTTTCACCACAGTACACAGTGCTACTAACACTGCAAGCAGCTCTTTGGCCACTGTGAGCATGGCAGAACTGCCAGTATGGCCTCCTCCTGTGGAGAATAAGCCAGTAGATAAATCACCATGGGTGGGCTTTAAAACATTGCCTACATTTTTAATGTCCTCCTGCCTAGCAAGTGCTGTCCCTGAGCATAGTACCAGCAATATTTATGTACGGATGGGCATTCTCCCCATATTCACGGGCAAGTGCGTAAATGTTAGGGATAATAAAGAACTCCATATGAAAGCATGACTCAACCTAATCACATTCTCAACATTTAGGAATTGGTGTGCCAGGGCTGGTTCAAGGAGGACTTATGCTGTACCCAGGAGAGCTAACCTAGACAGTGCAAGTAATTGTGGCCATCAACAGATCAGGCCTTGAATGGAAAGAAAGATCATTTGTGACTTCTATGATGACCATCTTCTTTGAACGCAGCTACAGAGAAAGCAGGGGATGGCTCTCTGCCTGCAGGCCATATCTCCTGTGTTACCTATGGTGGAAGCTACTCAGAGAAGAGCTGCAGGCCTGGCTCTTTCTGTTCCCCAGGCACTTGACTGCCACGACAGAGTGCATTAAACAGCCCTTGAGAGCTACAGGGGACAACCCGCTTGGCAGCAGCCAGGCCTTCACGGCAGCCTGGACCGCGACTCCAGGTAGGAGGGACTTCCACATGCTAAACACCTAGTGCCCTGGGGCTTAGGTCCCAGCTCAGCACTGTGGAAAGGCGGCAAGCCTCTTCTTCCTGGGCTTAGAAAGGGACAGGAGGTGTAAGCATACAAACCTCCCTCCACTGCTGAATGAAACCGGTCCGCAGCACCATCCTAATAAGACAGGGAGGCAGCAGAGGGATGTAACCCAGGCTTGGAGAGGGTTAAGAACAAGCGTCTTAAGGCTGCTACTGGCTGTGCTTTGCTCTCCCAGGTGAGGGAATTCAGTCAGCAAAGAGATTTTTAAACTTCATTTTCCCTGTCTACAGGTGCCTGTCTTCCAGTATTAGTCCAGGGAACTACACACCAATTACCTCATATATTCACTGAAAGTGCAGTACAATACAACCTATTGTTATATAGTGGCCTTGATAGAAAACCCCATGAAATGCTTGACAGTAGTATTGGGTCCATAAAAGTGTGCGTGGTCATGAATACATGTGAGGGTTCAGTCCCTTGCTCTTGATTCCTGTTCTCTGCTGGAAACCACTCTGTTACAATTCTCTCAATTTCAGCACGGAGCAGAGGTGGAGGAAGGGAATATCACGGCTCTGTGTCACTGTCTGCAAATGTACAAGGACGCAGAAGGGCCATCCTGCTAGATGCAAGATAAATGGACCCAAGGGACACACAGAGACATGCAAATACAGAGTCATGAACACTGACCCATAGCTGACCACCAGTGACTGGCCTGACCCTCAGTACCATTAGGGCTGCCATAGAAAGAAGCTGTGTGCTCATTGCTGCAGCAGAAGAGACCGGATTTTCCATGGCAGCACTTTGGTTCAGCCACACATACTGTACACAAGCAGCTTAATCTAATCTTTGCAGCACTCAGCAAATGAAGGGCATAAAGTCACATCATGAACCACCTGCTTACTCTTGCAGTGGGCCCACATTTAAAAAAGAGGGATTTTGCTTTCAAAGTTCGAATTATTTGTAACCATTTGACTAAACTTACCTCTAAAAAACACAATAAAATGTCAGTGCTGCAGTTCCATGAGTCAACTGGGGCTGGATTCAAAGAGCCAACTGTGAATCTGAAGACAAACTTAGCTGCATAACCTATGCTCCAAAAAATCTGAGAGAGATTCATGGTGTGTCTGACTTAGACGACTGCTGGTTTTGGAGTCTGTATAGCCAGTGGAGATGGACACACATGAAAACTAAGGGGCCATTAGGGGATCCTGAGGTGCATGGGGACCACTCACTCAGCACATAGAAAGTAGCCCACTGAGGTGAGCCCACCTCCCATGCCAGGGAGCACCTGTGGCAAGTAGAAGTTGGGACAAAGCAGAGGAATCTGCTGCCCCTTCCCACCTGCTGACCAGTTTCTCTGCCTCATCCTAGCCAGAAAGTTTAAAGGAATCCAGAACATGGTGTGTTGTGACTTCAGAGAGGCAGTTTCCACTCTGGGTCTTTCAGAAACTGTTCAAGACCCAAGGAAGAAGGCCAAAGTAATTCTTTCTGCTATTAGTATCACTGCAGTAACACCCATGTGCTGCAGCTCAGACCCAGGGATTTTCCTTGTGTTTGTAGGAATACCTTGCAGAATGAGACACTTAGAAAAAGTACCCGAAGACTCTGATTTCCTCTTAACAGACTGCTTTCCTTTACAACTCTTGAATTTTCTTTGCAGTGACCAAGGCACAGACAAAACAATAAATCTCACACTTCATTAGGCCTGATTTTCATTAAAGCCCTATAGAAATTCAAAAAGAAAGAAAGAAAAGACAAGAAAGCTAGAACCTCAAAAATCTGCCCATAACTAAACTTCACACATTATTACCCACACAGATAGCCACTGGTCTCTCAAATGTTTTAGCAAGCAGTTGCAAATGAACTACATTGCAGACTAAAGAACAATGATCTAATGATGTTTAAAAAGAAATCATAATTCTCTTTGTTATGTGGTGCCCTGCCCAGTGCTTGGAGCCCCTGCTGCTAGGAGATGTCCAGAGAGATGTGTTCCTAAGGATCTTATAAAATCTGAATTCTGCAAAGCATTAGCTGTGCTGCAGTAAGTGGAGGGAAGGGTTCACTGAAACTTTAGCTAAAAACTTTGATGTATTAGCAGTTACAGGGGAAAAAAATGGGGTGAAAATATTTTCAGTCTGACGTCAGATATAAAACATTGGTGAACTGAAGAGTGCAAGAAATTCTGCTTTGGGTTGAATAAAAATTTGGACTGAAGTAGTTTTGCTGACCTGTATGTTGTGTAAACAAGTTCAGAAATAGAAATGTCACACCAGCAATTGAAAATCACTATGTTTCATTAGAAAAAAAAATGACCAAATGGTGATAATTTGAGTTTTAGGGATACTTCTTAATTTTTAAACACAGCTGTTTAAACCAAGATTTATTTCAAAATTATCTTGCTTCTATGAGGTCAGATCATGTAATGCTTGCCCAGGGACATGTGTGGTCCTATGTGACTCCAGTCTAGTGCTGATGTATCCATCCATCTTGGTCCTGCCCAGGTCCTGCCTGGTGCCATCACAGTGTTGCTTGAGAGGTTTGCAGGTAGTTTGCTGGGTGATAGGGCCCTGTCACATGTTTCTGTGTTTGCCGAGACTGGATTCAGCAGTTCTCAGCTGATCAACTCCCTCACCTTCAGTGTGAAAAATGCAGGTTAGATTCTAATACCTACCCGGTGCCCTTTAATTTCACTTGCCTGGTGCTGATAATTGGAAAACGAACATTACCCAGGCAGCAGAGGATGGCTGTAGTGGGTTTGATATAATCAGCATCCCCATGCATGTCCAAGTTAGTCTTGTCTTATTTTAATTCTGGTAATATTTCTGTTTAAAGGCAGATCATTATAGGCATCTGTTGAAAGGCTGGAGACTACATCCAAAATGAAAGCAGAAGAAATGAACATAATGTGCTGGCTTTTCACCACCCCCTGCTTCTTTCCGTATCAAATTAACAGCAAAGACCTTTTAAAGCACCTCACATAAGCATCCTTGTTATCTAAATTGTCCTGCTGGTAAGAATCAGGCCCTGAGCACAGCTGCATTGAGGTGACTCCCACTGCTGGATCAATAGCTGGCAGGGCTCCTCAGCAAAGAAGTTGACAGTGGCATTGCAACCGGCCACTTGGAACACTCAGGATCCTAATTCTCTGCCACATGCAACATGTGAAGCCCCCAGAGAAGAGAATATAGAGCAAAGCACAGTGGAGTCCTCCCTTCCTCCATTTCTGGTCCCTCTTGTTTATACTTGCCAAGGTTCAACAGGCATTTTAAAATGTCGGGGAGCAGGAAAAGGATATTCTGTCTGTCTCCATTTTATAATGAGTTTATGTGGGAATAGAGAGAGGGGGGAACCTGGGCCATCACTTTGTATCTGGTTTGAAATACAGTGGTTTGGTTTTTTTTTTTCCATAAACCGAAAGGTTTCAGAAGGATAATGCTAAGCAGAACAGAGAAATGACACACCATTTATACAGGTTTTGATGAGCTAGATTCCTTAGTGATCAATCTCTCGCCTTCAATTAACAGCAATAAATTCCTCATAAAATAGTCTAAACAAGGCTGAATTTTCTTCTTGCTTTACATTATTTATGCGGCATGTTTGTTATTCTTGTCCTTAAAGCAACTTTATATATTATGTCTAGTTTCTCAGCCAGAAAAACAACTTGCCACTGCAGCATGATCTCAGCAGTAGGTTAACGCTGCCCGGCTGATCCCTGCCTTGTAATGCACGCAGACACACTGCCCCTTAGAGGTGACATCCAGTCATGGCCACAGGGACGGAAATCGCAGCTGCGGAGGTATGTTTTGATTGCAATGTGTTTATGCAATTGTGACCAGCTGGCTGGCTTACCAGAAAGAGAAGCTGATTTTTTTTTTTAAATTTAGAGTGAATGTCCACATTTTGATCTCAGATAAGCAGTAAAAATCTGGCATAGCTCCTTTGATTTCAATACTGATTTTTGTAGTGGACATATCCAATGTCAGGTTCCTGACCCCAGCTCCTTTTCCTGAAAACTCTGTCACTTAAAGACAAAGAATCACAACTGCAGCCGCAGTGCCTTTCCAGATGCTGTTGGACATGGCTGTGCTTGAAATACAAGAAACCCCATAGAGACTGGAAGCAAATTGACATGTTGCTATCTACCTTAACAAATGAGTATGGAAATGATGAGAAAGGAAACAGCAGGCTAAGCCTATTACTTCATCAACTGCTACAACAGCCACCAAACCTATTTTGGCTCCACTCTGCACTTCCCCGCTCACTGGGGATGCTGCCTCAGCAAGGCAATAGGCATCCTCATGGAAAGCATGACCATGACAGCCCAGCCAGCCCTCGGCCACCTCAAGGGATGCTCTCTTGTGTCAAGTGCTTCTCTGTCTCCTGACCTAATGGAATATTAAGGAAAATCCATCTCATTCTTCCCATCAGCAGCTGCCTCTGCCCTGCCAAGCCAGGCAGGGTAGCACACAGACAGGGTAGGAAGCAAAGAGCAGCAAACACTTTCTTGTGTCCATCTGCCTCACCTGAGAGCAACTTCTCTAGCTAGGATTTTCTGTTAAGCAAACCAATGTGTATGTGTCTCCTGTGCAGGGCTGGAGGTAGGGAATGAACAACAGTAAGCTCTGTGGGACACAAAACCACTATGTAAGCATGCTGGGAAATGAGGCATTTAATTTAAAATGAGCAGAATGAGGAGCTCTGGGCCAGCAAGAACTGTGAGTCGCACCCCCAGCAAGAGCTAGCACAGCTTCAAGTCATTGGTTGGACTTGGCATTGAAATTTCAGCCTTCTCTGTCACTCCCTGTCCAAGAGAAAGCAGGCATACAGCAAAGGGCTGGGTCCATTCTGCCCGGCAAAGAAAAAGGCTCCACAAACATGACTTGCCCCTTTCCTCCATTTGCCCCTTTTTTGACTTTTGATAACTCCAAATGCTAGGTGAAGCACCGGTGCTTGCATCCTTTTTTGACTTTTATCTGCACTCTGCACAAATTGATCGGCCTTAGAGGCAGCAGATCTTCAGGAGTGAGATAACCATTTCTCTGGGCTAGGGACCTCAAGCAGGAAGTGGTGTGAACTGAAATGGGGAGAATCTCCAGGGTCCAAGAGTGATCCACCATAAAATCATGATCCAAGAGCTGGAAAAAAAACACGGGTTTGGATCTGCTATGGCTAGAGGGAGGACAGGTCTTCTGAGAGACAGGAGAGACTGAACCAACTAGGAACAGGGAAAACCCGGCTCCATCTCTGCACAGGAAGCCAGGAGGTGAGGGTGCAGTTTGTCCTTATGGCTGTCCATACTAGGATTTGGGCCACTCTCAAATGGAAGGGAAAAGTACATCCCAAGGGGGTGGGATACAGGCCCTTTGGCAATGCAAGTCAATGTCCTTATTCTACAAATTAAAATAACAACCATTTTGCAAACCATTACTGGAATTGCTGTGCCTGGATTCAGTGTGAGGAAGTGGGACTCATTAATTCTCATCTGACATTGCCTTTTATCTAGTGACCAGGGTCAACCTACAAGGGGAACACCCAGCCAGACATAACAAAAGGGGAGGTGCATGCATGCGTTTGCACAGGAAGAGAGAGTGAGTTATAAAATTGCTACTTTCCCTTGGGGTAAAACTTGCTACATGAGATTTTAATGAGTAATTAGGTTCTTGGAGACTCCCCCTCTACACAAAGTTAACCCAGTGCTGCTAGAGATAGAGGTCAAAAGAGAAGTCCCCTCCACAAGCACTGCCCTTCCCTGGTGGGGATGGTCATGTCCATGCATGCCTGCAGACCAGTGTGTCTGAGAAAGTCCAGAGCCCAGAGGTCAGCAGATCAGCCAGTGCCAAAATAAGTTCCTCTGTATTTGCAACAAAAGCATCCACCATAACCCTTACCTTCCTTTATCCCATCACTCTCTTTGCTTCTCCTCCCCTTAAACATGCCTTTCTTCCTGCAGAGATTCACTGTGGGAGAAGCCTTGTCTACATACTAACCTTTGACACAGAGGCCTGAAGTTTCTGAGGAAGATAGACAAACCATTGCCATGTACACCACTTGACAGACTTCCACGCTAACCTTGAACAGTCCTTCATCGGGCCTGACCAGAGACAAGGAAGGCTTCTTGGGCTTCTTCTAAGTGCCAAGTGTATGCCATCTGCATGTAACTGACTTTGCAGAAGAGAGAACTCACCCTTTCCCTCAGGCTGCATTTGCATGTTCCTTCTAGAAGGCAGTTCAGTAGAATGTCCACAGTGGGCTTACTTGAGAAAGGAGATCTGCCAAGAACTGAGTAAGGACTCTAAGAACCAAGTCACTGACCCAAGCTCCTGCTTGGGGTGGCAACACCACCACACAGATCCCTCCATTAAATATATCAAGCCATTTTGAAATGTCAAAGTTGTTTTCCAGTACTCATTGTAAGGACACAGAATATACTAAAACACCAGCTCCCATCACAAACTCTCTCTACTACAATAGCAGCTGCAGAATTCTCTTTGTGGCTTGCAAAGAAGCGACGGGATGGAGCAACCCACAGAGCTCCCTGTGAGGTTGTGCCTGCCACACCCTGCTCCCTAGCCTTCCTCCTCCTCCTCCTGGGGAGGACAATGGGGCTTTGTCAGCACTAGGAGGAGTGAGCACTAGCAAAGCACAATGGCCTTTTTCATCCTAGCTTCAAGGCATTTGTGGTTGGAAAAAGAAATGCATTCATCTTGTAAGAGCAAGGAATATCTGTGATAGAATTGGGCTTTGCCCAGAATTCTGTATTTGACCTCCAGGGAATAGAGCTGAACATGAATCACAATCAAAATATTTTAGCTTACTCCTCTCTCTTTGCTCCAGGCAGTTTTGAGAGCCTGCACTTCTTCCTTTACCAATATGCTAATAGCAGTGGTGACCTAAGCTCTGATGTCTTTAATGTCCTCCCTAGCTTGGGGAACCTATTCATGTCATTAGGACAGATGGAAGCAAAGGCTTGCTTATTGCTTGTGAACAAACTCACCTTTAATCCTTGAGTTCCATTTAGCCAGGAAAGAGTTAACACCCACACCTCTCACTGAACAAATTGGCTCATCCAGGAAAAAAAAATATCCCAGAAAATTGGATGTCAGTAGATTATCCTTCTCCAGATCCATGGATTAGTGTGCTTGGAGAGGGTATCCAAGTGGAAAAGAACGTAATATTACTGTATGTGCAGGGAGAGCCTTCACCTCCTCTGCAGCTCAATTACACATTTCTCTTATCACAGACATCACATGATGCCTACCCTCATACCTTGCTTCACTTAAGCCTATTATTGCATTTTTAGAAATAATATAAAGTCTCTTGAAATTGTGAAGTTCCCTGCCACAGTAGATCGTATGTTGGCTAAAGCATTTTTTCCCCCTCTGTTCTCCCCCTTCTGCTCTCCCACATCACTTCCTGATTTGATTCGTTCCCTGTATGAAGGTATCGAGACATTGCAACATCCATCTTTCAGTTTCTCCGTGACAGGCACACACGTACAAGTTTCCACCTACAGTTTAAGGCCAAACTCTTTTCTCAGATTCCCTTATGCCAACCTAGAGCAAATGCTACAGGCTCACATACCTTAGGAGTCAAAGAAATTACTCTGGACTTCTGTAGGTTAAGGAAAAGTTTGGAGTGCAGAGAGAAACCAGGAACCAGCATAGCTGGTGCCAGCTGTCTCACATGCCTGATGCTTTGCCACAGAAGATGTGGTGCAGTCAAAGCCAGGGAGGCTGAATGACAATGTCTGCAGTGCCAGCTCTTTAAGTTATTACAAGTCTTGCAGCAGTGTGACATTTATTCTTAGAGCTCTGGCCTCGGGATCCAGC
Organism: Pezoporus wallicus; assembly: GCF_028554395.1. Taxonomy (NCBI): domain Eukaryota; kingdom Metazoa; phylum Chordata; class Aves; order Psittaciformes; family Psittacidae; genus Pezoporus; species Pezoporus wallicus. The sequence continues at coordinate 1,058,577 of NW_026638638.1, forward strand.
GGCTTGTCTGACATTCTCTGCTTGCTCGCCTTCCCCCCCAATTTACTCTTCATAGTTATGGAAGAAAGCTTGAAAACAAGAACCAAACAGATCTAGTTTGAAAACAAAAGACTGATTAAGAAGAGGATGTCCCCAGCAGATGGAAGGAAGTGACCTCCCTCTCCTCACCACTAGAGAGACAACAGCTGTGCCCCGTTCTAGGTTCCCCACTACAAAGAGACAAGGACATACTGGAATAAGCCCAGCAAAAGGGCAGAAAGATGGTAGAGGAATCAGAACATGTGCCATATGAGAAGAGGCTGAGAGATCTGGGATTATTTAGCCTGGAGAAGAGAAGGCTCAGGGGGACCTTATCACTGTGTATAAACTCCTGAGGGGGGCAGGGAGTAGGGAATGTAGGTCCTGACTCTTCCCAGCAGTGTCCAGAGGCAGCACAAGAGGCAGTGAGCACTAAGTGAAATACAGGAAATTTCATTTGAATGTAAGAAAAAATATATTTTTATTTTCTTTTTTTCTCCCCCCTTTCTCTCACCTGTGAAGGTGACTGAGCACTGACACAGGCTGCCCAGAGAGGCTCTGGAGTCTGCATCCTTAGATGCTCAAAACCCTGACTAGACAGGGCCTGGAGCAGCGTGCTACAGCTGACCCTGTGTTCAGCAGGGGGTGGGACTGGGTGATCTCCACAGATGCCTCCCAATTTCAGCCCTCCTGCGATGCTGTGATTCTCTAATAGAATGCCAGAGTTACAATTTAGAATGATAATTTCTAGCTTTAAAGCCATTTAAAATTCTGGGAGGGAAGCCGATTCATTATTTTTCAGGACCTCTGTTAGCAATATTATGTCACGTTTCCCTTGAGCTCCAATCCTCTCCTTTCAGTAGACGCAAGCTCTGGGACCAGCCCTGGCCATACACTGCACAACATGATAGACAATCACCTACAATAGCTTCTGATGGGTGAGATTTGAACATCACTTTAACCAAACAAAGATGAAGCTGAAGCTTCAACATTACAATATGCAGCACCTCGGTAAGTTTCCAGTGTGTCTTGCATATTTGCTCATTTAAACAACCACACATGAAACTGAACTTAGGGATCAAAAACAGTGAAGATGTTGGGAGTTTTAGATGGGAATTTGTTTGAAGTTTGGTTCAGATAGGATCTTCATCAGCATAATTGACTCTTATAGCTTTACATTTAATTTTTGAAAGTCTGTTAAGAGTAATCAGTAGCTGTATTTATTCCCCTTCATTTACCTGTTTGCCATCAATCGAGATTAAAAAAGCTCACCTTCCTAGTATAAAACAAAGATTTAAAAGCAGTAATAATCCAAATAGAATTATTGCCCAAAACCTCAGACTTTCTTCTTAAAAAATTCTTTTACAAGTATGTTGCCAATAAAAGAAGGGCCAAGGAAGGGCAGGTCCTGCTTGACCAACCTGGTCTCCCTCTATGACAAGGGATTGATGATTGATGAGGGAAAGGCTGTGGACACTGTATATTTGGACTTTAGTAAAGCATTTGACACTGTGTCCCACAGTGTCCTCCTGGAAACACTGGGTGCTTATGGCCCGGATAGACGGATTCTTCTCTGGGTTGGAAACTGGCTGGATGGCAGAGGCCAAAGAGCCCCAAACCATGCAGATGACGCCTTTTGAGACATGGTTCAGGGGTGGTCTTGGCAGTCCTGGGGTAATGGTTGGACTTGATGATCTTAAAGGTCTTTTCCAACCTAACTGATTCTATGATTCGCTTTGACTAAAGCTGACCATCTCACACCAGAGTCTCTTTCAATGAGTTTGTAAGTAGTAGAAAGCATGTTGAAGTGCAGAGAGATGAATATCCAAGTATTGTAATCAAGTTATGAATAACTGGAACTAAATCTTATATTAGGGCATTTGAGCCAAAATAGAGGGGATACTTTTCATTAAATAAGTATATAAACCTACAAAATCAGAATTGCTTCCTGATTTGGGATAGTTCAGTTTTCCATATACATATTCTGAAACACTGCAAAGGGGTCTGATTTAGGGGAAATGATGAGGATTACTCCTCTGAAAAATTGAGTGATGTAACAAGTGCAAGGATCAGGTGGAGAACAGTGTCCACAGTACAGCAAGCCTTGCCAGGGGAATTGTCCCTTACATCCTTTATCCTCTGAATTACTGCAGAAGAATATGTCTCTCTGCAGACACACCGAGTTATAATTGTTCTTGAACTTGAAATTGCACTTGGAAAAAATAGCCTAAAAGGGGGTAAGGATGAAAAATGTTTTGGGTTTTTGAAGTTCAATGCTAGGTGGACAGCTGCGATTATTACTCCACTCTTAGCAGTCAACTACTGCTATACACTAGACGTGATTAAGAAAAATATAAGTGCTGATGGAATGAAAAGAAATTCAGATTCTTTTTTTCTGTGATCTCATCTATTTTTTCTCATTATACTTGATCTTAATTTTGAGTAACATGATCAAGCTGGTCTGTGTTAAGACTTCTAAAGCACAAGGAATGCCTGTGCACTGGGATACATTCTGATCTTGCTATAGGCACTACAGTAGCTTACTGTGTAATCGAGTGGAATATCTTGCAAAGAAAACGATGCCATTGGGTAACACCAACCAGATCTCAAGAAAGAAGCTCAGGTAGGCTATCCTGCTCAGGTCCCTGTAGTCCCTCTCCACTGAACTCACAAGCTTCTTGTAAAGAAGGCCATTTCTCAACATCTGCAACATACTAACTCTGCTGTCAGTGCTCAATAAACAAATAATTAGAATAACAAACGGAATTGTTTCTAAATATAATGTTCCACAAAGCTAACAGAGATGCCATCTGCTCTGTAAGGTAGAAAGCTGGAGTCTATAAAAACTTTTGTATATGCTTAGTTTTACACCCTCAAGCAGCCCCAGGGACCGTGGAAACGCATAAAATTGAGCAGATATGTAAACATTTGCAGAGCTACAGCTCCATAATTGGCAACTTTGCAACTACTGTACTTTTCAAGGATCTGGAAAGAAGTTCTATGGCAGAAGGTGTCGTGAGGGTCAACAGAAATAAGCTGAGGACAGCTCATCCCCACTTTTATTCTAGTGCTTGGCTTAATTTGGATGTCTCCAAAACTCGCCTAGTTTGCGGTGGAAGGATGGCACATTCCCAGCACTTTGGCATTCAAAAGACAGCAGAACATATCTCACTCCTGCTCTGAGCTGGAAGTGAAAATAGAGTGTGAGGAATCCAAAAGGAAGTTGTTGAATGCATGGCAGATGTTGTTACATTTGGCCTAGCAGTGTTCCATGTGGCAGTCACACGACTGGTGATCTTAGCCAGAGAGGCTAATAGGGATGGGCACTCCGATAAGAGGGTTTCCTTTCAAATACAAGTGGAACAAATGTTGTAAGTGAACCAATAACAGCAGAAATAACCAAAAAATTATTAAAATAGGGCAAAGGGAAGCTCAGAGCTAATAGCATGTGTCCTGGGTTCAGCAGTAGCAGTCATGTTTCTCCTTCGTGTAGCTGGCAGTGCTGTGTTTTGATTTCCAGCCTGGGAACAGTGCTGGTGATACCGATGTTTTCGGTTGTTGCTAAGTGATGTTTACCCTGACCAAGGACTTTGCGAAGCTCATGCTCTGCCAGGGAGGAGAGGAAGCTGTGAGGAAGCAGAGATGGGGCGCCTGACCCAGGCTAGCCAAAAAGGTATTCCATACCACAGCACGTCATGCCCGGGGTGGGGGGGTAACTGGGAGTTACCCGGAAGGACATGGGTTTCTGGGTGGGACTCGTTTCTTGGCCAGTGGTATTGTATTCTGTTCCCTTGTTATTTTCTCTTATCATCGTTGTCGTTGGTAGTAGCGGTGGTGATTCATGTTGTACATTGGTTGCTGGACTGCTCTTGTCTCAACTCGTGGGAGTTGCACCCTTTCGATCCTCCTCCTCATTCCTAGCTGTCTGGCTAGGGTTTAAACCACGACAGCATGTCATCTGGGAAAACAGCACATCAACGGACAAGAAGAGATGTAAAAGCAAGAGAATAACTTAATGGGAAAGTAGGCTGAAAGAGCCATCTTAAGACCATCCTATTTACCTCCATCCCATTTCCTTGAGCTTTGGCTGGCACCGTGTCTCCTACAGGCAAATGCAGAGTGAGGAAGGGATACACACCGGTATGAATCCTGGCTTTCTAGGCCATCATTTATAATGGGAGCTATGCCTGAGTAGAGGTGCATTACTCGCATATAGAAGATGATTTATGTGTTTTTTATGTAGCTGTTGGGCTTTAATTATTCACCTGATTATCAATAAAAAATAAGCCGTGAGCAGTACGGGATGTTAACATATCTAAAAAGAGCATGCAGTCACTTGTGTGAAACAAATGTGCATATGCATGGAGCCATTCCTGTCCTGTCAGTGCCAGGTATGAGGACAAATTCACAAGCAGGATTTAGCACATTTCTTTTTTCTTCCCTATCCTCTCCCCACCCCTTTTGCAAACAAAACCTGCCAACCTGTTCATCAGCTCTGTGATGGCAGACAAATGTTTCAGCAAAATATGTGCCAAATATCCATTGATATTGGCCGAAATTCAATATGATGAAATGAATTGATGCTGGCATCCCATTTGGTGCAATGCAATATCTGATCAATAGCAAGTAATTGGACATCATTTTGTGTAGGATAGAAAGCTGGGGCTGTTACGTCACTCCAAGTTATGGATCATATTAATCACTGCCTATCTGTTTCATCAATGTAATTTCTTTTCATCAACATACTGTGGCATTTAGAACATTGGACATAAAGCCGCTATACTGTATTAACTCAAAATTAAAAGCTCTGCAGCCCAACAAAACGGAACGTTACCATGGGTGTGAATAGTATTCTCACATCGTAGCGCAAAATTATACAATTGGCACCTTTAACAAGCTGAGTGAAGTGACAAGGAAGGAAAAAAAAAAAGAAAATATCAGACAGCAAGAACTCATCTGGACTGGGGGGGATATGTACTCATACAAGCTTTACTTTCAGTTCCTCCTCTTTAATTGCAATCAATGCGAGACCAGCAGGGAGAGAAATACATGTTTCTTTTCAGCTTTTGCTAGTTCACAGGCAAGTTGTGAAACTACTGAGGACATATTAACAGGGCAGGTCTAGCAAAGGACAAGACGTGGTCTCTCCATCCCCCTTTCTAGCATGGAAATATGTGCACCTCTGTCAGTGATCACTGGGATCCTATTACTTACAAAAAGAGGCCTGAGGAAAGAGCATAGAGTATCCACCAGAGGTACATTTGTGGTACCATTGCCTTCTATCAGATGACTCTTTTTTCTTCCATCACATAGTAACAGGAAACCTTGCTTAGCATTTGGCAGTGAAGGGAAGCTTTTAGGCAGGTCAGTCATAGAACTAGTGCCATTAGCTCTGCCACAGCCAGAGAAGACAGACAGCTTCAGTCAGACCATGGCACACTGCTCTGAGGGACCAAAGAGTTTTTTGTGGGGTACACTTCAGACACCTGCTTAGGCAACTAACTGCATAGTCTGGCACGCCAGCACTGAACCCAAACCTTATAACACAGACTGCTGTTTCCATTAAGATCATCACAGAAAACAGAAAGTAATCCTTTACTCCTCAGTACTTTCACCCAGGCAAATCCCAGCTCTGTGCTGGGGGAAGACACAGGTATACACATCCTCCCACACCCTGGTTACTGTGGGAAATAAACTGGGAAAAGTGAGTAAAAAGGTGTTTAAACCTGACCACTGTTTTTCAGACCACAAGCACAGAAAGCCCAGTTTATATCTTGCCCGAGAGGCTGAATGTTCCTTTCTAAGCCCGCAGATAAAGCTGGCAGAGAACAGCCTCATGTCTCCATTATTATGACACAGAAAAGCAACAGGACTGTGTCCTGCCTGAAGAGAGAACAAGAAGGCAAGTCAACAGCAGGAAAAAACTGACAACCAGATCTTATTCTCAGAGCACCTGCATTTCCCACTGATAGCAGAGCTGCGGGTGCCTGGCACTTCTTAAAACGTAACCAACTTATTCATCCTGTCTCAGGTGAGAGTATTTTCTCTGTTCTCTTTGGTGCGAAGCCTGGTGGGAAAGACAAGATGAGAACAGATAATAATAACAGTGTTTCAACATCTCCAGCTCATGGTTCTTGCCCATATTTGGTGATTGTTTTCTTTAAGCTCCAAACTCTGGGTCTGTGGGAATCTTAGCTTTCTCTTAGAAAAATGCTGTCTGCTCCTTTTGATGGGGTAGAAAGCCTGAAAACCTGTCATCCAACAGAACTGAAAAATTAGAAACCTAAAAGAAACCTAAGTGTGCATTACTGTTACACATCTGCCTTTTTAAGTGTATGTAGTGGCCTTGCACAGCAAGGTTTGGGGGAGAAGGGGTTGGCTTTTGTAAGAAGCTGCTAGAAGCTTCCACTATGTCTGACAGAGCCCATGCCAGTTGGCAATGCTGGCCAAGGGACACCATCAGCGATGGTGATAGCACTTCTGGGATAACATATTTAAGAAAGGGGAAAAAAACCCTGAATTTTGCAGCTGGAGAGAGGAGAGTATGTGAGAGCAACAGCCTTGCAGACGCCAAGATCAGTACAGAAGAAGGGGAGGAGGTGCTCCACGCACCAGATCGGAAATTCCTCTGCAGCCCATGGAGGTTAATGGGGGAGCAGATCTCCACCTGCAGCCCATGGAGAACCACACACCAGAGCAGGCAAGTGCCCAGAGGAGACTGTGATCCCATGGGAAGCCTGCAATGTAGCAGGCTCCTGGTAGGACCTGTGGCCCCATGTCGAGAGGAGCCCACACTGCAGCAGGTTTGCTTCAGGTCCTGTGGGAGACCCACATTGGAGCAGCCTGCTCCTGAAGGACTGAACCTTGTGGAAGGGACACACTCTGGAGCAGATCAGGAAAATCTGCAGCCCCTGGGAAACACTCAGGTGGGACACGTTTATGGAGGACTGTCTTCTGTGGGAGGGGTCCCATGCTAGAGCAGGAGAAGAGTGCAAAGAGTCCACCTTGGTTTTGATTTTAGTTAAAGAATTTAGAACCTCATGTTAATAGTGAGCTATTAATTTTCTCTGCTCTCAGCGACAAACCTATACAGTATTGTATACAATAGGAACCGGTCTCCCATTGAAGCCACACCAGCAATTTCCCACTGGATTGGTTCATCAGACACTCTAAAACTATTTCAAGATCAGATGGTGCCTGTGCAGAGAAGAGGACAGGGCTGCAGGGGGTGAGTAGCACAGTGGCCACTTGGGAGGTTTAAGCATTACTGACATAATCTTCCAGTCTCCTGTCTCCCCTCTCCCCATTTCTGCTGCTGACACTTGCTGTTTGTGCCTTTAATGGTACAGGCTAAATATGTAAATCTGTGCCTGCAGTTTGTGGGGTTTTTACATACTGTGCCATTGAAGCTTAAAGCGATCCCGCAGCCACTCCTCAGGGAATGCTCCGTCTGAGCTAAGTCCATTGCAGTCACTGTCACAGCACAAATCATCTATGCACACACGTGCACTTACACACAGAGCTCTCAATTTTTCTACTTCCCATTGCTGCCAGTAGCACCAGGAGCTCTCTACTGATACCTATTGGTGCTTTATACTGGAGAGCTAACCAGGATATGGGGAAAGTGGGAGGGCCCCTCCACAAGCCCCATAAGAAGCCAAGTGTGATTGCTCCATAGCTCCACCTGCTTGGTTCAACCTCCCTTTCACCCTCTCCCTCTGCTTCCTTTAATCTAAACCAAGAGCTATTTAGAGTGCAAAGACATTTGCTCTTTATCTATTGAAAATACCCCCCATAACCCTTTTGTCTGCTCATGTCACTCAGATGATCAGCCACATCCTCTCTGCAGTGACAGCTCCCCAAGATGCACGTATTTTCTACTGCCCTGTTGTTTTATTCCTGCATTTTTAAGAAAGACATATTTTAGCAGCTAATTATACTAACAGCCCTTCAAAGATAGGGCCAAAAAATGTAAAACTGCTTACAGAAAGGAAATTAAGACACTGGGTTATCTTAAAAGGATAGAGTTCACTACTAAATTCATTGGTGCTAGCCTGTGGGGGTCACCTGACAGAAAAGGTCAAGATAATTATGAGGGGTGTGCTGAGTGCATTGTATCCCTGATGCATGAAAATCGGTTAGGTTTAAGTATTGTAGCAGTACCCAGGACAGATTAAAACTCTTTGAGAATCGCAAAAGCAAAGTAAATTTTAAGGTCCTGCCTATGGGATGGTGCTCAAATATTCTGCATGGGGATCACAACCTGGAGCTGAAGAGCAAGAATCTGGTGCCTGGAGAACCCTTCCTCATTTCACAGTGGATTTACTGAGGAGCAGGTGGGCAGCTGTGCTGCTTTGTGCTCAGCTCCTCACGTACAGATGCCATGATTGTTTCATCCCACCAAATTCTTGGACACCTAAGATTAGATGTCACTATGTCAGACTACGGTGTTTGTGCATTACTGTCATTATCAGTACACAAAATGAGGTTTACATACTGAATAATGATACTTATACAGCACTCATCATCAAGGTATTTGAGCTTCCTACAAAACCAGACATAAAGCATCCCCCTTTTTCCTCAACAACCAGCTAAACCATTTTCACAGACATATCGAGAACTCAGACACTCCTGTAATTATTTCCATGCTGCCTCTGTCATTCTCTTGGTCTTCTACAGGAGCACAATTCACTTCCCCTGGTATTAATGAGTAATAAATAATTCATACAAAAAATAAAAAAGACACCTAACAAAAGAGACATGGGCATACTTCAGGTGGCTACTGCATTATACAGTCTGTGATGTCGTTTTCTGTGGTAAAGCCCTGTAGAATTGAAGGGACAATGATAACCTTTCCTTACATTTTGAAGATCCTATAGAACAGGATACAATTAACATCTTTGTCAAATAATATAATCCGGTAGGATGCCTCAAACAGGTTGCAGGAGACAGAATTCTATTTCAATTCCAGAAGAGAGGACTGTTACACTTCTATAGACTCCTACAGGTTTTATCTCTCTTAACTTCTGCAAGACTTTCCCAGGGGGGTTTGCACATGAGGTAAGAATAGTGGGAGGAAAAATTACTGGAGAGAGACAGGAAAATGTCTGGCCTAAATTTACTACCAAGAGCTGTCTTGGGAGTCTTAAACATAGTGGAACTATTCAGCTCCATGATAAAGGGGTCAGGTATGTTCAAAAGAAGGCTAATGAGGATAAAAACAGAAACAATAGGATATGTAATTAAAATGCTTTATCTGCCTAATAGTGATAGGCGGAGTACAAAGTCCCGGGCTGCAGCAGCAGCCCCTCACCTGCAGTAGTGGCAGCAACCAACTGGACAGTTGGTGGAGGTGCCAGACTGGTGCTCTTCATAGCCTGTGAAAAGGCCCTTTACCCAGGGGGCTCAGAGAAGGCATCTGGTCCTTACATGACAGACAAGGTGAATTATTTTGAGCACAGAATGGATCAGACATCCTTGATCAGTTGGCATGCGTCTATCCAATGTATATGGCACCTTTCAGTTGTGTTCTACACGAAAGAACTGCACAGTAGCCTACCATGAACACTCTCCATGCTCCCTTTTCACTCAATTGCCTCCTCACACCAGTCCTCTTTTTAGTGTATCCCTACATAAAAGGTAAGACTCGGTTTTGAGGTGTTTTTTTTTTTTGTGGCTGCTCAGCTTTGGTGTTGTTTTTCTGAGAGTAGCAGAAAGATATAGAAAATACTTACTTTTTGTTGTTCATTCATCTATAAGCTGACCATGATCTAAGCTCTAAGAGGGATCCTGCATTGGTGGGAAGAGGGGACTTCAATGTGGTTAGGCAAGAGGGGACGCTGAATGGTTGTTTGGTGTTGGAACACAAATACTGTTTATGTTCTGTTAGACAAACACAAAAGTTAAAAACAATCACCTGAAACACACAACTCTGAGACTCCAGGCTCAAACACGCAGTTAGGAGATGTCAGAAATGTGTGACCTTAATTAACCCTCCTGTGTGCACGCATTCCCCAGAGAGCCTGTTTCTCACAATGCAGGGGACAGAAAAGAACCACTGCACAAGAAACTGTTTAACGTTGTTCTTTCTACTCTCTGCTTGTGTGGTCCCAGGCTTATTTGCTGAACACTGTTCACTTCATGCTGAAGGTAGGATTACTCATCTTATCACAGACATTCTTGTCACATTCCTAAGTTCAGCAGCTGTGGACCTCACATAAATTAAAACACTGTTTTCATCTGTGGAAAAGGAGAGCTTGGCATTGCCCACATTTAGCTGAGGAGATTGCTGAGGAACAATTTCTATGAGAATTTCTCCCTCTGAAATGGTTAATAAAGCAAATGAAATATGGTTTTTGCTGTGAGCAGAGCTGTTCAGTTTTAGTAATAAGTGGTGCTACCGATACTGCATAAATTTTGCATTTTCAGCCTAGCCCATGTAAGTGCAGGTACCCTAGTTGTTCGTAAGAATAATTAACCCATTTTCAGCATCCTATCAACTGATGAACCCCAACAGCAGCCTCACTTTACTCAAGACTTCAGCTAACCTAGAATGAAGTCCTTTGCACCAAGGTTGACTTCCTTTAACTTTTGTTACCTAGTTCCTTGCTACACTAACTAGACTCATTTGTCTTCTTCAGTCTGTCCCAACAAAATTTTCATCGGCTAACTTCTATTTTAGATACGTCTTCCACAAAGGGAATATTTTTTCCCCTTTAATTTTAAAACCCAACAGTTTTTAGAAACACCTGTCACTGTTCTCATCTCTCCAATCAGTGAGCCGTGTGGGTGTCTCTCTCAGTGGAAGCTGACAATTTGATGATACTTCATCAGTGTAGGACTCCTGCTGAGAAGTAGATTGAGACAAAGAAAATGCCTCTTATCATTGGAACAAATAAGAAATCAGATTTTCTAAATTACTGCTAGGTAAGTTGTATTTCTTTCTTCTTTTTTTTGGAAGTCTGCATGTGTGTGTATTGATATTAACATTGGCCAGTTCATTCCAACTTCTCTCTCACAACCACGCAAGCACTAATGCCACCAGCAAAATGAGTCCTCAGAAAGAACCACCAGGCTGGGATTCAAGAGCAGTACTAAAATACTGGCCGCACCAGAGTTTTCCTGCAAACCTCAGGTAATGTTTCTTTAAGGTCTGAATTCACTGAAGAATACAAGCCTGGAGCAACAATTCTTTAATCAGAAAGTTTATCTTGATCCTGATGGTATGTGTGCTCTGATTTGTAATTGCAAGGCTGTCTACATTATCAGGAAGGACAGCTATACTTAAAAAAAAATTAAAGATGGCCTTAAATTCTACAAAAAAGCATGCGTTAGTACTGGAAAGCAGGGAATGTAAGAATACAGGGCAAGAGTTAGGGAGGGAGTGGAAATCCAGCCCCCCTGAAATCAGTTGGAGATGACAAATCAAGGGGGACCTTCCCACTTGATCTTTGGAATGGAATGCCCTATTGCCTCCTAGATTGCTCACAGTAAAGAAGATCACAGCATCATTCTGCAGGTTGACAGAATATTCAGTACATGAGTGGCTGGCGACAAAATGCCCAAACTCAGGCCACATTAAGAATAAGTAGTTGATAGAAATCATTGCTGGAAATCCTCCTTATCATTCAGTGTGTTGGAGCTCCCTTTCCTTGTATTACAGATAACTGGTGTCCCTTTGAAGTTGCATGACTGAGAGATTCAAGATCACCTGCAGCCATCATCGAGACAAGGAGTAAGAAAGACAAGTGGTAGGGGTTAGTCATATACAGTGCTGCATGGTTACAGAAAGCATTGCAAGAGTTCTCTTAGGATGATATGAGTGCTTTTTGCACTCCTACACATGAGGGATGAACTGGGCCCGGTTCCTCTTTCCTAGTAGGAGAGTTTCTGTACCTTTGGTCAGGCACTGGGGAGCCCTGTACAATAACAAAGACTAAGCCAGTATATTTGCAGGCAAGAAAGGCTACCTGTTTGGGAATTTAGATACCACTGGAGCTAAGGGGAGTCCAAACAGTATCAGGAACGTCACCTGCCTATTTCTGGCCAGTTTCCTGAGACTTTCAAAATCATGTTGCAAACAGGATGTAAAAGTCTTCCTCCTCTAAATGCACCCTCCCGCTTTCTTCCTTTCCTGTTTCTTCATGGCCCAGGGACTGTTCTCTCCTGATGTCCACAATCATTTCAACAAACTCAAGTAAAGATAAAGTTTTCTCCTGGACAGAATCCTGTGTATGCTGCACTTCTTCTGTAGGCAGATGGTCTCTCAGGAGACCATGAATGAACAGTGTAGCACTATCAACATTAGTTCTGGTGCATGGAAGAAATGTGCCCTCCATCTTCATGGTGTGGTGCCTGGATCTTGCTGACCCATAACACACCAATCTCTTGCATTTTTCTGTAGCTTTGCTGTACTCTCTTCAGTTCCTCCCTTGGATGCCAAGTCCTGAATAGCCCACAGTACAAGTTACAGCTTGCAATGTCCAACTGACTTTTACTGTCATCAACGGACTGATATTTGTTTCATGTAGTGAAATGAATGCCTCTCCTAGCTGTTTGGAAAGCAAATCCCTCTTTACCCTCCAGCTGGTATTTGCTGTACTTGAGTGAGCCTGGTAAAATTCTTGGGTTATAATTTCATGCTGCTGTGTTTGGGCAGAACTAACAAGATTTCTTAAGGCCTCCTTGAGTTTTTTAAGCCAAGCAACTGCTCTTTTCCTTGATGGAGCTCTCCACGGCCTTAACAGCATTGCACACACAGATCTTCAAACAGGGACAGCAAGCAAACAGTGTATTACCTGCAACAGCAGGTTCTGCTGAGCATAATGATGCACTGAGATAGGACCTTACTGAACTTTATGAAGTTCCCCACAACACAGTCATATTGCACCTTTTATGTCTGTGCCGGGGTTCACCCTGGCTGGACACAAGGTGCCACCAAAGGTGCTCTGTCACTGCTCTCCTCAGCAGGACAGTGAGGAGAAAATGTAACGGAAGGAGAAAATGTAACGGAAGGCTTTTGGGTTAAGGACAGGGAGAAATCACTCACCAATCAGTACCATGGACAAATCGTTTAATAATTTTTCATTTAGGAAGTATAATGACTGCATACATGAACCAGCATCGATATTTATGCTAAGATATGCATTGTTTGTATATGAAACATTATACATATACATATCTTAATTGAGATGATTTCCTTTTGAAGAACTCTTTCTGGAAACGAGTACAGCCTGCTGGGCATTCCAGTTGTTGAATGAAAAACATTCTAGGAGACCACCACAACATTGGCCAATGTTTAACAACTTGCTGTACCTCCAGAGTATAACTGACAGCTATTCTAGAGAGCCCACTGGTGCCATATATGAAAGTAAATCATGCTTCAATTATTCCATAGTATAGCTCACTGCAGCACAGGGAACATGCTTTCCCAGCAGCTGTTATCAGCTTACTTGGAATTCTTGACCAATATCATTGAAAGCCCAATATGATAACAAAGGCTACAAATTATTTCCACGGTATGTTAAAGTTAAGACAGTGAGCTGTAAAATAAAGAGAAATCTCTCTATTAGATAGACCTGTCTCAAAGTCACTTTTTCCTTTAGAAATCATGATCTACACAGTTTCATAAATCGATGAAAGGATTTTGACCATTAAACTTAATTGATACTGAATTTAAAGGCATGAAATTAAATCATTTTGCCATTTTCTTTCACAATTAGTTTTTGGCATTACATTTCTCCCCATCACTGTATGAAGCAAAAATATTGCAAGCACTGAGGAGGCAAGATTAACATGTACAAAAGATGAAGCACTGCAAGAAGTGACATCTGGGGCAATGCAAAAAGATGTTTCAAGGACTGTAAACAGGCAGAAGCAAAAACAGAAAATAAAACCTGACTTTTAAGTAAAATTAGCAACAACTTGGATTTATATAGTGCTCCATATGTTCTAGATGAATAACACCCAAGGCGTTTTAGATTGAAGTAAGGTAAAAAGCACGCTTGAGGTGGGAAAGTAAGAAAATAATTAAATTTCTTGAAAATGCTTTCAGCTTTGAGTAGGTGTGATTCTTCCTTTTACATGGCTGGTGGTAACAGTGCTGAGGTGCTGTTGGTTTACATAATTGGCTTTGGATGGGAGCCATGCTGCAGTGAAAGAGCAAAGACTGCTTGTAGTCGAAGTGTTTGTTCTATTTACTTATTTTTTTATTTTTAATGTAATGCTGCAGCAGAGTTCTGATTCCTTAAAAAAAAAAAAAAAAATCTATCTAGAAAGAGTGAAAACATTCAGCTGTTTGGAAATGCCATAGAACCACTTATGGAAGAAAACAGGCCTTCCAGGGAGAGAGAAGGAAGAACTGTAAAGCTTGGATAGCTTTTTTTCCCCTGGATTGTAAAATGGTTCACAGGTGCAGAAGAGTACACTGAGGAAATGGTTCTTTCTGGTTGTGTCTAAGTGGATGTCTCCAGCTCTTCATAAAAGTTAGAGGAACTTTCTTGCATAATCTGTAACAACGGACTGTCAGCAACAGAAGTAAATATGGCACAAAGTAAACAGCTGTCTAACTGTCTTAAGCATGAAACACAGACACAAACGAGCCATGGTTTGTCTTTTTACAGAATCAGGAGTTGCATGTAGTACAAAATGGAGTCTTTCCTCCCACCAAGCATAGATCCCCACATAAACCAAGGTTTGCTTACCAGAGATGTACACGTACATATGCTATCCCTATCCCATTTCTTCAGAAGAAAAGTGCCACCAATGCTTGAGCCACTCTTTCCCACCATGGTTTTGCATTTTTCATAGGAGAAAAGCTCAGCAAGCTGCAATTTGTTTGGGCCATCACTGGTAAACTGCAGGTGGGTAAGTATTTTGGATGTGGATATTTTTCTAGACAGACGCTTTCATCACTGTTGCTGCTATGAAGCCCCCTCATGCTTTCTGACATAAAAGCCATGGCCAGATACTGGGCCACTAGTCCTGGAGGCCTATATGGCTGTAACTTCAAACACATGCCTTGGAATAAGATTTAGATTTGTCAGACTGTTGTGAGATTCTCAGAACAGTGAAACAGGCAACCAATTCACTTGCTGGCTACAGGCCAACAGTAGGAGTTTTACAACTTATTAAAGCAGTCATCATTTTTATCATCACTTGGATTTATCAGCTGTATTGTTCTAAAAGCCTCTATCAGAATCAGGGTCTTAGTTTTTTTATAGACAGCCACAAGATGCAGATCATGTTTCAAAGAGATAAAGAGTTATGCTTGAAAGAGGTTATCACAGAATGACTTCTGTCTTGGAAAACAGCATCAATAGCCAGTACTCAGTCTGTCCAGCTGGCTCAAGGGCACTTCCCGATTTGGGGGGAAAAAGCTTGCCAGCTTTCGAAATTAATATATTATTATTACTTGTATTTTGATTTTTAATCCTTCACTATGTGAAGCATGAACCTCATCAAAAAGGAAACCAGAAGGGTGCACATATACTGCCAAAAGTCTGCTAGAAAAGGCTTCTTGGCTAAAATTTTCAAAGCTGCTTGAAAGGGTTTCCTGCTGACTTCAGTCCTGTAAATCCGTCCTTCACTGAATGAGGATAAAGGAGAAGCTACTCATCAACATCTATTTAGCTTTATGGTCTGCTTAAGATTTCCCTTTGAACTGGGGGATCTTACACCCAGAGCTTCCTTTTTAGGGATGACCCAGTCTGCTGACTGTGCCTTTACATAAGTGAGCGAGGACAAAAAAGCCCTAACCATAGCCTTCCATATAATGGAGACCTACAGATTGCCACAATCCCTGAAGCTGATCTGATGGACTTCGCTGTGCACCAGCAAATAATCCAGCTTTTAATGTTAAGGAAAAATAATTCGCCATCAGTAGCTATCAGTAGAATGGGAACAAAAGGTGATTGAACCGAGTTTTACTACCTCATATACAGTATTCAACAGAGGAAGTTTCATAATAATAATAATCTAGTTTAGGTCAGTAAGGCAGCGATTTTGTGCTGTTTATGGTTATTCAACATGTGGAGCAGATACAAGGTCAGTCAGAGCAAAGTTTTTGGTATGAACTGGCAGACTTACAATTTTCTGTTTTACCTCTGCAAAGTAGTTCTACTGAGACTTATATGCTAAATATTTCCACCAACACTTCCGGAAATTACTGCTAAATTATTAGTTCTAATTAGGATGTAAATGATGCCAAAAGTTTGTTCCTCAGGGCCGTGAAAAGTTAAGAGAAAGGCAGTCTTGGAAAGATCACCACAGATGAACAAAGTACATGAGAAAGTGGTAGCTCAGATTTATGTTACAATCTTACTTCATTAATGAAGGCCTAGGAAACACATGAGAATCCTGTTCTAGTTCCCATCAACTTCTCTGGGCAGTTTATCAGAATCCTAAGGCAGGGAATCCTTGTGATGCCCTGCTGAAAACAGAATGGGACTCCTCTAATAATAAAGAGCCAAAAGCAAGGACACATTAAAATCAGCCGCAACACTATTAAAGATGCAGCCAAAATGAAGCACAATTTCCAGTAAGCCATATTAAATTGAAGACCATAACATCTTCTTAGGAATATAAACCCCAAGATACCTGCTTTTTAAGCTATCCAAAAGAGAAGCAGCAGTAGAGTTTCTCACAAAGAGTCAACAGCTGACAAAAAGGTAACGCATAGTGGGCTACCACATACACAGTGTCCTATAAAATGGAAACTGAAAGTCTCTTTTTGTCTTAAGGGCACTCAGCATTGTAAGTATCCCTAGTATTCATTATCTTTGTTTTCTGGTTAACTCAGAGACTGTTTCCTAAAGTTCTGTCTTTACCAGAGCATGCTGTTTCCATCACTGCAACCAGCTTTTTCTTTGCTGTTCTCCTGTATGGTAAGTAAGGATAAAACACAGAAACATTCTTTCTTTCTTTTATGTTCACTGTGACTTTGACTGTCAACTTCCAGTTACAGTATGTAACCCAGAACAACAGAAATACATTCTCCTGGTCTCTACTCCATTCCTCGGGTTTTTCCATTGCACTTACCTGAGCCATGGGAATAGTTGTGGAGAAATGGAGATGACTTGTGCTCTTCAACTTCTGTTCTAGCCAGCAACACACTGGCAGTAATTTCTTTCTCCTGTGGAGATAAAGAGAGATAATTAAGATAAACTAGACCTGCTGTTGTGCTCCCTGCTGGGAAGTATTAAGAAGAAAAACATGCTGGCCTTTCAAAAGGCTTTGAGGTACAGATCAGCTTTACTATTTGGAGATGGAGCAGAGGCTTTTGATGAATTTTACTTTGGATGATGCAACAAAATTATTTTACCTTTTTTTTTCCTTTTGTGCAGGTCTCAGTGATTGGACTTAATGCTGTGCTTACAACTTGATACTTGTATGTTGAAACCGGGGGTCAGGGAAATGCTATTTTAACACCTGTGGCAGTAACAAATGCTACATTATGTTAAACGTATTAGAGAAGGTTAGGTAGTGTAAACCTTCTTTCCATTTTCCGAACTTGCTCCTTGGGGGTGTGATAATGCAGCATTTTAAAATACTTAACAATTTGCATTTATATAAAAAAGGAGGAAAAGCATGTACAAAGGAAAACACAAACATGTTTGGAATGCCTACTGCCAGCAACATCTTGGCATTTGCCAGTACTTAAAGGTTATGTCTGTCATGTTTAGATGTGGCATAAAGTCTTTCACCCTTTCCCAAGTAATTGGACATCGTACTGATAGGCAAAATTGAATGTGTCATGAACAGCTCTCCTATAGATTTACAGGACTTATTGACAGGCAGTGCTTGGAGAGAAGGCCTAATTTTATGCATGAACATGTCATGCTGGAATAATTACACAACTGCTTGCTTTCCTTCTGCAGTACATTGTGAAAACCCATGATGGTTCCTGGGTGTTCATACCTTCTTCTGCATTTGCATAAACATAACTGCTGTACTTAACAAAGGGCAATAAATTATTGAGGTGAATGCCACGTATAACCAAAAATAAAGATCCAAATAATTGTATATGTATAAAATGTCTTGCTCTTAGGGAGTATGAAAGGCACTTGAGCCTACACAGCAGCATACAGCAGCAAATGCAAAACTGGCTCTCACTGGGTAATCTATGGTCACTGTTTCCTTCTCCTAATTTGTTGGCTGACTGACAGATGTGTGTAAAAACTGGGCATTTTGCCTCTGGTAAGCCTGACATGTTTGCGGGATTTTGGGGGGTGTTTGTGTTTTGTTGCTTTTCTTTTTAGTTCATGGCAAGTTTAACCAGTGTGAAATATCCCATCTTCGTCTAAAATTAGAAATCCTTCTAGATCATTGCTGAAAATCATTGACAGCTGACTATAATCTTGCTGTATGGGTAAGGGAAGGAAAATATTAGTATAGGGAGCACATCTCTTGAGCTGGAAATAGCTGGATGCTGGGAGGCTGGTATTAGGGGGATGAAGGAGTGTACTTATGCTTTCTCTGTTCCCATTCTCTCTAGGCATCTGTTCACTGTCACAGTTTTATGTATTTTGTTGGTTGGCTTTGTTGTTTGGTTTTTGTTGTTTTTTTTTCCTTTTCTTTTTTTTTTTTTTTTAACTGATACACAATGTTCACACCTATATTTCACATTTGGGAATGCATGTTTCAAACAACAATACAAAAAACATCCACGAAGAATGTATCATCTCTGAAAAAAACTGACAACATTCTCACTAATTTCATTTCTAAATACAAAACTGACTGCCATATTGCTGCTTCTGTTTCTGTGTTAAGAGAAGTTCAATTTTTTGTGTGAGTGGCTTTAATGGCAGTCTCCCTATTTTGATTTCCTTGTCATTTAGGATTCTTAAGCTTGCAAACCTCCTAAAGAAAGATGCAGTGAGTGCACAGCTGGCTCATGACATTCAGTTTAGGACAAAGCTAAAAGAGTGTCTGGATCATTTATGTCAGAGCACAAGCACTTGAGTTTCTGTGTGCATAGGTCACATCAGGTCCACAACCCATTCTGCCTCTGTGGCTGCTGAGGCCACCATGCTGTTGGCCACCTCTGTCTCCCACTGGGGAGGTGGAAGTCTCTGTTGTTAATTTCTAGCTGTCATGTGATATCAGTTGCTTGTTTACAGAAACTTACACTACAGTGAGTCCCCTGGCTCTTTGACTTGGGAAGAACAAATGCTTTTGCTAATTAGGACTTACCGGGGCAAATTCCCTTCCTTCACCCTCTTCACAAGCAGGTGTATCTAATTGGTGCTCATGGATCTAATTGGTGCTCATGGAGAGATTTTCTTCTTCTAGTGGGCTTTCTGCTGATATGTTTATTTCTTTTCCTCAGTGAAGGCTTCTTCCCTCCTGTTGTTGAGTGGGCAGCATGTTTCATGGTTGTTTTGCTATGCGGCCTGTGTCTGTCGCTAGCTTTAGTATGGGTCCTTGACAAGGCTGCATCTGACTGAAGTGTACTCAACGGACCTTTAGGCTGGACACAGTTTCCAACCAAGGAGGAGCAGGCAAGCCTCCAAAACAAGAGGGAATTGCTTGCTCTGGGTAATCACTTGATGTCCTTTCAGTATTCTGCCATGTGAGGCATTCGTAGTAGCGTGAGCAAAACAGAGTAATGTTTGTTCCCTCCTTTTCCGTTAATTTTGAAACATTGCATCCACTTACCATATATTCATTTTTTTTTCTTTTCCTATTTGCTTTTACTCAACACCACCCAGACCATACCCATTTTTGATGGAAGCTTAAAAAAATGTTGCTAGTTGATGACTATCAATTCTGCACAAATGCACGCATAAGAAGATAAGTTTTCTCAAAGCTGTTTGCTTAGGGGTAGATGAATGCTCTAATGGTGTGTTTATTGAAAGGTGATTTATCTGTTGCTATTACTGCCCTTTAGGGCTGGTGGTATTATATTAGTAGGTTTGATCTTTGCCGACACCTGGATCCCTCTTTGCAATTAGGAAAGTGATACGCTGTGTCTGTCATTCTGCTGCTCACCCCTCCTCCTCCACTCCTCCTAAACAAAAGGTGGAGAGTAGCAAATCTCATCCTAAAAGCCAAAAAAGGAATAATGATAATCAGTACTTGCTTCTGGATTTAAAGGGAAAGATTAATTGCTCAAATAGAACGCAAGAGAACTTTCCTTATGTCAACAAATAATTAATGATGTGTATATGGGCAACCAGCAACTCTATTATTGCAGTAGTTTGACAAATACTGTGAAGGGGACAGCAAATGGGACGTATCATTCTACTGTCTTGACAAAGATTATAACAAGAATGGGAAACAGGACAAATGTAACTCATTCTGGAGACAGTCCCAGAGCTGTAAGCTCATTTGTTCTTCAGCATGAATTATACAGCAATACAGAAGATGAGAATGTGATTTTCACCATGTTGTATATTTTAATCACTTTTCTTTGCTACTAAACAAATAACTCATTGTGAAATGTGGATAGATGGGGAATATTAGTTTTTTAACTATGAACTAAATGAAGAGAAGAAGGCTGTAATGTACGAGTTGTGCCAGTTACATTAGAATTTGATAAGGGTCAAATCCAGCTTTGGTTTAAACAAATGTAATTCCTGCAGATTTCTGAGAATTGCCTGCCATGTCCCAGAGTGGAGCTGGACCCATGCCCTTGCCTTCCTGAGCTTGAGACTCTCGGAGACCATTCCACAGCTGGAACCCACAAAAGAAGCTATGGTGGAAAAAATTATGGTTACTAAGTCCCACTGGACCTAGTTCTTCTTGGCAAAAACAGAAGGCAGCTTGACTGTTGTTTATGCCAACTGATTTGGATGCTTTTTGGTGTGGAAATGCAACACTTGAAAATGCCCAATGAGTTTCATCCAAGGCTAGAATCCTTAAGTAATCTATTCCATGGTAGAAGGCAGCTAGGGAGCTCCCTAAGGTGCCAGTGGTTTTCAAGAGCTTGACTTTTGGGTAGGGGGACATTTTTGAAAGTCTGTATTAAAGAGAGGAAGAACTAGCTATTAATTTGTGTGCTAAGTTATTTTCAGAGTAGCTTACTGTCTCTCTAAAACCTCTCTGTGCCAAATCCCTTAGGTTTATTCTGCATGTTTAACTTGGTATTCTGCATCAGAATGCATTTCCTCTTCTTCTGAGAGGCAACCTGAATTTAGTAAATGGAATTTCCATGTTCCAGGTGGCTAGAGGGCTTGAAATGACAAATGATCCTTCATGAAGGTAGATGAGAATATCAGGGCTCCCCTGGTAGGCAAGCAATCATAGCATATATGGGAATGCAGGAGGCAAAGTTTTGATTTTGATCCTTAAGTGTGCTGTGATGGCAATGAAAGCCATGGAGTGGTTTGTGTGAATCACAAATGAGTGCATGTGAACAATGGGCAAACAATCTGGGCTCTTTGTCTGAATGTAGGACATCAATGTAGGTTTAGAGCACAGAGTTGCCTTTGAAAACCTAAAGAACTTAAAATCAGTTCTGTCTGTTCTGCAGGACTGGGGACAAAACACACCAAGTCTTTGTTTTACCTGTGGTTCAAACCCGATTTAAGTTTTAGGATCAGATTTTCGGAATCAATTAAACATACTTGTGTGCTATGTGCCAGCATTTCTGCACAAATCAGGCTATGCTGTAAACTACTTCAGATGGGGCATACAGTTTCCCCTACCTGGCTCAAGCTCCTGGCCTCCCTGGAGTGCTATGAGGGTTAACTGCTGTAAAGTGTTTCATTCTTGCTGCAGTGATTTCTGCCATGCTTGGTGGGAGCTGGGGGACAACAGAACTCTTTGGTGTGACACTGAATCATTATTTTATCAGGAGGTAGGAGGCCTTTTAAATGGACATGCTCAAGTTCTGCTGGAGATCCCAAGTTACACTTTGATTTCATCAGTTTTCTGAGAGAGCTGCTGAGATTAGGCCAGCAAAGCAAAGATGAGAATGACTTTTGCTTTCAAGTTGAAAGGCTGGGGGAGACAATGGAATGCGTTAAGATTGGTCATCTTCTGCGGAGTACAAGAGACTATTATTTTTGGTTGTATTTTGAATTAATAGGAAAGATTTAGGTTAGCAGGAATGCTTCATTAGACACAAATTTTCTATTAAACTTCCCTTTCAGGACAAGAAGGCATAGACCATGTTCAGAGTCTGAAACACCATGGTAAGCTTAGAGTCACATGAGTGAAGTAAGAGGAGTTATTTAGGGTTTATGGTTGCTCTAGGTCAGATCAAATTTATTAGTCTAGGACTGTAATTCCCTTGAGTCCTGGCTGGTCTCCAGGCTGCAGTGATCTCAGTTTCTCAGAGGACAGATCTGAAAGCCACGTATCTCAAATAATAAAATATTTCCTTTATTTAAATGAAACAACCCCCTTCACTAGCCTAGTTACCACAAGATGCGCCTCTTCAGACTGTGTGTAACAAGCCTGCTCAGCCAGGAGCTGGCTCCTGATGAAGGGAACACCATTTCTTCCAGCAAAAGGCACAGAACCTATCCCCATTCTCAGGGCAGTCATCCACTCAGTTATGCCTGTGAGCAGGGTACAGCGCAGAGGCAATGCTCAACACTTTCCTGATGTTTTGGTGTGGGAAAGGCTTCTCCCTCTGAGTTAGGGGTAAGGAATAGACGAGATTATGGAATATGACAGTGAGATGAGTGGCCTTAAGCCATCTCTTGGAAGGAATGACCTCCTGGCTGACAGTGGGAGTCATACAATCTATTTCAAGAAAAACTGTTCAGGAGTTCTGAAGTCTTTCTTGGCTAGAAAAGTAGCAATGCTTCTACTGCTTCCTTTAAAGCCAAAGAGCAAAAATGGTAAGAAAAGCTTGAATTAATTTGTTCACTCCAAATTTCATCTGACTTTGCAGCCATTTGGGTATTGAAACAAAGATCAAGGTCTCTTTACTTTCTATGTTGCCCTATAAGTAAACTCATTCTTGCCTAGATTACTGGCGTATAGGGTGAGTTTACTCTGTCATATGGTGTTAAATTTCCAAAACCATGGCCAGAATTTGGCTCTCAATGGCTGGGGTAATTACTAGGACTAACCTGGGGAGGAAGAAGCTGTCACAGTGCTAATCCATCACAATGGCAATAGCCTTGTGTCTTAGCTGTCAGGCATCAGAAGCTTGGATATATTGAGACAATCACGGCTTATTCTTGGCTATCATAGCAGAATGTTACTTTTCCCTTCAAAAAATGCTGAGGAAAAAATGCTGGTTTAGAATCATGAACCTGGCAATGACCTGTTGTGGTGTCCATGCCCTAGAGAGACTAGTGAAACAAGGTAATAGAGACCTTATTTTGTATTTGGGTTTATCCTTTTCTCAATTCTAAGCCCTCCAATTTCACAGTCTGGCTGAAGACTGGGCTTCAGAGAACAACAGCTCAGCATAATGCTGGCAATGCTTTTGGCTTTCTCAGTCCTTCTAAAATGGGTGCCCAGTGGCCGTGATAAAGCATCCATAGGCTTTTCACATCTCTGCTAAGCAGCCTACCCAAATGCTAGCTGCTACTCCTCCTCTGCCCTCAGGTTAAGGGAGAAAACACAGATCAGAGAGGTTAAACATCAAGAATGGAGCACAGCCCCAGCCAAGGCTCCTGCTCAGGAGCAGGAAGAGAGCGGTTTCTGCATTAGGAAGTGGTGATTTCATTTTCTAAAGCCTTTGTGTCTGACATGACTGCACAGGTTTAAAGGGCCTTTCTCCCTTCCTTGCTTTCTGCTCCAGCTACTGAAGGACATCTAGAATTCAGCAACATGCCACCTTTGTGTCACTCCTAAAACAGTAAAATGTAAACGGAGATCTAAAAGTAGATACAGGACCATAAACTTGCCCAGAACTCTGCTTGTTTTCATTCTCTGCTTAAATAAGTAAACTGTAATGAAATCTACATTTTGACACAGTTCTGGCAGTTTTGATTTACATTTTCTCTGAGGCCCAGCAAATATTTCCTCAAGATCTTATCTGAGCTTAAAAGTATTTCTGCATTTCAACATGCACCTCTGAAAAGCATCAAACACTTTAGCCATTGTTTGTGCAAATAGAGTTGTGATTTCCCTCTCTTTATGAAAACCTTCTGAAAAGAGTATTCAGAGGTGATATTAACTGCTTGTGAAGGGCGTTGAAGTATACTTCTTGTGTAAATCACCTGTTTAGTCTAAATGGTAGGTCTCTCTTCCATCTGCAGATCGGAAAAACCTTGAAAGCTAAATGAGGATACCAAGTGGGTCGTGCTGATGCTGATCTACCACATATGACTCTTCCTTGCCTTACATACCGCAGGTCCTGGTTTTGTGCAACAAGTATCTTGGAGAAATTCACTTCATATTCTGCAATCTTTGAAGGTACCCAGCCTCAGTCCTTGCTGAGACACAGCAGCATGCCAGCTGACTTGGCCAGTGTACCTCTCCAAGGAGCAAATGGAGCTAGTGCACTCACTTTTGCTTAAACCCCCCAAGGCTGTAAGAAATGGAGAGAGGCTTCTCCTGTCTTACTCCCCACTTTGTGTGTCTGCATAAGCTTCATCACAGTCTGACCCTAACTTTTTTCCTTCACTACAAAGTTTACTGTGAAGCACAGAAGTATATAAATTACCCAGGGAAAAAAAAAAAAAAAAAAAAAAAAGAAGAAATTCTTAATTGGGATTTCCTGCCAAACAAGGCAAGAAAAATAACCAGTCTACTGAGGCTTTCACACCTTGCTTCTGAAGACCTGACCATATATATATATCCTGTAGCAAATCTGATTCTTGAAATGGAGTTTCTTTGACATGGGCTGCAGACATAGCTTTGAGGTGTGCTGAGCTCAGCTGTGGTACTCTGTGACAGATTTCCTAACTCTAGCTGGACAAGCTGAAGACAGACTGTCATTTCATCATTTTTGGACAGAGATGCCCCTTTAACACTTAAGTATTATCCACATACTGGTATTCTGGCAAGCCTGTGTTCATGCTAATCTGTTAGGATGGTCCTGTTCCCACTCATAATGTGGCACAGCATGTCAGCTTCAACCAGGCAAGGATGCCAACCTCAGTTGGATGGTGAATAGCCTGCAGAAGAGCCTCCTGCTGGTGGAAGAAATGCCAAATCAGGCCACATGCTCTCTCGTTGGGATGCACTGTGCCCAGAGCTGCTTTGGTATCAATTATGGAGGGAGTAACACCCTTCTTCAGGAAAAAGTGTTAACCCTTCCATTTCATGTGCTCAGTCTCCCCTGTTCAATTTCCATATGCCATTTCTGGGGTTTGCCTGCATAAAAAGAAGATATTCTTCCCTGACAACCAAGAGAGAGGTCAGATATGGCTGTTCAGATGACAAGCCCCAACTATGTGTGGTGTTGACTTCAGAGTTGTCTCTTTCTATTAAACCATTTACCATTAAGTCAACAGCACTGGGTGCTGCACAGGCACTGATTCCAAAGCTAGTGTTTGCCCCCAGCAGGATTGCTGTCTAACTGTTCAGTGTATCTTTGCAGAAATCCACATTTCCCATGCTCCTGTGGATCTTGGCTACCCCCAGAGTACTTGTTGAGAAATGAGAGACATGTAGACATATACTCTGCTGCATGTATTTCTCTGACCAGGACTTGCCAGTATTCACAAGTGGAACATTATGGAGGACAGAAAAGCTTCTGTAACTGCCTTTTTCTAGTCAGTATGATCCCTACAGCTTCCTAAGTAAGAATATCATACCTATCAAACTAAATGTGGCCTGCCAGCCTTGCTGTAACATCCCATCAACAATCTTGCATTGATGCTGAACTGTAACTTACTTTGCTAGAGACTCATGGTTGCTTCTGCCTTTCCAGCTATGATGCTATTTGTCCTTTGTGTAAGCGCCATCCTTTTCTTTAAATAATATGAATGGGGAACAGTCTACCGCCAGCTAAAATGGCTGCCTTTCCACACTCGCCCACCCCAGGAACTCTTTAATCAGCAATGTCAGCCAGGGACATATCTCTCATAGTTGAGAGATAACAGTTATTTTCTGGCAAATTCTTGTGTGATAAGCCCAACAAGTGGCTGATTACACAGTTTCTCAAATAACACAGGAAAATGCCACACCACGTATCCAAAAGTACGTGTTGCAGCATCTGGAAGCTGCAGAAGAATTTCGTCAAGATTTTTTTTCCTCCTCCTCTTTACTTTTTTGCTGCTCTGAAATCTGAATGTGATTTTGACATTCTTGAGCTATCCACCAGCCTTTCTGCAATGAAAGGCTCCATAAAGAGAACAAAGTCAATACTATAGTCAAAGTGCAACTGATTAATGAGAGAGGGTTTCTGTCGCAACTAGACTGCATAAGGTCACAGTTAAGCAATTTTTCATAGCTGCTTCATCCACTGAATTTCACTCTCATGGTTGTGCTGCTAGTTGAAAGGAAAATGAGCAAGTACATGCTGGTTGAGTAAATTATAAAAATACATAAACTGGAAGAAAGCTATTCTTGTGAAAACCCTGCTAATGAAGAGAGAAAATGGCTTTGCAGCAGCGAAATTAGTTTAAAGTGAACAGGTGAAAAAATAACATTTCCAAACACTGACACTGTGTTTTTGAGTTGTAGAGGAGAGATCTGTGAAGCAAGAGGGTTTGTCTGAGTCCCTTTGAGTACTGTTCCTACAATGATGTCTGGATGGTGCACATTTATAGCTAGGTCAAGGTATTCAGGCTGATCAAAATGTTGACCTGTGTTTTCAGCTATTCTTGGGGTTCAGAGCAACCCAGTGCAACTGTACATGCTGGATACAGCAGTCTGGAAAACCAAAGGACCTGAAGGGTCCCAGAGTGAGGAGAGTGCTGGGATATAATTCAGAAATAGATGCCGTGTTTCATGTGTGAGAACTGATGGCTCTGTGTGGTTCAAGTCTGCAGTGGTCCAAGATGTTCTTGAGGTTTCTATCCCAGTCACAGTATTTTGTGGTATTTGTACCATCTTGAATGGGTGGGTCTTTTGAGCTAAAATCTTGCTTTTAAAACAAGGTTTTTGGAAGGCTTTTAAATCATTTTGGGCAAAAAAAAATTAGAGCTTTCCTGGCTATGTATCCAAATCTGAGGTTGTTTTCAAACAGGGATAATTAAGTCCAAATGTCCTTTTGTTTTTAACCTGCCAGGATGTGAATAGGGTCAGGATTTGCAGTTGTTGTGGTGGCTCTCTGTGTCAGGGACAATAAGTGCAAGCTGAGATTTTTAGCATTGGGTTGCAGTTAAGAGAGAAGAAAAACATCTAGATTATATTTCTTTCTCCTTTCCCTCCTCTCAGATATTTGCTTTTCTTTCATGTATATGAAGCCTGTACCTGATTGATCATCTGAATTTTAGTGCATGCACCAGCCTGAATTCCTCACTTGGAGTATTGTGTGCAGTTCTGGTGCCCTCAACATAAAAAGGACATGGAACTGTTGGAACAAGTCCAGAGGTGGCCACGAGGGTGATCAGGGGCTGGAGCACTTCCCGTATGAAGACAGGCTGAGAAAGTTGGGACTGCTCAGCCTGGAGAAGAGAAGGCTGCGCGGAGACCTCATAGCAGCCTTCCAGTATCTGAAGGGGGCCTATAGGGATGCTGGGGAGGGACTCTTCATTAGGGACTGTAGTGATAGGACAAGGGGTAACGGGTTAAAACTTAAACAGGGGAAGTTTAGATTGGATATAAGGAAAAAATTCTTTCCTGTTAGGGTGGTGAGGCACTGGAATGGGTTGCCCAGGGAAGTTGTGAATGCTCCATCCCTGGTGATGTTCAAGGTCAGGTTGGACAGAGCCTTGGGTGACATGGTTTAGTGTGAGGTGTCCCTGCCCATGGCAGGGGGGTTGAAACTAGATGATCTTAAGGTCCTTTCCAACCCTAACTATTCTATGATTCTATAATAGCAACCATAGGTGTTACTTTTGCACTTGCACAATGAGTGAGACGGACCTACTAGGCTGCTGAATTTCATGAACTGGTTTGCACAGTGGGAAGCAAAACAGACAACATTAATGGAACTTAGATGCTCTCATGTCCATCTTGCTTCCTCCCTGAAACTGAAGGCAGTAATCCTATTTTCTTCCCTTTAAAACTCACTGACTTTTCCTTTTCTTCTCCATTGCCCAAACTTCCCTCTTCTTTCCTTCTCTCAAACTAGATGCTGTGCCACAAACTCGGGAAGGACCGTGTGTTGTTTCTGATGTTTATAGCACAATTGGCCATGCTAATGCTTCCTGTATAAGCTGAAACTAGGCATTTCTCCAAGACGGCATGTAGTGCAAACATAACCTGGAAACTTTTTCAATAGCCCCAGCTAGAATTTGACTCACTCTCTCTCTCCCTGTGAAGGCTGCTCTTTAGGGATCTTCGTATGCAGTCTTCAGGGTTTAGGCTACAGGTAGCTTAAAAGGAAAATATGTCTGAAGATTTCCTGTGGATATTAAAAAGGCTGTTTCTGGCTTCAGACAACCACTATTCTTTATAAGTCCTTTTGAAACAGTAAATCTGCATTTATTCATACTGGGTGAAGTGGACAGCTGGCACTTTCTGATTCCAAGACAAACAGATCCTGTGGATTTTGCTGGCTGAAAAGAAGTTAATACTCCAGAAGTGGAAATCCACATGGCTTCCAACAATGAGACTCCTATCAGCCAAGCAACAAGATTTCAAGTGTGCTGCGTGTTTAGCTGGCAGATTCTGAGCTCATTTAACTCACTGACATCAGGTTAGTGCTTATGTAAGTGGATTCATTTCAGACTGGTTATATGGGATCAAAATTCGACCTACTGACGTATGGTTAGGCAAGTATTTCTCCTCCTTTCCATATACAGCTACTTTTTGTTTTGTTTTATATGCTAGATGTTAATCTTCTCAATAATGATATTCAGAGGTTTTCCTTTAGAAGGATACTTGCCCATAGCAATATATTTTGAAGCACTATATGAGGTTAGAAAATAAGAAATTCAGTAAGAAAAATGTTTGGTATATATCTTGCAGTTTCAAATTATTTTCCTTTAAAAACCCCTACAGAAATCCTCTACTATAAAGCAACTTGTTCACTAGTAAATAAGATTCAAAGTGATTTACATCTACATCATTACCCAGTTGGTCCCTCTCCACCTGTTTGCCTCTAGTTTCCTGAAGGACATAATCTTTGCCTTACCTGAACATTGTTCAAACTTCTGTATGTTGGTTGGGAATTGCTAGGTGCTATGCAATATCAATTAAAATTATCTTGCAGTATATGGCTTGATTGATGTTTACGATTCTCAGAGGAAAAGACTAAATTCCTATATAAGAGCTTTCAAGTTGATTCTCACGAATTCCACAGAAAATGGAGTAGTTAATGCTGCTACTCGAGCTGACATATGGGAGAGTCATATGAGTTTGGAAATGAGGTGGAAAGTAGTCTGGGAATATTATTCTGTTTCTATGCTAATCAATAAATCTCCTTCTCTGCATTAGGACCTTTTCTGAGGGCGATTCATAGGCACAACTGGTCTGTCATTCGTGGAAGCATTAGGCTGACAAATGCTTCTCTTTGCCAGAGAAACT
This sequence comes from Pezoporus wallicus, assembly GCF_028554395.1. Classification (NCBI taxonomy): domain Eukaryota; kingdom Metazoa; phylum Chordata; class Aves; order Psittaciformes; family Psittacidae; genus Pezoporus; species Pezoporus wallicus. The sequence continues at coordinate 1,088,085 of NW_026638638.1, forward strand.
ACCCAGTAGTCACAGGAAGAGTAGTACTTTGTTTGGTGTGTTATTTGGTGTCTTTGGTAGGCAGCCCCCAGAGCAAGAGCAGCATGGTGTGGCAGAAAAGGTTGGGTGGCTGGAAAGCGTCCTGCTTTTTTTGAGTAATAGACATCCCTCAAGTGTAAGACCTGTTTTGTTTTCAGGTGGCACCCACTGTTCCTGGGACTGTGCATTAAGTATGTGTTAACAGTGCATAGGGTTTTCACAAAACAGGTAATTTGAAGTGCCTGAAAGTCACGGTGACATTATTGCTACTGCCACAAACACTGTAGAGCTCTACCATTTCCATGAATATGGTGAGGCCATGTGATGAACTAGAAAGCAAGCTACCAGCTACCAGCTTGCTTTCTTACCCATCTCATTTGTTTGCTGCTGAATGGCTAGCTTGATTTGCAGTGCATTAGCTGCAGTCTGCAGGTTTGCCCCAAAAGGCTCAAGCTAAGTAGAGTGCTGAATTTATTCTGCTGTAAGGGTTGTGAAGTGCTGTGGAGCAGTCAGCAGATAAATAACCCTGCCCATATCAATAATTTGTGTAACAAGCAGGAGTACATCAGGAGTGGCACACCATGTTCTTATTTGCCAAGGAATCTGGCACCTTCAGTCACAGAAAAATGTATGCTGTATATAGTAGTCTAACTCAGGTGGGGATGTTAGCAATTGTCTGCATCCTGGGCTGTGGCCCATGTTCCTCCCCCTTCCCACCCATGTTTTCTGTGCTTCTAGTGTGGTAAGGTATGTCTCTTTTTGCTTCCAAGCCTCCAGTGGAAAAGCTACTACCCTTGCCTGTTGGCATTGCTTTCCCCCAAATGTGCTGGAAGAGCAGCATGCCTGCATGGGTGCTCTCCAACTGGTTCCAGACTAAGCCAGCTGGTTTTGCTCCGATCAGCTGATGAGTGGTGTGAACACTGTGGCACATCCTGTGCAGATCAGGGAGTGGGGAACCACACTGTCCCTGTGGCAGAGCTGTCAGTGCCTTTCCAGCAAGGCTGACAGCTGCCTGGGGCATTAAACGCTTCCATCTTGTGAAGAACAGTGCTAGGTTTGCTGGATCATGTTGGAATGCTGCAATGATCTGTAGCAGACACCTCTCTTGGCCATTGGTCTACTTCACTGTATGGTAAAGAAGGGAAGGATGTTAAGGTTGCTGCTGAATGGCATCACTTGCCCCAGATGAGCAGTGTGAGGCCCTGCATGAAGCCAGGGAAAGAAACTGAGAAGCACTCTCTCCTCCTCTTTATCCTCCACCCCACTTTCTTGCAGCTCTGTCTTCTAATACACATCATGATTGCTGATGGATCCACTGGCTCTTCCCATCTTACACTGCTAGATAGGAGTGTGCAGGGAGCCCTGACCATAGGCAGGAAGTGATGACCTCCTGAGACATGTTCTGCCCATCTTGCTGTCTCCTTGCACTAAGTTGGACAGGTTTCCCTGTATTTGAGGACTTCACCGAAAATGATTTACCTTGCAGCCCAGCCTGTGGCTGGAAGAGCTGCTTTTTCAACGTGACAGCCTTGTTCTCTTGCCACTGCTTCTGTGTCAACATGTGTCAGTTAGGAGAGCTCACTATCTTTTCTCAATAGCCTTTTGTAGCTCTTCTGCCTCTTTTTGTTGTGAAAACATCCCTAAATCCTTTTTACTTTATCTGCCTGCAGGAAAGCATCTTGCTTTAACCCTCTGCTGGCTTTTTGTCAATGTGCATTCTAAGTACTGAGTGGTTCCTCTTCATGGAAGTGGCAGCTGTGTCCCTCCTTGTGGGTCTGTTGCTGCCCTGGTCTGTGCCTTTCTATGAAATGCTTTCAGAATCCTGCTTTCCTGGCACTTATGGCTCAGTTTGTGCAGAGTGGAATTGCACCAAGGCCTGTGAGTGAGAGATGCAACAGCAGAAGGCAAAGCTGGGAGTAGTGGGAGCAGGTGTCTGGCACCTCATAGAGTTGGAGCTAGTTCCCTGACATTTAGAAGGGATAATGGCTGCGCTATTCCATGCCAAGAATTGGGAGCATGGGATTTATCCAGCCTATGCCCACCTACTTTCTGCATGTGGACATTTGTTCTCCCACCCACCTAATTAGGAAAATAGAGTGTAGAAAATGAAGGGGCGGATTTGTTATTTTGTTGTGGCTGTTTGAAAGCAAAGTTTGCTTTTCAGCCTCATATTACAGTCCATGGAGGGACAGTATTGTCTCCAAACCTGGCATTAGCGTTGGCTTTCCTCAGGAAGTCTATTGGGAAGCAAAGCTATGCCATAGACTGTCACTGAAGCAGAAGAAAGGATAAGAATCACTGGAACGAGGCTCCATCTGAGTGTGAATGCTTGGAAGAGGACTGACATTGGAGATGGGCAGAAATAACCTCTGGGTAAAGAAGGAAAATTGTCACAGCTCTGCCGAATATTTCAGTGAAAAAATTAATTCTCAAAGCCAGGGAGCTTATAATAAATCCTGCCCCAGTTCCTTTGTTTGCTTCTTCTGTTTTGGCCCCAGACAATTGGCTGGATAATGGTAGGACATTCAGAATGATGAGAGAGTTTCCAGGAAAAAAACATTTCTGTAATTTACCAAGCTAGCCATTATCCTGTTTCATTCACCTCTAGGTAACTTGCTATGCTACACAAGCAAACAGTAAATAGTAGGTTTGTTTCATCCAAGAACTCTTCATCAATCAGGATCACAGGATCATAGAAAGAGAGAGCTGGAAGGGGTGCTGTGAAGGCCATCTGTCATCCTAGGGCAGGATTTGCTGTAACTACCTCATTACTGGCAGATGTCAGTCTAATTTACTGTGTAACTTCAGCAGAACAGGATGTGAGAGCAATAGATGGTGAAAACCTCTCATACATGACAGAATCCAGATCAATTACTTCTCAGCCTGAGTATTTGCCCTCAGAGAAATGTACCTTGGCTACAGGCAATGGGGCAGTTAGAGGTGCAATGCCTTTGGATCTTCCTCAAGGGGTTGTGTATGTTTGAGGGTTCAGAGACCACAACTTCCTAATCTAACATACAGAACACTCAGCAGGGAGCTCAGTTTTAATCCTTGCCACTATTATTAGTTTTTAAGGGATGACTTCCCATATCTGAGGTAAGTTCACCAACCATTGCTGATGGACTGTTACACTGCAGACAGCCTTTTCTACCACCTCTGTGAATCCAACCCTTTATTTCTTTTGCTTCACTTACAAGTCCTTGAAAACAAAATATCCAATTTTGGCTCAGATGGAGCAGTTATTCAACACAAAGGAAGGAATATGTGTTTAAAAACAAAGGCTTTGGTTCAATCCAAATTAAATATTTATGCTTTTTTTTCCTGGTTCAGCTGCTGAGCTGAAAAATCACTATTTGCAAGCCCTTGAAAACCGCTGGCTGTCCCACTAAATTTGTGTCAAGTGGTTGCTCCAGTTCCTCTTCCTACTGGTGGTCTTAGAACTGATCTTGTCACAGCAAAATTGTCTCCTCTCCTCTGCTTGCAGCTCTGTAGAGCTGTTCTGGTCTAGTCATCAGTGAGGCAGAGTAGAGGTGACTTCACTCATCTCTGCTGATAATCTAGAGGGCTTGTGACAGACCACGCAACATACTCTCCCATCTTAGTCAGTTTAAGACTATTATTATGAACCTGGATTTCCTGTTTTTTTTCCTTGCTGAAACTACAGTCATGTCAAGCACTGGTAGTTTGGCTGGCAGCATCTCTTCCTCAGGAGCTGCCTTCCAAACCTGAGCGTGTGGGGTAGGAGTCATCAGAGTGTGGTTGAAAGAACTGATCCTGAGGAATGTAATAGCATAAAATTTATGAACTCCTATAAGACCTAGGACACCGAGCCACAAAGACATACGTGTTTACAGCTTGTAGTATCACAAACCTGATTGAGGGTCCTAGATTGATTCTGCAGTATCCAGGGAGAAATGGGCGTCTTGGAGAATGATTCGCAAAAGCCAGCAAGCTGAAGATAGATGCATGTTTAAAGTTGTGCCCCTTTCTAGAACTCAGATACCACATTCAGCACTGTCAAATAAGACATCTGCCCACTTAGGCTTCAGAAACAGCTGCTTTTTCCTTAAAGTTGGGGCATAAGCTTTTCTTTTTCAGGATACCCTACTTCCAAAACACTTCTCATATAGACTGGTCATATTCCTCACCAACAGTGAGCTTTTCTGAGGAGACTTGAACCCACACTTCAAACACAGAGTGGGTTCTAACAGTGAAGATGTATGTTACTGAGAGGTTTCAGTTTTCTCTGTGGGAACTGCCAGAGAAAGCACTGGGAGACAAGGGTTTACCTGAAGAATAAATGGGAGACCTGGATTCAGCTCTTTTTAAGGCTGTTAGTTGTGTTTTTTCCAACAACTTCTTAATAGGAAGGGTTAATATGAAGTCTTTGGTGAAAGAACTAGAACCCATATCTGCTACCTCTCAAGGGACTTCTTTATCCCTTTGATAACATTCTTCATCTCTCACAGCAGTCCTATAGTTTCAGTGAAAGTCTTTTCCTGGAATTAGCCTGATGGTTAAGTCTATTCCACCAGAGCTGAGAGCCTGACACTTTTCAAACAAGGAGGGAAGCTGAATACAGAGTCTCCCCAGCCTGTGTCAGTGCTTTGAACACTGAGAAAATCTTTTCTTTTTCTCCCATATAAAAGGCAACTTAAAGCTACATTTTCTGTGGAGCTGGTCCTGTAGTAATGCACTGGAGTACTCTAAGGTGCAAGAGGGGGTGCCTGAAAATGGAATATCAAGGGCCTAGGGACACTATTACAGTGGGAGTTCAGGTGTTCACTCAGTGCAATGAGTCTGGTTGGGGGTCTAAGACTGGGAGATTTTCTTTCACAGTGTACAGGGAATGAACAGCTCCCAGCTAAGGAAGCAGAGCTTTGAATTTATGCTGAAGAGAGTTTTCTTGGTGATAGGAGCAACAAGGAGCTTAGCATGGGTACCAAGCCTGCCTGTGGCTTGCTAAATAGTTTGAGCTGAAGGGTGGCACAGTAGAAGGCCTTTGGTAACATCAATCCTCCACTCTTTTCTGAGATTAAATCCAGCCTGCATGAAATTTGTTGGCAGTGGTTTCCCACTTAGCAATAACCAGACCATATTGAGACAAAATATTCAAAATATATAGCAATGTGGGACTTGGAAAAGTATCAGCACAAAATTATGCCTTCCAGGATAGAAAACCAATGGATGTGCTGGAGCTGATTAGCATCATTTTTAATGAATGAGACCCTGCTGTATTTCTTGTTTGGCATTGGCCTACCGAAGAGTATAACCTGTCTTAACATCTTCTTTAAGTGATTCAGTGAAATTTCTAGGTAATGGATTAAGAGAGTCATTAATAAATTGGGCTATAAAAGTCTGGGTGAAAGTAACCATCTCCTACTGACAATGTGCTGAATAAAGCAGCTGTGATGCTCAGGTAATTGGCAAACAGGCAAACAGTGTCGTTGCTACCTGGGATATGATTCTAGTCAAGGAGAAAATAGGGTTCTTTTAATTAAAACAATTTGTGCAACATCATTTCACTTAAAATTGTCCATGGCTTTTTAAAGAAGATTGAAAACAGTCTAATAGGGGCCTGATTTGGGTCCTACAGCAGGAATAACGAAGCTGATAAAGGGAGTTTTATAGTGCATATGTGACAGGGCTAAAATATGGGTGTTAACCTTGGCAGCAGAAGTTAATGAGCAGTTTGATACTTTATAGAGGTTCTATTTCTCCAGCTGCAATTGTGTGAGTGCTTGTGCTGGTATTGGCAGGGATAGAGTTAATTTTCTTCACAGTAGCTTGTATAGGGCTGTGTTTCATATTTGTGCTGGAAACAGTGTTGATAACACAAGGATGTTTTAGTTATTGCTGAGCAGTGCTTATGCACCATCAAGGCTTTTTCTGCCTCTCACACCACCCCCCCAGTGAGTAGACTGAGAGGCACGAGTTGTTGGGAGGCAACACAGCCAGGATAGCTGACCCCATCTGACCCAAGGTATATTCCATACCATACTTTGTCATGCTCAACCTATAAAGTAGTTGGAAGAAGAAGGAAGGGAGGGACATTTGGAGTGATGGCATTTGTCTTCTCCAGTAAGTTTTATGTGTGATGAAGCCTGGCTTTCCTGGAGGTGGCTGAACACCCACCTGCTGGTGGGAAGTGGTGAATGAATTCCTTGTTTTGCTTTAACTGTTAAATTGTCTTTATCTTAACCCATGAGTTTTCTCATTGTTATTCTTCTGATTCTCTCCCCCATCACACTGGGGAGGAGCGAGCAAGCACTGTGTGGGGCTTAGTTGCTGGCTGGGGTTAAACCATGATGTTCTGCCCAACATGGGGCATGAGGATTTTGAAATAAGGATAGTAATTGGGAGAGGTAATGGGCAAAACATGGACTGAACATCACTACAGCGTGCAATGATTCTGGGGAATTTCTGTTCCAGTTGTGATGGGATGAGGGGTGGATCAACCTGCCATACTGTTCAGAGCTCTTTCTTTCTGCCAGGCATTGGATGTGCATCTGCATTTCCCTTAAGTTGTCTTGAAATAATGGTTGTAATCAGCAGCCCCATGTTCCAGACAATCAGGTCCTTGCATACATGTGCTCAGGTGCTTTCTACACCCATAGCCTAGGTAACAATACAAACCAGGAGCTTCTATCTAAAGGAGTATTTGGCTTTTATACAAATCTAGCACGCTTCCCTAAATTCATGGTAGAATGTAGTTTTGACCATGTTTGCAAATAGCTTTGTGGAAAGAACTTTATGTGCATATAGCTGTCTTAACTCCAACACATTTCACAAATAATACACACAAAATAACTGCTTCAGCTGCTGCACCAGCATAGCTACCCTCTAGTGAAGTGTTTACCTGACCATGGCCAGCAACTGGATTTTATGAAGGAAGTGGAAAATTCAGCAGAGTACAGCAGCTAAAAATGTGAGCCATGAGATAAAAAATGAGGATGCAGTGATCAGTACTTTTGTCCTGCAGTGTGAAACAGTGCCAGCTTGAATTCAATGGTACCTCAATCGATGAAAGAGTGAGAATCCTGAATACTAAATGCACATGGACCATGAATACATTTGGTATGATGTTCAAAACCAGTAGGGGAACCGGGTGGGAATGTGAAAACAGAATTACTCATAGCATCTAAAGTGAGTATACTTCAAACATCACTTAGCATCTAGCCTAGACAAAGACAGGCATGTTTAAAATGGTTTTATCTGTTTGTGGTTAACCACAGTTGTTAATTGTGGGTTTTCCCAGCGCACATCCATTTGCAGCTTTGCTGGGCCTGGAAGGTGCCTTTGTAAAGGAACTGCCAATTAAGGAAGGAAAACTTGTCAATGAAGATAATGATCAATACTCATTGATACATCTAAATAACACCCAGTCTCCGCATTAGAAGGGGAGAGGAGTCTTTGTTGCTCTCCCATTCTTGTGGAATGGATTTGAGCAGGCAAATGACATCGTGGGAGGAGGAATTGTGTGAAATGGAGTGACACAAGAAAAACTAAAGGGGTGAAGTGGAAGACTACAGAAAAATGCAGAGACGCCCAGGTGAAAGAAAGGAAGCTGGCAAACTGCAGACATCTGAACTCCCTTATACAGAGAAAATGGAAACAAATAAAATCCTGCCTTATGCTGCCCCTTGTAATTTTCCAGAAATATTCAGTAATTTTCCCTGGAGTCCCATGCTGACAGCTGGCAGATGCTGAATGAGAGAAGGTCCCTAGAATGAGGATGGCAAGGTCACATCTGGAACGCCTGTGAAGATACTGATGCAGTGAATCACAAGCAACTTTTGCTGCCACGTAGTGGCAGCGAGAAAAGCTGCCATATGACAGATCTTTGTAGTCGTTGTCCGAAGATGATGTCTTCGTATTTTTATTAATGATGTTCTCTGGTAACAAGTGTGCTAATTTTAGGATGTTAGAATCACAGAGGAAGGGGAAGACCTTAAGCAATACTGTTTCTGCAGACTTAACTTAGTGTGCGAGTAACTCCTTATAAACTACATAGCATTCTCCTATGCCATAGCTTTATTTAAAAGTGTTGCTAAGAAGGTGTTTAAAAGCTTGTATTTCAGAGACTGTGTATGAATAGTACCTCTCACTGCCGTGGTTGCTATAGTAAACCCTTGTTCTTACTTGAACACTACAATAAATAATACTTTAAAACTGGAGAGGAAAGTAAAAAGAAAAAACTCTATTAGGCGTTCCATGAGCCACTTGAAATTACTGATCATTTTTCATGTTTTGCAAGTATGGAATGCTTTGTGCAGCTATAGAATAGCAACACCTGCATAATTGTGATGTTTTCTCTGCATAAGTTGTTCCTCAAAACTTCTCAGGATACGATGTGGTTCAGAGCACCTCTGTCAATAAGGAAAAGAGCAATGAGTGGGATTAAAATTAGCTGTTTTCTTAAAATTATATACATTTAAGACCCAGTTTCAGAGTAGAAGAGGATACGAAGGGTAGAAGTGATCCTTGAAATGATCCATGCTGTAACTGCTGCCAGTGGAGTTGGACTGGAGGTAAATTTTCCAATCTTTTCCCTTGGTGTTAAAATGTAGTAGTTCACAAGCATTGCAGTTAAAGATTTCACCCATGCTGATGGCAGCCCTAGAGTACTACAGATAATGCTGTCCAGGAGAGAAAGTACATGCTGGGGAGGGTAACAAGACAGAGGATGCTGAGCAGCTGGGAACTATAGCAGCTCCTTTCTACCTGGGTGTGAAAAGGAAGAGAAAGAACCTTGAAGGCCAGATGGACTCTTTGAGGGCTGAGAGAAATGTCCCATACATAATGATAAACAGCTGTGAGGCAAAAGACTTGCAGGCCCCTGAGGGGAAGGAGAAGGAAGAGTGAGGTTAACAGAAGTAGATTATGCTATCATAGTAAAGCAGTGAAAGAGATTGATAAATGAAATGCTGGGTTCAGAGTTACTGGCATGAGGCAAATGGTATTTATATATAAAGCACTGGAGTTGGAATAAGCTGGTTTGGGCCTATTTTGTCCTTTGATCAGACTGCACATGTCCTCAGTCCTCTGTCTCGTCTTCCCAGCTGCATGCTGGGGCTAGTGCTTTCTTTTGCAGGGCTTTTGACAGAGCAAACGTACTATTGAGCTGTTCAGATGATGCGGCAACATGAGCTATAGCAGAAGACATCTTTTGTGGACTGCTGCTCACTCAAGGAGTGGGAGACATTTATTCCTCACCAGCTAAGATGCTTCTCATGGATCTGCATCCTCATTAGCAGACAGCATCTTTTTTTTCTTGTAATTAGCTGACAGTTCAATAGGTAGCTCCAGTCTCTTTTACACCTGGAAAACAATCAACATGGAAATCATAGAAGCACATGTCTTCCCTTTCTACTTTAAAGCAGTCTGAGTTACATTGTTAAACACATAATACACAACAACTGTGTGTTAGAGCTCTCCAGAACATGTGTGAAATAATGTTGGTTTGGGTTTTTTTTCCCTTTCCTTTCTTAATTGGCTTCAGTTTGAAACGTACTTTAGCTTCTCTGACTTCTGTATTAGCCTCAACGCACCAGTCATGGATCAGGCCATAAGGAACTGTTTCCAGCCACCTGAACAGTGGAAACGGGAAGCGAGGGCAGCTGGAGGGGGGAGCGTGCACCAGCTGGCCCTGCTCCTGAGGCATTATAACTGGATTCTTTGGGGTAGAAGGGTGTGAGGTCTCAGGTCATTTCCTGCCAGGTTTGCTCTGAATGGGAGGGGGATATGTAATTGTGCTGTCTCCTTGTACCATTAGTGTCAAGACTCATTAGGAACTCAATCTACTCAGTGGCAGTAGGCATACAAAAGAAAGAACTAGCCAAAGTCTGCAGACTGCAGAGCAGGAGTTGGTGGAGGGAGCAATTGTAAATTCCCGTCTGGGTAATTAGAGTCAGCAGGGAATCAGATTGGCTACGGCAGGGCTTTCATTTTTCCCCTTGCTGTTTTAACGGGATTGGCAGGTGCTGCTTTATTCCAGGGGTGAGGTGATGTGCCTGTGTCATAATTCACAATGAGAAATGATCATCAATTTGCTACCATGCTCCTGGGGTGAGCTGAGCAGGCAAACTGTGATTACTATTGTTATCAGTACCTTGTTAGTATGGAGCAGGAGATTGTTGTGGGCAGTTGTCTCTGGAAGGGGTGGGATCTGTACTCACAAAAAGCATGCTCCTGGCAGCTTCGCTACATTTGGAAAGTTGGGCTACTTCATGCCCTTTACACTGGGATCTGTTTGGGATCACTCAAAAGGATGTGAAGGACCTGGAAAATGTATCTTATGATTAAAAATTGGCAGCATATTGGCATGCTTTATCAACAGGGAGTTACAACACAATAAACAAAAATGGACCCTCTTTCTTCAAAAACACTGCTTACTACTTATCTGTTTGCCTAGTGAGAGGTGGAAAGGGACATAGTCAAGCTATCCTGTTTGCATGCAATGCAGTTTAAAGCCTCAATCAAGATGTTGTGAAATCAACAGTCAGATTCACATTGAGTTCTCTGGATTCTTGCTCAGACCAATGGGCTTGACAGAATAATTAAAAGGTGCAACAATAAGAAATGTGGTTTCTGGGAAGAAAGGTTTTCTTAACACAGCACTTGTTCATGAAAGTTCCGAGAGAGAGAGAGAGAGAGAGAGATCCATAACAGATTGACTCCATTTACTGGCAAACCTTCTTCTTTCTAGCTCTATCCATCAATAGTCAAATGATGATGCACAACAGTATAAAATGCAGTTCACTTCTCTGCAACTGTGTGGTCCTGGTGCTAAGCTCCTGGATTTCCAAAGAGTTATTATTTACCACTGGGAAAAAAAAACCAAAATCCTACTGCAGGCAGTGGACTACTTTCCTGAGTGAAATATACAGGACTGGATCCACAAGGAGGAAATAAGTGCACTGGCAAACCATCTTGTTTTCTGGGCACTCTTTGGGCACAATTGTGGGTAAATTGTTGGACAGGAAATGATATTTCTGTCCAGAGGAATACACCAACATTGCAAAAAAGTTTTGCTCTCCATGAAGCAAAGCTGAGGCCTTTCAAGGTGTATTTTATAGAAAATATTAAAGAGAAGTGAAAGTATCACTCTGAAGAGCTAGTCTTTAGGCACCTGTTGGAGGTGTGAGCGACCATGTTGTGTCCTTGGTTTCCCCTGTTCTGGGAGAGTACTCTGCTGGCCAAGCTGTTCTGAGGTGGTACTTTGGACTCTGGCCAGATTCTCCCAAACCTAAGGTGGAACTATGTCTTACTAGAGGCCTAATGTGGCCAGTATGTACCCGTGAAAATTTTCAGCTTCAGTAATTCAGTACTTTCCCACTAAAAGAGCAAATTCATCTAAAAGGATAAGGGAAAGAAGAGGTCCCTGCCAGCTCTACCCTTCAGGCTGCAGATACATTTTAAGAGCCTATTTGGAATGCAAACAATAAGAGATGTGTGTTTCCCTCAGTGACTTTCCTTTGAGCCTCTGTGCATCTCTTCAGCATGTTGGGTTACTGGCAGAATAAGAAACTAATACGTGAAAACCTTCCTCTCATCTCCAGGTTCCTGTCTGGAATGAATCAGCTCAGATCTATAAGCTGCTTAGACCTTCCAAGCACTGTAGCTTAAATAATGGCAATAGAAGCTTTGTTAGCTCCTGATTTTTATAGGTAAGTGTCTCTCAGTCAGAAGCTGACAATCCATACAGATATATGTGTTACTGCAAATTATTTCTCAGGCCCATTTCTCAGGCCCCATTTCTCAGGCTATCGCCCATGCCTGGTAACTCGGAGTTTGGCTGAGCCTCTCCTACCTAAAAAATGCATGCTTGCTTATCCTTTATACCCACCCCTCACTTAATCAACAACTACTTCTCTCAAAACATGGCTGACCCTCTCCCTTCCTACCCATCAGCCATTCTTGCTGGGTCCTCTGTCTAGATGGCTTTAAACCTGATTTGGGATTTGAGTGTTAGTTGGATTAACTCATTAGTGGGGCTCAGTTCTGGCAAGCCTGCTAATCTGTGGCAGTGGTGCATAGCACTGTGACAATATTACACTGAAAATGAGAAATCTAATGAGATTAGCATTTTATCCTTTCAGACAGAGCCTAGGTGTTTGACTGTTCTGCAGATGCTTGGTATGAACCGTAGTAGGTCTAGGAGGAGACTGGTCTGTAACACAGCACCCAAACACATAGGAAGGAGATTGCAGTAGTGCAATTGTAAGATTGAAATAGTGCAATAGAGATTGCAATAGTGCATAAGAAGCATCAGTAGCTTGTTGTAGCAAATAGAAATGTCTCTGTTCCCATCAGCTGGCTTTGTCTCAAAGGCATTTGCACATATGCCCCACAGACTTATCTCTTTTCCTAAGCATGAAGGAGGGCTGATCTGTGTCTGGGGATCACTTTGCAAGTCAATCCTGCCTTTACTAGTGATGACTGGGGAAGGTTTTAGTGGCAGATTTCATGGAGAACAAGGCTGCTGACTTCCAAGTTGTTTTTACGTCACACAGGGATGCAGAGCAAGATATGCTTATCAATGTATGACTACCAGACTGCTCCATTCTAAAATTACACCCACAAGCTTAGTTGCCTGGACAAATTCCAGTTGCACTTTTCCCTCTCAAAAGCATTGTTTTTATTTCAGGTTTAAACACAGAAAAGAGGGAGCCAATATCTGTAGCCTCCTTTGGCTGCAGGGAGAGGGATTGCTCTGCCTGGTTTCTTAGGAACACCTAATAGAGCAAGACAGTACCTAGTGCTGGGTGCATGAGCTTCTCCTGCTCTACCACCCTACTAAAGGTTTGTAGAATTTTGGTAGGTGATAAGGAAGGAACCTGAAGAGTGATGCACCAGGGCTGGGAGTCACTACTAAGTGCTGTCCTAGCCTGCCACCCAGTGCTGGTTTTTGGCACTCAGTGTGCTCCAGCAATGCAGCTGGTACCTGGACTGGTTCTTCCTGGACCCTGTTGGAATATTCCTTCCTCTGACTTACTGAAACATATATTCAGGTCCTGTTTGAAATAAGCAATGTTTTAAAATGGACTGGCTTCGGAGAAATGTGTGAAAACTTCTTCAGATTCCTTCTTGAGTACTGTGGGATCAGTAGGCAATGGCTCTTGGGTGTTGTGCACTCAGCAGGTGGTGGGCGAGTCTAACTTCTGGGTTGCCTTAAGTGAGCCTTAAGCGAGCCTTAAGCAAGAAGGGAAAGCTATTATTTCTGGTCTTGTTTTTCCAGAACAGCTTAGGAATGATCAGAGCTGCACAATCTCTCAGCATGGCGATGGATCCAAACCAAACGCATCCACAAAATGATGCTAAAGTTGGCAACAGTTTTCTAACTGAGATCAGTGTGTATCATCATGATAACAAACAGCTAGCAGCTAGGGAGAGGTGATAATTTCTAAAGATACCACAAAACTGCTTTAACCCCAAAGGCGCAGGGGAGGAAGGAATATTTTCTTGGAAAAGCAAGAATGGTTAACAGTGTTGTAGATCTGGCTGTTCCAGGGAGATGATGGAAGATGGTGGTGCAGATGACATGTTTTCATTCACATGACTCATGATGTCCACAAAACAATCCTCCTGTTACAAGGCTGAAGTGCAGCTGGTGGAAAAGATGTTATTTTGTTAAAATATATTCTAATACTTTTCACATAAAATCTGGGGTAGATAATTTGGGAAATTGTTTTGATTTTTTTAAGTGTTTGGATTTTGTTTAATTTTGATTGTTTGGGGTGGTTTTAGATGTCTATCATTTCACCATTGCAGAAAAAGTAATAACTAAGTAGTGACACTGACAAAGCAGAAACTGTATGTACAATTGTGAGCTTTAATTGAGTAAAGGAGGTAAAAAGTCTGGCACAGTCTTACAAACTGCTGTTCATCTATGAGCAACAGTCAGTTGTTTGGATTGCAATAGCGCAGACTAAATCTGCCACACCAGTGTTTTATCAGCTAAAGAATTTAATAGAGCAGCAGCCTTTGTGACTGTGTCCTGACATTCAGCCTTGACAATGATGCCTGGATTTATCTAGGTGACCAGATATATTGAGCTTTCACTCTGCAGCGTGGGGGATGGTGGAAGGAATGAGTGGTCATTTTTCTTTAAGTAGTGAGAGAGATTTTGCTGCCAATTGAAAAGGAAGGGAAAGAGAAGAAAAAATGTGATGAGGTGGCCTTGTTCTAAAGTGTGTGAGGTGCACAGAGCAGGCATAATACAGGAAAAGGTGAATATAGAAGGAGCAGATGAAAACTAAAGGTGCATTTACTCTGAAGGGTGCTTAAATGCCATTAATATGTATTGTAAATCTTTAAATGCTCTGTTATTCAAGCATTGTATTAAGTGGAAGGAAAAAACCCACTGCTACTGATTTGCATTTTGTTATTAATTCAGAGGAAAAGAGAGGAAAAATTGTCAGCAAGGTGCCTTAGCTAAGCTTTACATAACAGTAACAACTTACGTATGGGAAGCAAATACTTAAAAAAATGAGCAAAATGAATAGAAATGTAATTCAGAGCAGCACTAGCACTTCATCTTCATGAAATGATATGGGCAAAGCCTGAATTCCAACACTGCAGTGAATTATGGGATGTGGTAGAGCTTGCAGGACTGCAGAAATAAAACATGATCAGTTATAATGTCCCATTAGGAAAAGGTGATGTAATGAATTCTTCTTTCCTGGCCTAGCAATGACATTTAATTTGCTCGGTTATTTACCCCCTGGATAAAATTCATAATCTCTCGTAATATGAAAATATCTCCTTAGATACATCTGTGGGGAATCTCATTAGAAGGTTTTGCTGAATGTATTTTTTGTCAGAGTTGTAAAGGCAGTGAGCTTCATCAACAGGGAAGCTCGACTGTGAATCCCTGGTGCTTATTCCTGATTCTGCTGCTGTATGATGCTGGGTGAACACTCTTGGCTGCTGAGACCCATTCCTGTGATTTTTCCGATTCCATCTGTGACAGGTCAGCAGGTGTAGTAAGGACTAACTTGCTGCCTAAGCCAACCCAGCTCCTTCTGGTTGAAATGTGTTGCAGCCATTTAGCCTGTCTGATGGGGAGGTCATTTTCAGTGGGACTGATGATGTATGGCTGTGTAGAAGCCTGAGTAGCAGTAGCTATGGTTAGGAAAGGGCAGATGCCCAGAGCTGCACATAGCAGTTCCTTGAGACAGTGTTACATGTTACATCCCTGAACTCAGCAAGGATTTCTGGATGCTCCAGGAAAGCTGCCATTAATGTGATTGTTCTATTCTTTTGGCTCAGTGCATAGGTTGAGATGTTATAAAGAAGAATAGGCCAATTTTGGAGCTACTACAAATGAAAAAAATTACTCTTTAGTGGCTTGGCTGACATGTTTTTCTGGACTAAAGAAGCAAGAACGAACAAGATACTGTTCAGCAGAGACAAGTGCTTTAAAAGGAAACCTATTTTAATTTGATCTTTTTTAAAATCTTGAAAGGAGTCTTGAGAATTCTTAAAGAGCTCACCTGGAAACACAGCTGGCTTTCTGGTTTAAAAAAACACATACAAATCACTCCAGAATAGGCCTTGCAGTTTCTAGTACTATGGAGCATATCTGTCTCTACTAACAGGTATCTGCTAGTACATCTCTACAGGTCTGTAAATATTCAAGATTTAACTCTAATGAAAAAGATTCTCTCTATATAAAGAAAAGGTAACAGTTTATATGCAAATGTTACAGTGCTATCTCTTTAGTTATCTCAGTTTTTTAAAAAATCAAACCATGGCCTTCAGTCCTATTTAAATATAATAAAATAAAAAAATCACTTTCCAGAGGTCCAGAAAGCTGAATATATTTTCCTAGCTGATTGATGCTTTTCCATTTATTTTTAAATGTAATTTTCCCTGGGTAAGGAATTGTTCTCTTGAATGTCAAAAAGGAAATATTTCCCAAATCATAGGCTTGGATTGGCTGACTTGAACCTAATGAGATAGCTCTGCTGGAGAGGGGTAGGCTGGGGAAGCAGAGAACGGAGTGATTTGTCATGCTGGTTTTCCAGCCATTGCTAAAGAGCTGCTTTGTAATGCCAGCCTGCCAAATCTCCTGGCCACAATCAAATTACTCCCTCCGCATGCACGCACATCCACACCCTCGCCCTTTAGATCTATCACTGACAGAATAGTTATTAAACAAAAACTCAGCCAGGGGAATTATTAATTGCCAGGCTTCATTTCTTTATCAAATGTTGTGGCCCAGAGGGAGAGCTCTTTAAGCTTTCAGAAAGACTGTAGCACATTAATCACTGGAGGGAAGTGGGGTGTGGGCTTGGCATTTGTAATACTTGTCAGATCAGAAATAGGAGATACAAAGATCAAAAGAGATGTTTATGACTTGGAGGTGAAAGGGTTTCACTTTTCTTGTTCTTCTTTGCATCCTCACTTTTTTTTACTGTTTGTTTTGGGGTTTTGGTTTTGCTCTGTTGGTCTTGTCCCAGCACTTCTACTAATTCTGTTCCTATACCTCTGGCCCACACACTGTCCAGCAAGAGAAAGGCTTTGAGTTCTGGATGCAGCTTTCTGTGTACAGAGTAGCAAACCAGTGGTCACTCCTTTTGAGTGCCAGCTTGTAATGCTGCACTTGATTAGGCACTGATCAGGCAGCAAAAGGCAAAGTTGGGAAGCTGGAGGCACTTAGCTGCTTGTCTGTATAAACTGATTAAATGCTGGTACCTAGCACTGAGCATCGGTCCTAAAAAGCACACCTGATATCCTGGAAGTTTAATACTGAGCTCACTATTACATGCACAAATAGACATACACATATACTTTTGGAAAATTACTAGAATCACAGTACCTCTAGGCCACGTACATGGCAGATTAAGTCAATATTGTAGGCTGTCTGTGGCTGGAAGCACTTACTGTGTGATTAGTTAAAGCATTAATTAACATTGACCTTGTTCACTTGATCCTGAGACCTTTAGCTTCTGCAGTATGTGAAGAGGTTGTTACTCCTACAGGGTACCTTATGAGGAATGCAATATAAGCTGCTGTTCAGTTGACGTTTTTTTTTCTCATAAAAGGATGATGTATCAGCTGAAGTGAGTAGCCTTTCTTGTAACACTTCAGCAATGCTGCATTTTGCATTCCTGATTCTTGCTCTGTCACATGAAGAAATTCTTCAAACTGCTGCTGTTGAGAGGTGGGTTTGCTAGTACAAGTCATCCCCACTTGTATACATGATCTTCACAGCTGCAGAAACCCCCCTGTTTTCTTGCTAATATCTTAGCTTGAAATACATAATAATTTTAGCAGATATTGTAAACACATGTCCACTTTCAACATCACCTGAGTTAATTATCAAAACAGCCTGCTTCTGCAAAATATACACATCAATATAAAAAAAAAAAACTATTTCAAGAAAGAGTATGAGTGGGTAAAATCAACTTAAAGGTTTTGTAGATAAATACCAGTTTACCCACTTGTAAGATGGCACTTTGAATTTTTTTCCACTAATCTCCTGTCAAAACTAGCCAGGATTTTGGCTACAGTGAAGGGACCTGCAGGTATCTAGAGCCACCCTGTCTCACAGGAGCACTTGAGGGGAAAACATCTTTAATTCTGTGGTATATACAAGAGGTTGCAGTGAGAGAACGGGCTGTGTGTTAACATGCCTTTATACCGTGGCTGGCACACAGCCTGGTTTTGTACAGCCCTGCTGTTATCTGGAGCCTCTAGGTACTACTGTAATATAAATATTCTGGAAGAATAATAGGGCTGTTTGTGGCTCTTGAGGGCAGCTAATGTAGCTGGTATGCAGCATGTTTTTCAAGCCTTCATCTCTTATTTTTCCAAGCATCCAGCAGGAGAGAAGAAACAAACCACATTTTCTGTGCACAGACAGAAGGAATGAGAGGCGGGATGGATCACATCAAATGGATTTTGAGAGAGCCACAAAACACTTGTTGCTTGTTGTCCCGACACTGCAATATGATATTTGCATTGTGATGTTGTATCAATATGTGAGACGATCTGTCTTCTTGGGAATCTCATGCCTGGCAAAGCAGTTTCCAACTCAGAGGCTCACTTCTTTTAAAGGGATTTTGACTGTACATGTGCAAACAGCAGCCGATTCTTTGGGATCTCCAGAGCAATCTGTGTAGATTTAAACACTGAAAAACTTGAATGCTATACAATCCCACAGGCAAACAATTCCAATGATTAGTTGGACTCCCAAGCATATCATCATATACTGAAAAGTGTATCAACATGCCACTGAATATCAGGCAGTCTACCTAATGAACATCATGGCAAAAGAGAGTGTACAGGCTAAGAACAATAGTCAGTCTATCAAGAAAACCCTGAAACATCCATACCTTTGGATAGGCTTTGCACAGCAGGAACCATCTCTGTGTGCTTACTGTTGATTGAATCCATCACTGAAGGAATTGCTTCTATGACATTAAATGGGTTATCCCCTGTGTGATACTTCTTATTTTTTGGCTGTTTTTCAGAAGAGGTGGAGGATGCAGTAACCAAGTGTGTTGTGTTACCATTTTTATCTCCAGTTTATATTTGAGAAAGATCATGCAGATGTCATAATCCCCTAACTCCTGAAATACATTCCCTATGAACTGTTTTTGCTGTGTTTATCAGGGAATATTGCAGCTAGTACTTGGAGGATTTCAGAATTAGTGGGATTTGAATTAGGATTCTGAAATGAAACAGGAATTATTAGAAGAGAAATTCTGCACAGTAAATCTCACATTCTCTTTTGTTCCATCAAAGCTGTTTTCCCACCTTTCTGTGAGGAGCTGTAGGTGAATTTCTTCATAAGGGACCGTAATCAAGGTTTACAAGCCTCTATAACAGCTCAAAAGCCTAATAGGTCCCAGGAAGCTATGGAACTCCAACATGTATTTAGTCATGAATGTTTTTAATTAACAGCATTTTTGCTTCCTTTAGCTTTGTCCTAGTTTGCTTTGTACCTGAAGAACCTAGTACTGGTTCCTTGGGCTCAGAACTTTCCTTGCATCAGGTAACACCAGGTCAGCAGCTCTGCCATGACTGCTCTCAGGCTATGTCTTGTTCCCCTATGACTGAGCTGAGGTAATTTACTCCTCTTTTGGAGCAGAGTACAAGACCTCAAATGGCACTACAGTTACTGAATGTTAGGATGCTGCTGCTACTCCTGAATAGCTGATACAAGTAGCACACATATAGGGCACTTGGATAGGCCCAGTAGTTCCTACAACAGCAGTGGGATCTGCACTTTTCAGGTGAGGATGTGGCATGGGCCTCTAAGGTGGAGACAGTGGGTAGCTGGCTGAGGATAAGGAGTTAAAGAAGCCCTGAGACTGGGCAACAAAAAATTTCCTTCTAAAGCATTTTTAAAATTTCATTCATGAGCACTGAAACAAGATTTTATCACATCCTGCACTGTGTGTTTAATAGAAGTGGCTGACATGTTCCTATACAGGCTTAGCTACAAACTTGGAAGAGCTTTGCTAGTGTCCACAACAAAATTATCTGCCTTGTATTAATCTGTTCCTGGTAGACCCAGCCTTGAATTACAATTAAAAGGAGGGTTGTGTCCAGATCTGTCTGCTTCCAGGGCTTTGGTTTTAGTGTAGGTCTCTGGCATCCACACCTAAATCATAAATCCTGATGATAGCTATTACCAGTCACTTCACTGAATTTATTTTTCCTCTCAGAAGACCTGTATTTTATATATATTGATATATTTCTATACTCATAGAATCATAGAATAGTTAGAGTTTGAAAGGACCTTAAGATCATCTAGTTCCAACCCCCCTGCCATGGGCAGGGACACCTCACACTAAACCATGCCACCCAAGGCTTTGTCCAGCCTGGCCTTGAACACCACCAGGGATGGAGCATTCACAACTTCCTTGGGCATATATTTATATATTTAAAAAAATATTTTAGTTATAAATTTATGCGTGTAAATTCTAAAGCATGAGTTACTTTACCTGTAGAAGATAATTAAAGATACTGCTATACTTAAGGATGTTACTGTTATGCAGAAGTAACATTCTGCTGTTCCTTTCAACAGCAATATGCAGTCAGAAGAAATTCTCAGTGTTACTACCTGCCTCTCAATGTTAATTCCTGCCTGTTGGTTGTGCTATGCTAATACTTACCAGACTGAAGTGCGATAGAAACCTTGTTATAGTTAGTACTGCACAGACATCTAGCAAGACAGTCCTCACTCTGCAGTGTAAACAGCGGTTGGTAGGGGACAGAGGAAGGAAAAGATCCATCTGTTAGTGTCACCAAGCAGGTGAGCAAGAGTCAGAACCATCCCCACCTTGGACAATGAATGCTCTATTAGAGAGACTCCCAGACCAACCCATTCAAGCCATCTGACGGCTCCACCATTACTAATATTAGAAAATGATACTACTTTAACTTGCCCTTGCTTCAGGTTGAGCCATTACTTCATGTCGTATCTACATACTATTATTTTTCCTTTATAACTATTTTATTATCTTGACTACCTTCAGTTTATTTTTACGCTTACCTAATAACTGCAATTCCTTTACTTTTCCCTTATGCCAATGTATATTAGCTCTCTGCTTATTCTTATCATTCTCCTTTGTAACAGCATTATTTGCACCACATTTTTCTTGACCTCTTGCTGATACTGCCTAGCTGGGTGCTGGGATTGAGGGAGGGTCTGAGAATCCTAGGTTAGACAAATCCCTAATATCTAATTTTGTAAAAGTTAAGGGAGAGAAGAGAAGGAAAGCAGAAGTGGAAGAAAGTGACCAGAGACTTCCTTTGAAGTCCCAGGTTCCAGGGTAAATTGCTGATATGAGGTCCGAGGATTTAGCCCTGAAAAACAATGCACTTTGGAAAGAACCACTTAAACTACACACAACTATGTTGTATGTACATGTAGGGATTATGTTTTACTTGGCTGCAACCCCTTTGGCGAAAAAGAAAGATGTCAATGAAGGTATCATCTCTATGTGCAGAGGCTGGTAAAAAAAAACAAAACCCAACAGCAAAAATGACAGATTGTATGAAAGAGGGAAGATGAATAATGTCGAACATATTAAAGTAGGATTACATCGATTGGTGTTATAGCTCCAGCTAAACTACTGCACTCATTTCTGGTTGCTTCATTTCCAAATGGCCATTGCAGAGATGAAGCCAGACAAGAGTGCAACAAAATTATTAAAGACACAGCATGGAGGAATGGGAGAGCCTATGTCAGATGAAGTGAAAAAAAAGCCTAGGATGACTTAATTTGAAAAGTGCAAAGTAATACAGAAGATAAGAGACAAGAGATAATGAATTTCATTCTGTCCCATGGCCTAAATGCGAGTCAGCTCTTGATGAAATAAAAAGACACAAATTTAATATGGATCAAAGGAAATTTTGTTCTCAGTGCAGCATAACAGCCAGATATCTTGTCCTGACTTTTGTGAGCCTCACGCAATTCAATGCAACATGGAAGTACAGCATTATTTTTAAGCTATTTCTGCTCCTTTCTTGTAAGAGGACCATGGCTCTGTGTCCTGGGCGAGGTCGGCTGCTGCAGAACAGCAGGGTGCAAACTAAAAGGGCATTTGGGTGGCCAGTATGCTCATACTGCCCAGGACTGAGTCCTTGCCAACCATTCTGCTGCAGAAGTGCTTCATTTTCCATTAAATCTGCTGCAGATAATCCTGCTTTGCAGTGTCACTCCTTGTTAGGTTCATAGTGTGCTTCTGCAGGTTTCTAGCCCTTTCAATGTGTCTGAGCTAGTAGTTGCCAACCTCAGTTGAGTATACAGATCTTTCAAGAGAAGTGCTTTTTCATGTTGTGTTTCATGTAGAGAGATAAACAGCATTTTTCACGTTTCGTTAGTGTCTGAACAATGTAAGCACAAATACTGCTGAGGATCACAATGCCTCATGTATCTTGGGAATACATTATCCAGCAAGAGTAAAACAGAGGTAAAAGAGAGGAAAAATTCTTAGTAGTTGCATCTCTCACTTATTTCATGACTTAGCAAAACTGCTGCCCATTGAGATAATCTGTATGGCCATTGTCTCCAGTTATTTATCTTGATTCAGCTGTCATGACTAGTATCCAGAACATGCCAACTAGTTTGAGAAAAGCTAAGGTCAGGGAAATAAAGCTTGAGATTATACCAGTTCAAAGGAGAGGAGGATTAAATCAAGAGGAATTTTGTGGACTTCCTTGAAGTGTCCATTTGCATTTACACTGCTATAATAATTTTGTGGTTGCTTGAAGCTCCTTTTCTGTCAAAAAATTCTTCCTGTCATCTTGGAAGCACCTGTCTAAAGATACCTGATTGGGCTTTGGCTCTTAGGTTTTAATTAGGCTAAAGAAAGGATTCTCTTAATTAGGGCTCCTGATTGAAGGAGATCTAGGAACATTCCATGATTGTTGAAAGAGAGGAGGATTAGGAAGGAATTAACTCCCTAGGTTCTGGTTTTCTGGCTGTCTATGGTACCCTGCCAGAATTCATTGCTAATTGCTTCATGAACAGAAAAAATTGAAGACTTTGGTGACACAGCAAGAGAGAGATTTGGGTAATGAAAATACCACATATTTGAGGAACTCTGTACATTCAGATGATGAAATCCGCTAAGAAATCAGTAACCTGAAAAAGCCTTATATAATTACTTGTAGAGAGAAGAAAAAGGTTGAATTCTGTATTGTCAGAAAGGCAGGCTAAGGCTTTACAGCTGCATTTCATAGAGGTAATAGTGTTTCTGAGAAACAAGTAAGTTGAAATGGTCATCCTCCAGGAATTTAGACTATTCAGCTACAGGAAAGCATTTTAAGGAAAAACAGTCAAAGTACAATATCAGAGAATTAATGCACTTTTGGGGTTAAAAGACAGTGGGGTTATTCAAGTAAACTTGATATAGAATAAGGCTATAAAGGAGATATGGCAATGACAGTAACTGAGGTTAAACAATAAAACAATGTTAGCACCAAAATCAGATTTTACATCTGTACATGGCAGGTACAAAAGGGGTATGTGTCTGGTTGCTCATGAAAATGTATTTATATATTGGTATAAAACAATTTTCAGAGTAGTATGACACACCTAAAACTCAAAAGTTTGGGGTAGGTACTGGACTTTGAAATCACTTTAACTGAAGTTTACTAAGCTTTCAAAATTACACAGTGTAAGGCAGGCACTGTTTTTTAATGTGGTTCAACCAGCCCAGCTCCAAAAATCTCTGTGTGCTTTGTAACACAGCCCCCATAACTATTTACAATTGAGTAAGGTGATTTCCTCTGGCCCACAAATCAAATTGCACTGGCAGAACTGGGATAAGGGCAGAAGAATTAAAACTCCTTATTCTTGCCACTAGATCAAACTTCTGCTTCCACACTTCAGCACAGTACAGCCTTCATTAGGAGAAAACACTTTAAACAAACAGATGAAGTGCACATAATATTTTTACTCTTCAAAATCTGGAATACTATGTGCCATTAACACTGAGTCATTGAAATTGTTCCAAAATGAAATATTATAGCGTGTTGTGCCAATGCCTTGGAAGTCTTTATGTTAAGGTTTCAACAAAAGAAACCAAAACAAAACTCCAAACCTGAAATTTCCAGTTTAGGCATCACATTTCAGTCCTAATGCATGGGAAGTAAAATGTCTTATGAGCCATCATGTCCATACAGAGAGGCAGATAAAAGTCTAAAGTCGACAAAGATCAGACTGCAAATAGGATACACATTTAACTGAAGATAATTAACCACTGGAACAGATGGTAAAAGGATGTGGTTAATTAATCACCTCGAGTCTTTAAATCAAGACTGTATGTCCTTCCTTCTGAAAAAGATGGCACGTTTAGCTATAAATTATTGGGCTTGATGGTGGTATTGCTGGGTGAAATGCTCTGGACTGTGTCATATGCAGGACGTCAGATTTGATGAGCATAATGATCCATCCTTCCAGACCTTACCTTCCATGAATCCATTATGTGAGCTTGAGAAGTTTTATATTTTAACAAAGCAGTTACAGACTGTTAGGGTCTCAGTGTGCAGCTTTAGAAGTTTCTAAATACCCTTTCATTCTATGTTGTAAAGGGTCTGAACTAATCTTGTTAATATTGTTTAAAAGCATGCAACTGTAAAATATGAACATGCTTTGGTTTTAACACATTGATTACCATATCTCGCTAAACCAAAAAAATGGTCCTCAGGTAAACACTGATAGTGGGCTCCCCCACGTTCATTGCTTCAGCTTTTGGGTGGGTGCTTGAAAATTTTCTTCTGCATCTTTTTTTCCCTCTCCTGGGCAATGTGAAAGAAGTGACATGTCTGGTGTAAACAGAGGTTCATCACACTGAGATGTCTCCACTTTTGATTGTTTGAAGAGTTCTGTGACTACTCCAGCTCTCATGAATGTGGCAAAACTGTAGTCTACTGATCCCTAGTTTGTTCTTTTCCATCAAAGTACCAGCTTGCCTTGTGATAGTTCCTGTTTGCTTCTTCACAGTGAATACGCTTTTATTATCTCTTAGGTGAGACCTGGGCTGGGATTCAGGTGCTGGAACACAAGCACCTAGTACTGTCTCAGATGGTCTTGAATATCATGCCTGGACTTCAATGTGACTGTGAAGGGTGAGGATCTCTAGCCGCATAGTCTTCTGGAGCAGTAACTGGAAACTAGATAGAATAGTCAAAGCCATGTGAACTGGCAGTGGATGCCTGTATTAATGAAAAGTTTTTGGTCATTAAAAATTCCAGTGAGCTCTTGGTGAGTCTCAGAACACTGGTCTAATCATGCTGCAATGTGCTATATTACTTTCTGCCATCCAAACTTCATCCCCACAGTTTTACTTCCTGTTCTGTGCTACTGTGTTGTGGTGCTGAACACAGTTGCTGAATCTCAGAATGCACTCATCTGTGGTGATGCTTCTTGACAGATATATTGTTTTGTAAAATGTTTTGGGATCATTCCTTAATATATCTTCGATGTTTAAGATCCCAAGGCACTCTGTGAGAATTTTATATAGAAAATGCTGGGTTCTCCTCTCTTGTTACAGTACAAAGAAGACATGACTAATGATGTTGGGTGTCTCTGGTTCCTAAGATTCAACTTTTCACCAAAGAGACATTTGAAGAGTCATTCAAAGAGAGACTGCTGAGCCCTTTGTGGGTCCTAAGCTGAACACCCCATGGTAAAAATACCTCAAAATTACAGTTTCCTCTAAGAAATCTTGGTCTTAGTGAATTTTAATTGTCATTCCATGCACGTTAGCATCTTTTCTGATTATGAGAAACAGCCTTGAATGTCTACAAGGCAGTTTTTAGTCAAGCACCATGCAAATAACATTTTGAATATCTAGCCCCCTAATGCTGCTTAAATTAAATCAGTTTCTCTCCTCTCCTTTCTCTTTTCTTAATTCTGATTGACCCTCCATACTCATTTGAATTATATTATTTTTCTGTCTTCATCTATTCTCAAAGTTTATAGTCCCTTGGTTAGATAACCATAAATATTCAGCCCCCCTCGTATATAACCAAGATTAAAGCTGTGTATATAAATCTGGCAGCAAAGTGGTATTTTTGCCCACTTTAGAGTTGCAAATATATTTCTTCAGTAATGACTGAACAATAATTCATCATTTTCACTTTTTTAATCCCCAATAAATATGCAAACCAAAACTGCAACAAATATTTTTGCTGGCAGCTGGCTGTTGCACATAAACACCTGAGAAACCCAGGTTATGTCTGTGAACAAATGTAGCTGCTGATTCCTTCCATATTATAAGTCTGTTTCACTTGCATTGCAATTAGAAGTTGTACAATAAACCACATGGAAAGAAAGGCCATTGAGTCAACTTCCCTCCATGGTGTATGGTATAGCATCTGTGATCTTTTGCTTAGGTATATAATAATCTAATCTGCATTGTACTACTTCAAGCTCATTTATTTTCTGAATCCCATGCATAATCCTACACACACAGCTGTGTTCAGCTTTGTGGTGGATCCCACAGGTCTGCCCAGGCAAATATATGGATTTACTTACTGCAGGTGATGCATGGATGTGCACCCTGCAGGTGATGCAGGGATGCTGCTTTCAAACTCCCTGCACACCACTTCAAAGCACAGCATTGCTAACTAAGGATAAACTTATCTGCCCACATGTTTTCAAGGCTATTGCTGGCTGCAGCACTCATTGCTACATCCTGTGGGAAGGGGTGAAATCAAAGCCATGGACCCCTGCACAAGGTTTACTGTGGGCTCTATCATGTTGACAACCAACTTAATAGTTGTCTGTTATGCTAACAACAGGGTTGCAGCATGGCTCCTTGTGGCAGCCCTGAGAGAGAGGCACTAGATCTAACACTCTGTAGGGCTTCAGGATCAAAGTTCTTCCATCTTTGTTTAAGTACTGCATCTGTACAGGTTGTGAATTTTAAGTAAATAGGTGTGTGGCACCCATCCAGACTTCACATACATGCATAACTGATGGCCTCATTTCTAGACAGTCCTCTTCTGAGAGTCTGCATCAGCAGCTCTCTGCATGGCAGTCTGTTTTCTCTGACTTAGTTTCCTAGTGCTGCCCAGTCTCTAGTTCTCTCCTTCCAAATTGCACTTTTCTTCATATAAATTCCTCTGCAAGGTCTGTTCTCTAAACCACTTCAAATCCCTAACAAGATGCTTTTCACCTAGAAAAACAAGACACTTTGTCACTTGTTCCATACTGCACATTAACTGCCTTTTACATTCCCTGCTGCACCTGCGTCTCTCTCTTCCTCTCTGCCCCCAGCACCCAGCCAGATGGGAAGCTGTATCTATCTCTCACACACACATGAACCTGCATACACAGTCTGGTCTTACTGTCAGGTAGTTCTACCACAAAGCTCTTGACCATAAGTGAGGTTAGATTATACATCCAAGGGATTTGGCAGACTCATGCACTCCATTTTCACCCACTCAGTCCCCTTTTAAAATTCAGTCCTCTAGACAAAAATAAAGACTGATTGAAGTTAATCTCAGTTTAATCTAATTTTGGGGTACAGACACTTAGCCTGCTGGATAAGCTTGGATGATCCATATTCTAGATAGAGTGCTTTCAGAACCTGAGCTTTCTTACAAATAAAAATAAATTATAGCTCCATGGTTACAAAAAAAAAGAAAAAGTTATAAATATACTGTGTTTCCAAGCCTGGATATAGAGGGAGAGGTATTATTTTGCAATGACTCACATAATGCAACAAGTTAAAAAATTAGGCAAGGTTTTGACACAAAAGCTTGTTCCAAATATGCACACAGCCTGACCTATATTTGAGCTCAAATTCTGACTTTATTGAGTATGTTAGGGTGTTAATTCTCCAGCTTCGCAATGTTGAATTAGCCTCAACAGGAACTGGTTCATTTTAGTGGCTGGAAATTGTTGCAAAGAGAAAAAAATGCATATTGGAAGGAAAAGCAACAGATTATGGAGCAATTATTGGGCCCAACCACAGCAGTCTGGCCAGGGGAAGTTGTTTTCCTTCTGAGTCGAGCCAGTAGTCAGGTAACTCAACTAATAAGTATTCGAATCACTACAGAAGGCCAACTTTTCATCTTGTTGCAAACTTCCCATCAATATAAGAGAAGGTTTGTAGAAAGTAGAGAGCCCTTGATTTATTCACACAGCGACCATGACTAGAATCAAATTGCTTTGAGGAATTTGTCCTCTTTCCTTCTTCACCAATGAACTGCTTCTCAGAATCATCTCCTGACTGCTCTTCCCCATTTTGTAGTAGCTGGATGTTTCTCAGAGGACAGCTAAAACTGGAAGCAGTATGTTATCTCTAGGAAAGTAATGCAGGTTGGCCCCCCAGGCAGTGCTTCAGGTTCCAGATCCATATAAAACACAATGCTCAAAGTGTGCAGTTTGGTTCAGATGGAGGAACAGGTTTTTGTGTGTTAAAGGATGATACCAGACAATGGGAGGCCAATTCTTGAAACCTACCCTCAGATACCACCAAGAAAGACTAGATCTTATGCTCTACTCAACAAGCAAGAGACGGGTGAAGCTGGAGGACAACAACCACCCAATTCCTTTCATCTTAAAACCATCTTTGCACTTGGGTAGTGTCTGATGCAGGTTCAAGACCTGAAGGCTACTTTGTTTTATGCTTTGGCTAAAAGAAAATGAAGGATGAATTCCCAAGAATGCTTAAGCCCATGTGTAACTCTTGCTTATGATCTCTGAAGACCAAGGGTCTTCAGGTCAGGATTTAAAGAATGTGGGTTTTAGGGAGATATTGTCTACTATTATAAAAAACACCCTAAATTGAAAATACGCATCAATTCTGTTACAATTTCATCCTGTATGCATGGAAAATTCTTTTAAAGTTTGGAATGAGAAAAACAGTCCTCTCCTTCACTGCAATTAGTAACTGCCTGATCTGAATTACAACAGAGTCCAGTCAGTACTCAACTTTGTTGTCAATAAAATTTTATTCCTGCCTTTGCTGTGAGTCATTGCTATGTGATAATCGTAACTCATTTTCATGTTTTGGTTTTGCTTCCTGCTCTAGGACTCAAGAGGTGGGAATATCTCTTATTAGATGCCTGGATGAAACTTAGAATAGGAGGTGGGAAGCTTTGTTGAAAATCTCTACTTGCTATTGCCATATGAGCAAATTCTGTTAAACAGCATTGCAGCTGTTTGTCCTGGAGTTGGGAATAGGAGTAATTGGAATAGCATATTTACATTTTGCTGCCAGATAGCCAGGGAAAAAGATTATGTATGAAATATATGAGTTCAAATGGTTATGTGTGAAACGTGGCCTACTAACTTCAGACTTGGGATAGCTATAGTTGATCAGCTACACTAATGCATACTTCTTGAGTGACTTGCGGTGAGTTGCTTAATAAGGTTTAAAATTAATTAATTGTAATTACACACCTTATGGTGCTGTTAAGAGTGTAATTCACTAAAGGCTTGAAGAACCCAGAAGCTGGTATCAGGAATGTCATCTGAATGCCTATAGCATTCATAGTGTGCTGTGATAACCCAGGTCTGTGCTCGTTTTGGGAATCCAGAGCAAAGCTGTAAGAGGAGGTAAGGACCAGGCTCACAACTGTGGAATTTATTGGTATTCAAAACCCACCCAAGAGACTTTACATCATTTTGTTTAGGGGCTGGTGTCTTTGTGTTATGCATGCACAGGAAGGGAGAAAGCAAGGACAGGTAGCTGCTATATGAAATCTGGATCTAGGTTGTACCTTGATTTCAAATTACTATTTACAAGAGAGCAATTCAAAATGAGCATTTTGTCTTTGACCTCAGATTGCTTATGACAACACTGGAGCATTGTGTATGGAGTAAACAATGTATATTAACATCTATTGCATTATTCTCCTACTGCTGTGCCAACATTCTAGTGTATAGGTGCAAGTGGTATTTTGTAAGAGTCTGGGGGAGGGGGGGGTGGAAACCAAATGTGTCTTTGTAGCTTTCCCCCTTTCCTTTTGGATAACAAAGACCCTTGTATATTTCCCCCCTTTGTAATACCCCAAAA
Source organism: Pezoporus wallicus (assembly GCF_028554395.1). Classification (NCBI taxonomy): domain Eukaryota; kingdom Metazoa; phylum Chordata; class Aves; order Psittaciformes; family Psittacidae; genus Pezoporus; species Pezoporus wallicus. Next base: position 1,117,604 of record NW_026638638.1, read on the forward strand.
TGCAACTCCCCCTGGGAGTTACCTAATCTGTGTAACAGAGGCAGTCCTATAATCCCATATAATTGTATTAGTCTCAATAGCAGATTAGCTCCAAGTGCCCTTACAGACAAGGAGCTGTCAGCTCTGCTATTGTTTCCCCCATAATGTGATTCCAGACAGCAAAGAAGAAAAGCGCCTGAGAGCCCTCTGTCTCACATTACAGCCCACAGTTTCTAAACCAATTAAGAAAAAGGGATTTACAGTCAACTGGATTAGGGTTCTGTTTATATTATCCCATATTTCTTTATATAATACCTTCCATTTTCTATCTAGCCTTGTAATCAACTACCCTTTTCTCTGCCTTTTGAAACACCCATCCGTGTCCTTACCTATTCATTTACCAATCCATCTCACATGTAGGAGTTCAGCCATCTGTCTGGTTAACTTCACCAGCCTGCTTTATTGCATATTTGTTTAGAGGACACATGGTGCATGAAGCATACCAAGTAATGCTGAGATTAAAACCGATGCCTGATTTCAGATCAGTTTCAAGATGACCTCACTAATGTAAGTGCATTTGTGTGATAGTGTTTGGGCAGCTTTCTCCATTCTGCTAACTAAAATGTTCTACCACTATCCTATCAGAGCAAAACAATGCTGGTACACAGCAAGGTGCTCAACCATTATTAAGCAGGAAAATGGTACCTATAAAATCCTTCAATCCTTCCTCACAGAGACAGAAGTAAAATGACACTCTGGAAGCACTTGTGTTAGTAAGATGAAAAATCATCTTGCTAGTTTGGTCCTTGATCTGGTCACAGAATCTGACGCCTTGTGTCCCTTTTGCTATGACAAGAGGTAATGATTGCTCGAGGATGTGGGCTAAAACACTACGTCACCTGAGAACAGGCATCAGCAATCAAGAAGCTGCGATGTGATTGCCACTAAGGACTGTGTTCTCAAAAAGACATACAAAAGGCCATGAATCAGCTGCCAATAGTAATTGTTTGTTGTTATTTGATCAAAATAAATCAATAAAACAAATTAGCACAATCCATATTGCCAGAAATGTCTCTGTTATCATCCGGAAGGGTAAATTACCTTACATTCCCTTGAATTCCTAATTCAGCATATATTTGCACTAAGGGACGTTAGCACGTTCAGGTGACTGTGATTTTATGTGTTTTCCTAGACGGAAGTTGCCCAGTGAATATGTTTCTTTATGGTTGGTTCTTATGACAAAATTAGTTTGGGGCTGTCTTTTCTCTGAATGGAGGTTCTTTTCCTATTGAATACCATTTCTCAAAAGTATTTTTCCCAATCAGCTCAATATTTAAACAGGTTTAAATTTTATTTCTCACTGTACAAATCCACTTAGATTTTTAAATTACAGTAATACTTCACCAGGTTTCATTTTTAAGGCAGTGCAATATGTATAATTCATTCCATGAATCTTAGATAAGGTTGATATTATGATACAGTGCGATTTGCTGCCTTGCAATGAAGCTTCACAGCTAAGGTGAGTTCTTCCACTTCAGGCTGTAGCTTTATTACAAATGATTTTAAAAGAAATAAGAATGAAAAATGAGAAATTAAGTGTTCCCATAGCTGGAGAGCTCCACAACCAATGGCTCTTTTAGCACTTTTTCATGGAGTGCTTATGGCAAAGTACTGCTCCACCTTACAGTTTCCTTGGGGCATTGATGACCACCAAAAGATTAAAGCAAATAGGCAAAAGTTTTCAAAAGCAATGATTAGATTTCACTACTTCAACAGTTGGGTCTCAAATGTAATGTATTTAAAGATGGTCTTTTTTTTTTTTTCAGTTTAGTATTTCTTGCTCCTAAAGCCTCCAGACAAAACCAGTAAGAAATACAGAAGGGCTTGAGCTCCAAATAAGCCCATGAACTATAAATGTATGCAGACACTCCAGGCTTAGTTACTGCAACAATGCCCACTCCAGCTCTCTTTTGATTGTTGCTGCAACACTGCACACCAGTGAGTATCATCAGAGGGTTTGCTGAAGTTTCCCAGTATCCCAATAACAACAAGTGCTTGCAACCCCCTTTTATAACCAGTCAGCAACGAAAATTACTCAAGCCAGGCACCTAAAAATGGAGATACCCCAAATAACAAATTAATCATGACCCTGGACCAGGCGGGTGCTGCTTGTATGACAGCAGTTGATTCAGGAGCCAGATAGCAAATGAACTGTATACTGTTATATGATGATGGAAAATCATTCAGGATCCAGATGGAGGTAGATTGCCAGTTTGACAGTCTTAATGTAGGCTACTTAGTGCCTATTTTCCAACAGTGGCATAGTTATCTCCAATACTTATGAAGATTTTTGCAGCAGTGTGTGTATACTTTGTGATGGCCTAAGGAAGTAAGAATGCATTACTGTTAAGGTGGACAGCTGCCAACACTTCAGCATTACTCAGGTTTGTCAAGCCTTGGTTCTGGCCTGCCCTAGCAGAGCTGTTACGATCAGCATTAGCTGCATTTTTGCTGGTAAACATTCACAAGATTTATTAGCCTAGACACAAGTTGTGAGCATAGCTTCTAAAGCTTTCCAGCAGTAGCAATCTGGAAAAATTGATGTTTACACAGAAATCCTGCATCGTTCATAATTTGAAGATGCTGCTGCCATGGTGTATTTCTGTCACCTTGCCCAGAATCAAATCTCTTAGTGATAACCACAGAGGGATAGGAATATGCAACTCATCATGGAGAGGTGGAATCAACTGAATACAGAAATACTTGGTTGGCAAAGAAAGGATGGGTATTGGAGGAATTATTAAACAGATACTCTGTATTCACCTTCAAAGATATTACTGGAAACACTTCTCTTTCCTATATGGTTCTCATTTTTATAATGAAGACCACTTGAAAATTACCAAAATGGGTATCTGTTTGAAAGATTCTGCCTTTCCTTGGTTTTCTGCAGTAAGCAGAAAAAAAAACATTTATGGTTTGGTGACATTAAAACAGGCATGACCAACATCCAAAAAACAGCAAACAGAAATTTAGTACACTTCTACAAGAAACGTAGGCATTATCTTTAAAAGCTATGCTTCTGCTTTGCTTTTCTTATATAAAGAAAGCCTGAAAGGTTGTATATATTTTTAAGAATGAGCTGATTTCAACTTGGTTTTTACATCAGCAATATCAGGACTGGCAGCTCTCTTCTGTAGTTTCATAGAAAGCCTTGCAGCATGTTGATCATTGCATCTGTACTGAATCTTTAATACTAGAAGTTGGTGTTCTTATGAGAAAAAAACAAATGGCAAATAGTTTTGAATAAGCTGAGGATAAACATCTTCACCTGCTGATTTCCCATCACAGGATAAAAGCCTTGTGATTTTTATACTGTGGTGATTTTGGTAACTTCAGTAATTGCATAGTTTTCCTGAGATGAAGGTATCTGAAATTTTAACATTTGGAAAAACTGTGGTTGGAAGTAGGGTTACTCTTTAAAAAAAAGGAAACATTTTTTCAGACCCTTTTATATCGTAAGAAGAATGCAAAATCTACATCATTGTGCATTTTTTCTACCTCCAATAGCCTAGTAACATACCAAAGAGAAAGCTCCTTGATAAAGCAATTGTTTGTTAGTTCCCTTCTTTTGGTTATTGGCTAAGAGTTTCTTCTCTAAACAGTATTTCCAAGAGACTCACCTCTTATCCATCTTCTCTCAAGCAAAAATAGGAGGATTAATACTGCTCACATTGCAAACACCAGAAGACAAGCAACTACTTAAACATCTTCGCACATAATGAAAAGTGTAGGAGGCCGCCTTCTTTACTCATTTTTCAGAGCATCTCTAGTTTCAGCTCCATTCCTAAGAAATCTACTAATTATTAGATTCTGTTGGCAAAGCAGTAGGTTAAATGTATCCAAAAGGCTTTTGGACAAGGTAGAGTTCTTTGCTATGAAATAGTCCAGTGATAAGATTGGCATAATGAACTGAGCAAATGAACCTGAAATGCAAACTCCAACCTTATTTTCTAGTACCCCCAGTCTGAAAAAGTCAGTCCTAAAAAGTACATTCTCAGCTCACCTCCTGTGTTATGTTGCCAATACACTGATGCCTACTTGCATTTACTGTGTGTGTTCTTCTGGTTGCAAAGTTTTTACAGACAGCATTTAAACTTTTTGAACATACATAAATTAAGTTTTATAACTTAGACCTAATAGTCACTATAAAATCTGGAGGTAATAAAATATAGGCAACCATAAAAGCAGGTTTTTTACCTTGATTGCGATGAAGTTACAGCTTGCTTTTATGATTAATCTTTTAGAGGTTGTAAAGCACACAGATTATATGGCATATGAACCCACAACAGGTACCACGTAGCAGCAATCTAATACACATCACCAGAATGAATTTAGCAGAAATTATTTCCTGTTAACTAATAAATGCCAAAAACACATACTTTGTACAAAGTGTTGCTAGATATGTCAGAGCACACTGTCAAGTAATTTGGGGATTTGGATTGGATTTAGGGAATAAAGGAATGTAAAAGACAGAGTGCCAGGCGATCCAAATCTGAAGATGCACAAGAGATTTTAATGCATGTTTTTAGTTATATTTTCCATTTAAATGATCCTAAAAATACTGCATTTCAGTTTGCAGCACCCTGTGCTAGTGCAAGAGAATGAGAAAGTGCAATGGACTGTGAAGAGGTGAAACTCTGTTATTTGAATTTAGAAAAGACAGCATAGGCAATAAGCATCTTGCTGGATGCATACAGCACACCTGGCTGCTGTAAGAAGCTTGTGATAGAATAGATTTTAAACATTAAGTGGAAGTTAATAATGTTCCAATTACATTAATGTAAATAAAAGTACTCAAAAATTAAGTGACATGAATAGAAATGCCTTAAGTTCTCACCCAACCATGATTTTCATTCCTTTGACTCCCCTCCTTGTTCAGATCATTCAAATTACAAATAAGCTCAGTAGAGAGTTTTCTAGTAAGTAGTGATGTATGTTGATTTGATTTGCCTAGTCTGTTTTGTCTAGTAAGCATAGTTTGTTTTAATAACAATGCTCTTGCTAGAATCTGCAGGTATTTAGAAGTGTATTAGTTCTAAGGTTTTCTAAAAAATTCAGTCCATGAAGATATCTGGGCGTAAGCTTGAACTGGCAAAATCTGCAAATTTTCAAATTTGTTGTTGCTGTTATTTGAGGCTCTGTGTGTACCTGGGAGCTCAGTAAGATAACAAGAGGCACTAGCCTGATCCTGCAAACCCTCATTCACTGTGAGAAACAATAGCAAATACTCTGAATCAGCAGATGTTAACATGCATTTTCCTCAAGTTCGTGCATTCAAAGGACCCTTTCCCAAAATTACTTTCACTACTGCATTTAAGGTATTCCACTGTGTCTGTCATTTCTCTGGTATTTAGGAGATAGTATAAACCCAACGCCCGAGGAGGAAGCAAGACAAGAGCCACTTTACCTGGCCTGTGGGCCTCTGGCCATCTTCAGCTTTCTTCTTTGTCATTCCTCTGGGGATTCCTCAGAAAGATGCATCACCACCATCAAACATAAAAGGAAAAAGTGCCTATCCCATTTCAGCTGTCTGCTCACAGCACAAGGTTGCATAGGACCAGGCCATGTAGGGATGCAAAGCTGCAGGCCTCCCATGCTGCTGCACGAATTCAAGCGTCCTCTTTGTGTGGCAACTTGCAGTGTGCAGGTGATAGCAAGGGGGCTGCAGTGACGGTGACCCCTGTCCTGGGTTCAGCAGTAGCAGTCATGTTTTTTCCTTTGTGTTAACTGGTGCAGTGCTGTGTTTTGACTTCTAGTTTGAGAACAGTGTTGGTGAAGCCGATGTTGTCGGTTGTTGCTAAGTGATGTTTACCCTGACCAAGGACTCTGTGAGGCTCATGCTCTGCCAGGGAGGAGGGGAAGCTGTGAGGAAGCAGAGACGGGGCGCCTGACCCGGGCTAGCCGGGGAGGTATTCCATACCACAGCACGTCATGCCCGGGGTGGGGGGTAACTGGGAGTTACCCGGAAGGACAGGAGTTTCCGGGTGGAACTCGTTTTCTTGGCCGGTGGTATCGTATTCTCTTCCCTTGTTATTTTCCCTTATCATTGTTTTAGCTGATAGTAGCGGTGGTGGTTTGTTGCTGGACTGTTCTTGTCTCAACCCGTAGGAGTTGCACTCTCTCGATCCTCCTCCCCGTTCCTCCGGGAGCGGGGAAGGGGAGAGCCCCGGTGCAGGGGCGGGGGGAGGAGACGGACACGGACCTTGATTGTTGTCAGCTCGGCACCACTCACTGGGAGTGAGTGAACAAGTTACCTGACTGGGTTTAAACCACGACAGTTCTTTTTGGCGCCCAACGTGGGGCACGAGGGGTTGAGATAAGAACAGATCTGACTGGATTGATAGTCACTCGTCACAATGCTGATTTATTGGCTCTCAAGGTTTTTCCTCTTGATCTCACAGTTTCAGTATACCATATCTTACGTCCATCCGGTATTGGCTGTATTAGTGTTTTTCAAGTGTGGGGCTTGGGCTAAGGTTTTTATCCCATTGTACTTTATGGTAATGACTTGTAATACAATAGAATCATTGATCATGAAACTGATCTGGTTTATGTTCCCAGTGTGGTCACCACCTTTATACTTTGGGAGGTATATGATGGAGGTGCTTAGCAATTACACATCTTTTTTCTCCTTCTCAGGTGCTCAACCTGTGAAGGAGACATCCTTTTACCCTCCTAGTCGTCCCCCCAGACCATTTACATTTGAGAGTTTTGAATTTTTTGAATGGCCTTTTAATGCTGTTGAGACTTGTTTGCTGATGGTGATGGGAATCACCATGCTAACACGCATACAGAGTGTGTTTTGCCCACTACTGATTTCAAGAGTTAAGCAGATTCAGGTTTGGGTCTTGTCTGGGGTCAAAAGACGATGTAGGAGGACCGAGAGATTTTCCCAGAGGCTGGACAGCCATGAGTGGCAGGGTGTGTGGGATAGTATGGGCAAGTATCTAGGTCAGTGGGCCCCTCCAGTATTTTGGAATTTCACTACCGAACAACTGCAAAATCCAGAAGAATTAGTAAAACACTTAAATGAGGTGTGTGGTCATTCTGGCCATACCAGAGATGGACAAATCACGGCAACGTGCTGGGGCTTGGCCTATGCTTACAGGGCCTTGTTCAACACTATCCAGCACCTTCAAAAGGAAAAGAATATCGGCGGATTTGAGGGCAAAGCGACAGTCGCTACTCAAACTTTGGCTGCAATGAACTGCGCAGCTACCCCAGCGGCAAGTACAGCAGCTGCTCAAACTTCAACTGCAACAGACAGCGCGGTTACCCCAGCTCCAAGCACGGTAGCTACACCACCCCCAGCAACAAGTACAGTCGCTACTCAAACCACAGTGATAATCACTGCAGCCAAACCAGAGGACCAATTCGTACCAATATCAGTTGCCCCTGTACGCAAGAGAACAAGCAAAAAGGAGGCAAAAAGGGTGAAGCGAGATGAAGAACCAATGAATTCACCACCCGGTCCAGAATCTGATCAGCAGGACCCGCTCACCCTTCAATAGCCCCATATGGCCAGTGCGAAAGTCTAATGGAGAATGGAGACTAACAGTAGACTATCGTGGCCTGAATGAAGTCACACCACCATTGAGTGCTGCCGTACCGGACATGCTAGAACTTCAGTATGAACTAGAGTCAAAGGCAGCCAAGTGGTATGCCACGATTGATATTGCCAATGCATTTTTCTCCATTCCTTTGGCAGCAGAGTGCAGGCCACAGTTTGCTTTTACTTGGAGGGGTGTCCAGTTCACTTGGAACCGACTGCCCCAGGGGTGGAAACACAGCCCTACCATTTGCCATGGACTGATCCAGACTGCACTGGAACAGGGGCAAGCTCCAGAACACCTGCAATACATTGATGACATTATTGTGTGGGGCGATACAGCGGAAGGAGTCTTTGAGAAAGGGAGGAAAATAATCCAAATCCTGCTGAAAGCCGGTTTTGCCATAAAACGGAGTAAGGTCAAGGGACCTGCACAGGAGATTCAATTTTTGGGAATAAAATGGCAAGATGGACGTAGACAGATCCCCACAGATGTGATCAACAAGATAACAGCAATGTCTCCACCAACTAATAAGAAAGAAACGCAAGCTTTCTTGGGTGCAGTGGGGTTCTGGAGAATGCACATCCCAAATTACAGTTCGATTGTAAGCCCTCTCTATCATGTGACCCGGAAGAAGAATGATTTTAAATGGGGCCCTGAGCAGCAACAAGCCTTTGAGCAAATTAAACGTGAGATAGTTCATGCAGTAGCCCTCGGACCAGTCCGGACCGGGCCAGATGTAAAAAATGTGCTGTACACTGCAGCTGGGGAGAACGGTCCTACCTGGAGCCTCTGGCAGAAAGCTCCAGGGGAGACTCGAGGTCGACCCCTCGGCTTTTGGAGTCGGGGATACAAAGGATCTGAGGCCAGCTATACCCCAACTGAGAAAGAGATACTGGCAGCGTATGAAGGGGTTCGAGCTGCTTCGGAAGTGATTGGCACTGAAGCACAGCTCCTCCTGGCACCCCGGCTGCCCGTGCTGGGCTGGATGTTCAAAGGCAGGGTCTCCTCTACACATCATGCAACTGATGCTACATGGAGTAAATGGGCTGCACTAATTACACAACGAACTCGAATAGGAAATCCCAGTCGTCCAGGCATTCTAGAAGTCATCATGGACTGGCCAGAGGGCAAAGATTTCGGAATGTCACCAGAGGAGGAGGTGGTGCGTGCTGAAGAGGCTCCACCATATAATAAACTGTCAGAAAGTGAAAAGCAGTATGCCTTGTTTACTGATGGCTCTTGCCGTATTGTGGGAAAGCATCGGAGATGGAAGGCAGCTGTATGGAGTCCTGGACGACAAGTTGCAGAAACTGCTGAAGGAGAGGGTGAATCGAGTCAATTTGCCTAGGTGAAAGCCATCCAGCTGGCCCTGGACATTGCTGAACGAGAAAAGTGGCCAGTACTTTATCTCTATACTGACTCATGGATGGTGGCAAATGCCCTGTGGGGGTGGTTGAAGCAATGGAAGCAGAGCAACTGGCAACGCAGAGGTAAACCCATCTGGGCTGCTGCACTGTGGAAAGATATTGCTGCCCGGGTGCAGAACCTGGTGGTGAAGGTACGTCATGTAGATGCCCATGTACCCAAGAGTCGGGCCACTGAGGAACACCAGAACAACCAACAAGTGGATAAAGCGGCTAAGATTGAAGTGGCTCAGATGGACTTAGATTGGCAACATAAAGGTGAATTATTTTTGGCCCGGTGGGCCCATGACACTTCAGGCCATCAGGGCAGAGATGCAACATATAGATGGGCCCGTGACCGAGGGGTGGACTTAACAATGGACACTATTGCCCAGGTTATTCATGAGTGTGAAACATGTGCTGCAATTAAACAAGCCAAGCGGTTAAAGCCTCTTTGGTATGGAGGACGATGGTTGAAGTATAAATATGGGGAGGCCTGGCAGATTGACTATATCACACTGCCACCAACCCGCCAAGGCAAGCGCCATGTGCTTACCATGGTGGAAGCAACCACCGGGTGGCTGGAAACATACGCTGTGCCCCATGCCACTGCCCGGAACACTATCCTGGGCCTTGAGAAACAGATTTTGTGGCGACACGGCACCCCAGAGAGAATTGAGTCAGACAATGGGACTCATTTCCGGAATAACCTTATAGATATTTGGGCCAAAGAGCATGGCATTGAGTGGGTATATCACATCCCCTACCATGCACCAGCCTCTGGGAAAATCGAACGGTACAATGGGCTGTTAAAAACTACACTGAGAGCGATGGGTGGGGGAACTTTCAAGCGTTGGGATACACATTTACCAAAGGCCACCTGGTTGGTCAACACCAGAGGATCTGCCAACAGGGCTGGCCCAGCCCAGTCAGAACTTTTACATATTGTAGAGGGGGACAAAGTTCCCGTGGTGAATATGAAGAATTTGCTGGGGAAGACAGTCTGGGTTATTCCTGCTTCAGGTAAAGGCAAACCCACTCGTGGGATTGCTTTTGCTCAGGGACCTGGATATACTTGGTGGGTAATGCGGGAAGATGGGGAAGTCCGATGTATACCTCAAGGGGATTTGATTTTAGGGGAAAACAGCCAGTGAACTCAATTGTATGCTGTTGCCTGCTGTGTAATGTTTTTATAGCCCATCAACTAGATGTCTCCAGGTCACCAGTGACTGGCCCTGACTTCCCTCCAGCCATCATCCCAACAGAGAATGAACTTGGAACATCATGGACCGAATGGACTCGGCAGCATTATAGGGATTGGTCCATGCACTAAGAAAATGATTTTTTCCTCTTGGTCTGTATGTATATGGATGTATATATGTGGGAGAGCGATGGTGTATTGAAAATGTGGGATCTGAGCACGACGTGAATGGTATGGAATAAGGGGTGGATAATGTCCTGGGTTCAGCAGTAGCAGTCATTTTTTTTCCTTTGTGTTAACTGGTGCAGTGCTGTGTTTTGACTTCTAGTTTGAGAACAGTGTTGGTGAAGCCGATGTTGTCGGTTGTTGCTAAGTGATGTTTACCCTGACCAAGGACTCTGTGAGGCTCATGCTCTGCCAGGGAGGAGGGGAAGCTGTGAGGAAGCAGAGACGGGGCGCCTGACCCGGGCTAGCCGGGGAGGTATTCCATACCACAGCACGTCATGCCCGGGGTGGGGGGTAACTGGGAGTTACCCGGAAGGACAGGAGTTTCCGGGTGGAACTCGTTTTCTTGGCCGGTGGTATCGTATTCTCTTCCCTTGTTATTTTCCCTTATCATTGTTTTAGCTGATAGTAGCGGTGGTGATTTGTTGCTGGACTGTTCTTGTCTCAACCCGTAGGAGTTGCACTCTCTCGATCCTCCTCCCCGTTCCTCCGGGAGCGGGGAAGGGGAGAGCCCCGGTGCAGGGGCGGGGGAGACGGACACGGACCTTGATTGTTGTCAGCTCGGCACCACTCACTGGGAGTGAGTGAACAAGTTACCTGACTGGGTTTAAACCACGACAACCCCGCAGCTGGACAAAGTGCCGATGTGTGAAAGTCTCTCACTTGCACCCCAGCACAGCTCAGTCATCATGGCTTCTAGGATTGGGGCTTTCCAAACCAGGCCGGGAATGCTGCCCAGGGCTCTGCTCCCCTCATGTGGGGACACCATTGTGACATGCCCCTTTGGCGGAACTGCTGCCACCTCGCAGCCTCTCTGGGCAGCAGTTGACAAACACTAACGTTTCTCACCTTTTGCTGTGCTGGCTGCTTTGGCTTTCTCTCAAGCTGCTCCACCCCCACATGGGATACAAACACACAGTTCACCTGGCAGCCAGGCAGCCAGCTACCTTAGGCCCCCAAGGTAAGCACCCTCTCCCGTCTCCTGAGGGGCTGTTGGGAAGTGCTTGGCACCACAGAGAGGGCGGTGAACAGGTGACTGTGTTTTGCTGAGGAGATGGCAGCCAGTGCCAAGCTGAGGAGAGGGATGCCTGTGCTCTGCTGAGATGGCTGACAGTACTTGCTGAGGAGATGGCTGCCAGTGCCAGCTGAGGAAATAACTGCCGTCGCCATACTGTGGGGGTAGGGCTTGTGCTCTGTTGAGGACATAAGTGCCAGTGCCTGCTAAGGAGGTGGCCTCTGGTGCTTGCTTGAGAGATGTGTGCTGCCTCACCTATGAGGAAAGGATGTTTTCTTCCATGAGGAGATTGACATGCCCCTGCTGACAAGATGGCTGCCAGTGCCCTGCGGAGGAAGTGGTCTTAGGTGCCTGCTGAGGTGATGGGATGCTGCCTTGCTGAACAAAAATGAATGTTAGTGACTCTCTAAGGAGATGGATGCCAACATCCTTCTGAGGAAATGGCTGCCAGAGCCTTCTGGGGAGATGGGTGCCTGTGCTTGCTGAGGAGATGGTGGTTGGTGCCTGCCAAGGAGATGGTCACTGCTTGCTGAGGAAATGGATGCTAATGCCCTTATAAGGAGATGGCTGCTGGTGCTGGATTGCTACTGGTGCAGCAGGAAGAATTAGGCAACTCCTGGGTGGTGTGTGGCAGCCTCAGGGGACCCTCGGGTGGTCTAAATGGCAACCATCTTTGGGGGGTCCTTCAGGGGTAAAGCTGATCCACACAAGCCCTTTATGTTCACCATATTGACAAAATGAGGAGAAACTTTTGTTTGTTGCTTTGCTGTGGGTTTCAACAGTCCATTTTAGTAGCATTATAAACCCTTCACAAAGCAATGAGCAACTATATGGAGAAAAGTATTGGAGCGATCTCACAGCCTACATAGACCACAATGCACTATTTACCAATACAGGAAAGGCAATGGTGATAAGCCATGCCAAACAGGGATGGCTGCTTTCTTCAGACTGTGATTTACAGGAAGTAGTTGAACTATTTGAAGTGATTAACCTATTTAATGAATTGAGTTTCATACTCACTTTTCAAATTGTCATTGAGTATGCTCAGAGTTTTGTAAACATACTTGCAATTATTTCAGAAGTGGCTGATAAGAGTTGTCACCCAATACGTTTCTCATTAATTGTTTGCTGCTCTGCTTTGAAAGCAGACTGTTGTACTCTGTCTGTATGCTTCATTACTCAAGTCTTATGACATTTGCCTTGAGCTCTTGGGCCCCTTTTTCAGCTTGCTGCTTGAACACTTCTTCCACAAATATCCATGTGACTACAATATATCCATGTACACATGGAGATATAAGCCATGCTTTAGCGTTTTTAATTTTTTTTTCTTTTTAGTTATAAAGCAGCTAGTGTGAATGTTTGTAGAATAATAAAAGAATATCTGGATGGAAATGGAACTACCATTAAAAATAAGCCCATTTTTTCAAACACACATCTTCCACCTTTCTTCTCCAGCTTTCATTCAAGTACAGAGGTATTAGATACTTGACCCTGCTCTATCCAGAAATAATACTGACAGCATTAAATAGATGCATTTCTACCATTCAGCTGTGTGATCCAAATGTTTTTCATCAATGTAATTTGATGGGCTGCTTGAAGAGGCTGTGGAGCTCCTCCTTGTGCCAGCACCACAGGGTTCTGGGCATGACTCTTTGGGAGCAGGAAAAGAGCATGCTATAGATGCCATTGTTTCTCCTCTATGGGCTAATAACTTCAATTTGTATGTGACAAGCCATACTGTAAGATTCTGGGGTCTGCTGTTTTCATTACACTCTGAACAAGTCACAGAATATCTAGAGTCCTTCATCATCACTCTCTGTGTTTATATATATATATAAATAAGAAACAGACAATTCCTTTCGATTAACTGTAGCTCCCAGATTGCAGATATGTTTTTCATACTCATTTCCTTTCCCAAACACTTTTTCTTTCAGAAATTAAAAGCATATGAATCCAAAAGTATCTCAGAGAAGCAGCCAAAAATCAGGTCAGAGGCAGACTCAGATGTTACAGTCTCTATTACCACTGTTGTTTGAGTCCAGGAGATAAAAATCTGGCTAAGTGGCTTTGCATTCTCCAACTTCAAACAGTGGTGTTAAAATGTAGCACAATTCTTAGGATTCTTGAGCAAAGCAAGGTTGTGTCTCCTTCCTCTGCTTTAACTCTTCTCTTCGAAGTCCTGGAGGCTTTGAGGTGTGGTATCTTATTTTACTGGTTGCTTTATAGTGAGGAAAAAGGGGTTGTGTTGTTGGAGTTAAATATCACTTAAGAACTTCAAAGCTGCTCCTTTGAGAGGAGGGTCTTTGACTTTACATCTGGGTGGAGGACACACATGGAAAGGGTTACCATGAGAAACAGTCTTTCCCAGCTGCTGCCTGTCTTAAATTACTGCAGCAGCAGCCACAGTTACTTACTTATGCCAAACAATGTTTTTTGGCATATTTCAGCCTGCTCAGTTCCTTGCAGGAATTCCCACAAGGGTGGAAGGGATTTCCAGCTTGTTGAAACCTCTTTTAAACAATTTGAGATGGCTCTGGCAGTTTCTATAGCTTAAGTCAAGACTGAAAAATGGACTTCCAAAGTCCACAGCCATATTAAGTATGAAAAGGGACTTGCCTGAGCTTGTGTAAACAGTTGTCTCCACACTTTGAGTAATTCTCTTCTTTTTCTGAAATGATAGATACCCACCTTTTGCATCAGATGTCTGTGTGGCTTAAATAATGTGTAGTCATTGTTCTTTTATCTTTTATTTATCATTGTCAATATTGTTATGCCAACAAATAATTTTGGATTTTTCTTTACTTCAGTCTTGCTATTTTTCACAAGCTCACTAGACAGGTAGGACAAAAAGAAAAGCCCAAGTCCTGCTCCTCTTTGCTCTAACAGCTTAGCAATGGAAATGTATTTTAATTATATTCAGCTCCTGCACAAAAGGCTTAGTCACTCAAAGTTAATAAGGCATAATGGCTTCCCGCCCCACAGAGCGCTCAACCTGCCATGCAGCTCCTGCTCTGAGGCAGCCGTGTGATGGACAGAGTGGGGAAAGGAGCAGCAAGAGTGGCTTTGAGGATAATTGTTAGCAGATTTGAGAGCCTTAGATTTCACTTGCTTCTTTGAAAACAACCAGAGCCCCTTTTACAGCATTCAGGGAAATTTCTAAAAGATCAGCCTCTTGCTCCAAACAATTATTAGTACCATGTCTTCATTATGTTAGCTGTAATGACAGTTATGGTTCCCTTTGATCTTCTGGTGCATGGCCTGGCCTGTCAGATGGCACCAGCCTGCAGCTGGATGCCTAGGCAGGCAACAGTCTGCTCTGTGATTCCTGTAGACTTGCTAGTCTAGTTTGGATCAAAACCTGAATAGAAAGAGGCAGGTTCCCTCCAGTCTTTTAGACTCTTACTGTAGAGGTACTATAGCTCTGCCTGCTCACTGCAGGCCCACCGCAGCCCAGAAGAGGCTGGGTAGACGAAGAGGTACATCCAGCAGTTGCCCATGGCAACTGTAATCTTATGGTTTTACTATATTGCAGTCCTCTGCAAAACTAAATGCTGATGGCTCCAGCTTTTGATGAAAGTTGGGCGGGGTGGAGATATCATTTACTGTGGGATGGAAAGAAATGGGAATGGCAGAATGGGCTCTAACAGCAGCAGTTTTTGCTGCCCCAGCTCCACTGCAGCTAGCAGCAATGGGAACAGCAAACCCAGATCCGCAGGATTTTTCTATCTGGCTTGACTATCTTACTTCAGCTGCCTAAGAGCATCCTAAACCTGGCTGTCTGTCCTTGGGTTGGGAGGTTTCAATTTTACCTGTGTGAGAGGGTAGCCTTGATTTGGCTTTTGACTCAGCCTTTTGATGAACTGGTTTTCCTTCTAGTTCAGGCATCTGATGTGAAATTTAGTTAAACTACTATGTCTGACTACTCTCTCACTTTCACTCTTAATCCTGAAAGGAAACAGGAGGAAATTGCTCTTAGAGTGTACAAGTCAGGAACCACTGTGGGAAGTTGTTTTGGCTGGATTTCAGAAGTCCAGAATAGATAATCAGGGTAAGCCTGTTAGAAATCTATGGAACATCATGGTGGAGGTACTGGAAATGGGTTAAAGTTAAATCCTAGCAAAGTCTATTTCTTTTTTGATTTCATTTTTTTATTTTTTGCTAAGTAAACCCTTTCTTGATTACAGTAAATGCCTTCTTAAGGGATCAAAAGAATGATTTTAAAGGACACTGCTTACTCACAAAATTCATTATGGTAATGCTTCATCATACTTTGCCAAGCTGCTCTCTCTTTGATCTGCTGCTGCGGCCTTTTGCCTGTTTCTGCAGTTAATCTACATTTTGTTGGTGTCAGGTTTTTTTCAGCTTTTGCATCTCTGTTTTATTTAATATGGTAGTAACCCTATGGAATTACAAAATCTACTTCTGAAGTTGATTTCAGTTTGAGATATTAAAAATTTGTCTATTATGAAAAATAAGGAGCTCTTGATTAATTATGGATAAGGACATTTACCATTTTTTTAATCTAATAGTGTAACCTACTAAATGTTGCTTCCTGCAATGTAGCATGCTACTCTCATCTTGAGCTGGGATTTATTTGTATATTTTAATGGCTTTGTCTTCTTTTGATAGAAATGTTGTGATAATTTGTTCTTGTCAAACAGTTTGGGTTGTGTTATATGACACACTCCATATGAGTCAAATTTGACAAAAGCCTTTTTCCTCAATATCTTCAAATTACAGCTTTTCATTGTCAGATCACTTTTTTTCTGATTTATTTTTAGTGGATGTTAGTGCTTGTGAATGGAAGTGGGATTGACAGCCCTAGACACTCCTGCTTAGTATGAGAAGAGGACCTTGATAGCATAGATGTTATTCAATAGACAGCTTGAGATATGATGCAATGACAAAAATCAGTAAGATACTGTAATTCCTGGCTATGAACTATACCCAAAGGACAGCTTAGGTCACAGAGGTGTGACAGTACTGTAGCTTTAAAGTAAGAAATGACACTGAGTCAACCAATGAAGTAAAATTCTAGTGAAGTGCATGTGACAGTCTGTGTGCATAGAAATCTCCCACAGTATGGTTAGAAGTGGACTAACAGGTTCGTTTGAACAGATATTTTGTCATAGATACTGCATACAAGCTGCTAAGGGAGATCTCAGAGAAAAAAGTCAATGAAGCGGTGGTAACAGGGCAATTGCAACTAAACATACATGAGCTATTTGAGCATGACAAAAGGACAGGGGTTTAGAGCAGCAGTTTCCCAGGGTGCAAAGCAGTTGTTCCTGCTAGCTCATCCAAGAGGAGGGGTGACTCTAATTAGCATGAAATACTCCTAATGAGACCTAATCTAAGAAGAAACATATAAGCCATTAAGTAAAAGACCCACGATAGCTTGGAGTTCAGTGACCATAGGGATACCAAAAACTTAATAGTTGAGTTGGCATTTCACTTTAAGACAAGGATTTTTTTCCAAGAAGTTGACAATACAAATCAGGAAAAGTCCTTTCACATAAAGAAGGATCTGGCTGAAGAGTAAAAATGACATGGAGGAATAAAATATGTGACAGCAGATGAAGGTGGTGTTGGCAAACACAGTGCAGAACACATGTGATTTTGCTTTTCCCTCACTGCACTTTATGCTCAGGATGGGTGACCAGAAATGAACAGAGCTCCACACTGAAATATGCCACTAATTTATAGAGTGGTATTACAAAAAAAAAAAAAAACAAAAAAAAACACAAACCCAAAACACTTTCTTTCTGTCCTGTTTCTCATTCATCATGAATGTTACTTTCTCTTTTTGAGCAATGACCAGATGTTTTCCACTGAGATTGTCTCAAAGATACCTAGGTTGTTTTTGTTTTTTTTTTCCCAGAGTAGTTACAGCTAATTTAAGACCCAGCTGCCTTGTTAAACCTGCCAAGGTCCTAATGGAAAAGAACAAAAATGTGTGTGAGGTTCAAATCCTTTCTTCCAATTTCAAGCTAACTCATTTGAAAGCAGTGTTACTGTTGGCTGACTGGAATACAGGGATAGACTGGTTTACTTTCACATTTAGGATCATGTAAAGGGAGTTACTCCAACTTAAACACATTCGTAAGTCCTACAAGTTGCTTGACTCCAGGAAGAAATCAGATGTTCTGGAAAGCTAGAGAAACACAGAAGGATGAGGCAGCTTTCTAGCAACTTGGCATCCCACCAAGATAAGCTAATATTTTGGAATTACTTTGGTACTCTGGTAGAACAGATTTATTTATGGTCCAGTCTGCATTTTGCTGGGTTTGGAAGCATATATATCTTGAGAAGCCTGTGGAGAACTCTGTGGATAGTTCCAGGTACAAAGGGCTTGAAGTAGCAGTAGTTTGGGTCTTTGTAATAAAGCACATGAATTTCATGAAGCCTCTGTCTTCTCTTTTGTCATTTTTTCCCTTACAAACTTTCAGCTGAGTTTTGTGCCTGAAGGGCTCATATTAGGGTTACACAATAGACTTTTGCCACAGTTATGTTGTTTGGACACATCATCCTAGACAACATTAGCTTGTAACATATTTCAGCCAAAACTGTCCCAGCCATTGTGGCTGTTTCACAAGTGTAATCTGTAGCAGGATCATTTCCTATAATACACAATGTGTAGTATACACTGGTATTCCAGTGTGTAGTAAAGATATAACCTTATAGGAAGCAATAGACCAGGCTCTTTCAAGCCTGATAAGATAACGCATTTTTTAAAGATCTGTAATGCTGAGGGAAGGAGCAACTGGATGGTATTTAAATGTGCTCTTTTCTTTTGCACGCCAATAATCTCCAGTATGACTTTTGTGGGATCACAACTTCACACGCATACAGTGCTATCTTAGTCTTGGGAGCAAGTTTAAGGATCTAGTCCAGATTTCTGGAGTGAATACCCCTGCAGTGCTACATACATGATGTTGATTCATGAGACACACTGTAAAATCTTTTTTTCTTGTTTTCAGCAGGTGTGCTTATATCTGTAGGCTGTAAACAAGGATGCTGGGGAAAGAAAAACAATGTGCAAGTCTTTTAGCAGCATTAAAACAGATCTAGAAGAGTTTAGGGGGCAGGAAAACCAGAGGGAAAATGCTGTGATGACAGTGCTACTGCACAGTGATATATTCTGCCTAAGACAAGGGGTAAATGTGTATCTTAGGCTTGAACTCTGAAAGACACAAGTGTCTTCTGTACCTGCTCTTTCCCTTTGGTTGGCTTTAGTTCTTTAACCACTAGACTCAGTGATTTGATGAGCTTTTAGACCGAGACTGTGCTTTCACACCTGTGGTACATCCTTTTCTATCTGTATTTGTGTTGACACACAAGTTGACTGGCTACGTGTCATCAGCTCTTGTTTGGAAGATACTTTCCTGTGTAATCTGCTAGCAAAGCTGTTCTTGTGAGTGCTGCCTATCACATTTCAGTCAGGAAAATTAAGAGGGTCTGTGAAAGCCTGTCATTTAAGCCATGTTTTCTCACCTACCTAGTTTTGACTGAGGCTGTTCAGGGCATGCTCATATGAACATCCCAGCTGATACACATGAGCTGGGGAAGATAGCATGGCTTCACAGGGAGTGTGGTGGGGAAGTACTGATGGGAAATGTAAACTGTGGTTTCCTTGGCTACCATCCCAAGAGGACATTTTTCTTTTGGGACTTATCCTTCACACACCTATGTAGGCCAAAAAAAGAAATACTGGAGGAGGGTAGGAAGGGGTAAAATGAGGTGCTATATCCTCACACAGGCTGCGTGTCTGCCTAGTAGGGTCTCAGGACTTACTCACTTTTTCCTGTCTGAATCAGAAGCTGTAAGTCTGAGCCTTTCCAAGCAAGGACGTGTGCGTCTGCTGCATTTGGAACCCTGGCAAACCCCTGGCTACAGTGTGCTGCAGGCAGTTCTAACACTACAGCTCATTATAATTTTGTTGAAGGGGTAGGGGCTGGAAAATCAGTAGTTTTACTATGCCACTGTCTCTAGAACTGACTATTGACCCTCTATTGTTACCAGTAAAATTAAACTGATGTGACAGTCATACATGGCAGGTTTCCAGCTCTATGCTCTTGGGGTGGGAAGGAGGGATTGCCCTTTCCTTAGAGAGAAAGAAGACTGGATGCTTTCCAAGAGGGAAGGAAAATCCTCCTGTGACCACTGTGGAAGAATTAATGAAGCTACCTGCTTCTGAAGGAAGAGACTTGCTATAAATGCAGCAAGGCAGAGATAGGAGAAATAAATAATTATATTATAATGGGGGACATTCCCTTTCCTCTCATCAACAAATACAGTGTTGCATCATCTACATTCAACCATAAAAGGCATTTATGCTTCTCCCATGCATACTAAATAGGAACTGCCTGGTTCATGTGTTTCTTGAAGTCAGAGGACTGATATATCTCTGCTCTTGCAATTCTAATTTTTTACCAAGCAATACATTGTAGTAGCAAACATGCCAAGAAGGATGTATCCAGGTGGAAAGAAAGGACTGAAGCGCTTAGATTGCCCAGGTCACAATATCACTTGGGAAAAATATTGTGTCATCAGGGTTTATCTGCAGTTGTAAGTAATGGAGTTGACAAGATCTCCCTGTTTTCTCATGTGATGGTTCGGTTTTAAACTAGCAACAGGTCTGGAAAATCAGGCATCTAGTCAGGGTTTTTTCTTTTTTCTTGCAAGCTATTACAAATACATAATTAGAGGGAGGCAGCTGTTTTGAGCTTGCTAGGGGGAAGAACATGTTCTCTCCACTATATCCAGATGAAAACCTGGCACAAAGGCAGAAGTCCTGTTGTCCACTTTACTCCAGACTTCAGGGTGACTTAAGCAAGGATACATCCGTTCTGCTTTGTTTCTGGTTCTTTCCTGCGCAGTCACTTCAGAGAGGGTTAATGTCCACCATTAAAGGCACTGAATATCTTGAATTAATTTCTATGTACAAAGGCATTTCAGGCCTCTTTATCTGTCTGCTCCCTCATATGCTGGCTTCTACGAAAGGGCTCACAGTGCAAGTCTGTGGCTGAGGCAGTAGGCTATGCTCAGTTGTGCTCCAAAAGAAATGCTGTGGTGCTAAACCATAGGTAGTGAATTTTGTAGTGGGGCTCACCTATGCTTGTAATCTCATGTATTCTTTAGTGGGTCAGAGAAGAGGCCAATCCAGAGAGATATGAGGGGCCCTAGGTAAAGATAAGCTCTAGTATGGTGGGGTAGTGACTCAGGCACTTACAGTAGGTGAGATTTGCCTTGTCCAATATTATAGTACATGGTTACTAAGAATCAACCCTAGTGCACCAGGGCTGTTTGGATAACCAGGTAGCTACAGCCCCTCCTAGGGAGAGCATGAATTTCTGTAGATCTACTCTAGAAACTTGCATACCAACAAACCTCTTTCCAGAACCAATGGCCAGGAATGCCTTTGAGCTTTTGGGTAAAGGAAACAAAATCTGGAGTTAAAATACAAAGCAGTAGTGGGCTTTTTTTCATTCTCTGTTCTATTTAACTGCAGCTCAAGCATTGTGGATGATGAATGGTAAACTAAACACAACTTCAAGTGTGCAATAACATCTGTATTTCTCATCCCTGCTCCAACTCCCTGCCTCCTTTATTCCTTTCTGCCTGAGCAATGAGCATGCTTTCAGCTGTGAAGTGCTCTGTTTCAGCATCAGCACTTGTCACCAAAGCGATTTCTGGTCATATTTGGCCTTGATCTCTCATTTAGTACTTCCTAAAAACCAGAACTGAAGCTTCTGAAGGAGCCCTTTATAAATAATTCTGAGTGGTGATTTAAGAAGAAGGGGTAAGATAGAGAGGAAAAACAGAAAAAGTCATTTTCTTCCAGTGTTAAGTGGTGCTTCCCTATTTTAATGGCTTTTGAAATAAGGCAGACGCTTGCTTGGTCCCAGCTAGACACTAATTCCTGCTGGGAATGCCTTGTGGCAGCATTCAGAGTGCTATGGAGCTGAATCTGTACTTGTGACTCAGAGCAGATCAATTCCTTTTCCTTTCTGCAGTGAAATTTGGGTTCCATTATCGACATGAAGGTCCTGCAATGTACTAACAGCATTACAGCAGCACAGCATGCCAGGACCGAGAAGCCAGTGCAGTATGGTAGCTGGGGTTTGGATAGATATGTTAAACAAAACAAAGTGCAAAGAACAGATCTTAGAACAGCTGAAAGTCTCTTTTCTTTATTTGGCTGGTCTTATAGCAATGGCCATGAGGGCTTTCTTGTCCTTGGGGGTATCAAGTCAAGGGTGAAATATTTTTCCTTTATTTTAAACTGTGGCCTACTGCATTTCCATCCTACACCTATTCCTCTATTACTTGCTCTTGCATAGCCATTTAGCCCCAGTTCATTCAGCAGTGATCAGTTTCAGCCTCTCAGATAGTGGCATCATTGTGATCCTGGGAAAGTCAGGCATGCAGTCTTACCTATTACTGAATAAAAGAGGATTATTTGTCTCTTATTAAATGAAGGGTCAACTATAAAATAGAGAAAGATAGGTCTAAGCTGTAGGTCTAGGCAGCAGTCAGGAGTGTTTTGTCCAAGTATTTAAAACCTAAACTTCTGAGAAGAATTAAAGTATTACTCCATCCCCCAGCTCCATCACTGGACACCCACCCCTAGAAGTACTTTATCTTCACAGTGGTACTTCCTCTTCTTTTCAAGCTTTTCAGCAGTGAAGCAGTTAGTAATACAGTTTGGAATTGGAATCAAATTGGATTGGAAAGGAGTAATTAACAGCTGGCATTTCAGGCTATCTGCAGACTCAGGATGATACTGTAAGTGATGATACTTAAGTTGCTTCCTCACAGCTCACTTGTCAATTGTTACACCTAGAAGCGTGCTTAAAAATGCAAAGTAAGAGGCTGGTGTACAACTGAGACATCTGGCTGTTCCCCACCTCTTTCTTCCCAGAAAGAACTTGCCTTCCCTTTTGGGAAGTGAAATTTTGTGTTCTATGATAATTATGGCCATTTTCTGGCCCACTCTGGCTAAGAAGTGCTTTCATATTGTTTTCAAAGAACCCATGATTTAGGCTTCTTTTGTACTAGAAATGATGCCTGCTTCCACTTTAAACTGATGACATTTGTGACTTCAGAAGCTCATATTCAATACTAGGGATTTTATTATCTGGTCAGTGCTGCATTAAAATAACTGAGAAAGATAAACTGTGCAGGAGAATTCTTCTCAGGCAGAGTCAGCTTATATTTCTCTTCCCAGTGCACAGAGCACGGTCCACTAAGCTTTTGAATATCAAAGCATGAGACACTGGTGTCTGCCATTTAAAAGCAGCTGTTCCCCTAGGAGAACTAGGGAGTGGTGGACAGTAGTGCTGGGATCAGATGTGCTGTCATGTTAATGGCTTGAATTTGCAGCATGGCGCAGTGTAACAGCCTGCAGAGATGCTCTAGCTCGTGGTCCCTGGAGAGTATTTGGAGGAGAGAAGTTGGAGGGGTGAGCAGAGTGTAAACAAGCCCCATTGGAAGTAAGCATAAAAGTAAAACAAAATAGACCAGGCTTTGTAGTTAAAGACAATGCAAACTACACTGAATAATGCAAGACATGGAATTAGCCTTAGCCTGTCACTGAGAATGTCTGTTGTGTTGCAGTCATCTCCAAGAAAAGTCTACTTGCATTAATTTCAGTAGTAGCCTTTGCAGGGCAAGCTTATCTGCCACTGGATTTTTAACTCTCAAAAGCCTAACAAAAATGAAAATTAAAAAAGCCACAGCCCCTCCTCCCTGTGCTCCGCATCTGCCCCCCTGCTCTTCTTCCCTAATGTTTGCCTTTAAGATGATGATGAAATTGCATTCCGCTCCAGGCAGCAAACCCTTTGGAAATATGTATTCTCCTTTTTTCCCAAATGTGCTACAGACATTGTCTCACAATCTGCAGTAATTATCTTGACAGGTCAATTATTAAACAAGAAATTAAAAAATTAAATTTAAAACATGATACAGGAGCTTGGCTGCTGGTTTTCCCTTTACTGCTACCTCTCTGCAGAATGCTCTTGGCACCAATTGACCTGGGAACTGCATTGCACCAGAAAGGGAAATTATTTTCCCCTATCTGGATGCCAGAGGAACAACAACCTCTAGGGAGAGATTTCTCTCTAGATTTGTGGGCATTCAGAGCAGGAACAGGACCCGCTGGCACATGGCTGATTATAGTACCCTGGCTAGTAATCTGAACAGTCAGTTACTCCTACTGGCCTGCCTGAAAGAACTACCTACTTAGGAAAAGAAACTTGGCATGGAAAAGGAAGAGAATGGATGGAGATAACTCTTCTTGCTTTACTGAAAGGACTTAAACAAACATGTGAATTTCTACCTATCTGGGATCTGAACGATTTAATAATATCCACGTATCAAACCTTATGAGGGTTTTTTAAAGAGTCCCTTTGAGCTTGTAGGTTAGTAATATGTGAGTAGTATGTACCTGCAAGATTCATGCTAACAAGCAAGCTCTTTGGAGGAAGTAGTTCATCTGTTAGTTCATATTTCTTGCAAAATTGACATTAACATGCATTATTGTGAGATAAATACTTCAGCACATCATAGAAACAGCTATCGAAAAAGGTACCAATTGGAGTCCTTAAGCTTCTCCACTGGTGGATGAACACAACATAAGGAAGAAATTGGGTCTTCAAGGTGCCTTTCAAGGCTGATTGAGAAACTAACTTGACAAAGAATCTCCTGAAATCTTGTTTTCTGCTCTGCTCTGCTCCTCTCCTGGGTCCTGGGATAATTTGTAATTCAAGCTTGGAAAGAATCCTATGCTATTTCCTTCAGACTTATTCCTTCCACATGTGAAATCTAGTAATTTAAACACCTCGTCTCCTTTCATAACCAAGGCAAGAAAAAATAGCCAATGATCACTGATTGAATCCATATTTCCACAAAGTTCCAGTTATTTTGTTTGATGTTTAAATATAAATTTAAATTAAGGTATTTCAAGGAATATGTGCACATTAACAAAAAAATACAGATCGTTGTGGCAAATGAATCTGTGCTAATGAAGACTTGCAAATAAATCCCTAAAAACCTACTGGCCTCATTCCTGGGGTGTGATATCAAGCAATGAATATGAAACCACAGACAGACTTACTAGTAAGTGCTGGTTCAGTTTCACAGAGTGGGAAGCAGCTCAGAATGAGTGATGATGTATTTTGGCTTAAAGCTTTAAGAAAAGCACAGGATAAAGACTGAAAATAAGCTCCATTACCTAACTATCTGGGGCTCAGTAGGAACTCAGGATGCTCCGTGTCTTTGAGTAGTATTTTTCAAACTTACAAGAGTTGAACTCTTCCTCACTAAAACAAATCATGCATCTCCTGTACTGCCTCATGTTGTTAAGGGCCTAACCATACTTCAGATCTTTGTGATGCTATACTCCTTCCCCATTCTTAAATACTGAGGATTGTGAAGGACACAGCAATGGTAGAATTAAAGGTACCACAGTTCAAATCTGAGCTGACTTGCTTCCAGATAAGTCTTTGAAAGGAAAAGAGCAGATCATGCATCTTGATGTTTTAGGCTCTCTGCAAGCTCCAGCAGAAAATGAACTGGTTACATTTGAGTTATGTTTTCACATTTGGTTGAGGTTGGGTTTGGTTTGGGTTTGGATTTTTTTATTTGTTTATCATTGGGTTTTTTGTTTTGGTTTGTTTTTTTTTTTTTTTTTCCACAAGCAGAACTGCTACAGAAAACAGAAGAATGCTGTGACTGAAAAATATCTGAGGAAGGCCTGAGCATTCTTTACATCTTCCTTGAGAAAGAGCAGCCAAACAACAAGACAAAGTGGTTGCAAACTGAATAACATTCTTGATTCTAAACTGCTTCCACTTTACGGATAGACAACATCTCTAACTTCAGAAACTTGTACCCCATTCTAAGGATGATTTTATGTTGTGAGTGTTGTCACTACAGTACAGGAAACTGAAGAAAGCGGTAGAGGTTTTCCCATGGAGTTAAAGTCTCTGTTTCCTTGCCTCTACCCAGATTTTTAAAGCAATATATTTGATGATCAGGGACTATTTGAAACCAGAGGGGACACTGGCTCATTCTGTACAGATTGTTGAAACAATGAAAATACCATTAATTGCAGCCACATTGTAGAAGACAAATGGGTAACACTGGGGAGCTGAATTTTAGCCCTCTTCCTCCACATGGCATGTTTCCTGCAGCAATTCCCAACTGAGCCATCAGAGAAAGAACAAGATGCTTTTCCCTGAATCAGCAAAGCCATTGTGTGCAAAGCACACATTTTATGTGTGCAAATTCCCAGGTTTAAAACAATCCATTTTTCAGCTATTGGCAGTTGAGGTGGAAGGCACATATTCTACCTGCCACCAGCTTTCTCCTTCCTTTTCCACACTTGTAACTGTACTTTCTCTTACTTGATCTAGCAGGGAAGTAGTAAGTACAGTTCCAGTCAGTAAAGCACTTCTAAATTATATCTGTCTAAACCTAAAGCAATTGCCAAACCTGGTGTGGAAAGTAGCCTGTATTGTGTGGTAAATCTCAATGCCTGCCCTTGGAGAGGTGGAAAGACTGGGCGCTCATGTACAGTGAGATAAGGACCTATGCAGTGCTCAGTGCAGCTACTCACTGTTCATTTCTGTCATAACACTCTCCAGCAGAACAAGCAGAGAGAAATGGCATGTTGGCACAAGTATGCTTTCTGAAGTCTCAAAGCAGCCTATAGAGAGGGTGTCCACGACACTGAAGCCTTGGAATAATACTAAGGAGATACTGAGTTCTTTCCTGACTGGCACAAAA
Organism: Pezoporus wallicus; assembly: GCF_028554395.1. Classification (NCBI taxonomy): domain Eukaryota; kingdom Metazoa; phylum Chordata; class Aves; order Psittaciformes; family Psittacidae; genus Pezoporus; species Pezoporus wallicus. Next base: position 1,143,830 of record NW_026638638.1, read on the forward strand.
CTGGGCATGCCTAGCACAAGATTTGTAGAGACATGTAAGTATTTGAGTTACTCAGAATTCATGGGTATCCTCAGGTCTTCCCTAAAATGCAAAAAGTTCCTTGCTAAGCATTAACAGCCCAAATTATATGTTGTGTATTCTGCTTGGTTAGGCAGCTGCCTGGCTCTTAGGCTGAGTGCTCATTACTGATAAGCCTGACAGAGAGTACATGGAGTCCCTGTACCCAAGGCTTTTACAAAGGTAGAGTGGACAGGGTTTTCTGCATACTCCATCCACACAGAGAAGAAACCCAGGAAAACCTGGCAGTACTGCATCTCAGCAACGGAAGAGGCAAAACTTATTCCACCAAACTGGAGTGAAAGAAATAAATTTATAAGCAGGAATGCAGGTGCAGCTGGCACATTATTTACCATTTAAAAAAAAACTTTGTCTGTTTTACTTACCTGAAAGATTATATTCCAGTGGGTGAAGACTTTTGCTGTAGTATCAGAGATCTTGGTTCTACTTCGACTAATCTTTCTAAAGACCTGTTTAACCAATACAAATTTCAGTCTACCTGACGTATGTCAAATGGAGAGCCTATTTAACTTTGCATTAATTATGGCTGGAGATAGTTACGATTGAGAATGTATCAAATCACAGTTCATTGCAGTGAATCTTCAACTGCACCACAGATGCACTAGCTGTATGCATCTCCTCTGTTACTAGCTAAAAGAAGAAAATACATTCTAATAATAAAGAAATAAAAACATCCCTTGTATTAAAGCCTGACCATCATGACCTTTGTGCAATGCATTATTGACAATTCCGTTAACATTTATTTAAACTTAATTTCCGAGAGCAGGACATGACAGAAAGCAAGAAACATTCATTTCAATTGTAAAACCTTTCACTTTAATGCATCTCTGAATTAATTGGGCACAGTCTTCATATCAAGTGAAATAAATGGGCTGATAATTGATTAGGACCTCAGGGAAGAGCGAGATCTGGTTGGCCAGGGAAAGTGACCTGTAAAAGGTCAGGTTTTTTTCAAATCACTTTTTTAATAAAGCATCTTGATGAAGAAATTATCTGCAAGGCTTAGATGAAATATTCTGATTTGATACCTAACTTCTGTCAAAGAGAAAATGGGATGTGATGTGACATAATTCTTGCAAAACCTGAGATCCCTTTTGAAAGATGTGAGTCCCTCTCTGAGGCCAAATACTAGGCTTTGTTATGCTCTGTAGCCCAGCATGGTTTTCCTTACCTTACCTTTTCATCTTTTGCCAAGAGAGGTCTGCCAGGCCTTCTCATCTCCTGAAGAAAGGCTCATGGAAGGGATTTTGGTTGGTTTTCTGTCCTGCCTATTATGAGTACTGCTTTTCCCTTCTGAGATCTTCTCTCCAGCTGGACCTTTAGCTGAGAGGCTGTGAGGAGCAGACAAGGGATGCTGATGCTTACTGTGAGGCTGATGGTCACACCTTCATCCATGGCCAGAACATTCACTTTTGGAGCAAGCCCCTCTCGTCATAGCTGGACTGTTCAGACTGTTCTCAATTCTTGTCCCTCTTCCAGCTGCACTTTTAGAGTACTGTGCCCTTCTCTCCACAATCTTGTGCTGACACAGCACTACAGCAATTTTGTGAATATGGGAGTACTACACATTCCCAGCTCAATGAAAACCTTTCAGTGTTCTGACTGATAATGAGTCCTTGTCTCACTCTGCCAAGATGTTTGTAGCTTGACCACTTTCACTGTGTCACCAGAGGAAAGTTCTTCCTCTTCTTGTGCTGCTGACTCAAGCGTCTATCCTAAGTTGACTGATAAATTAGTTCATCTTGGTGTTCTGAAAGCCTCTGCCTCTCTATGAAGAGATCCAAAAAGTACTCACCAGGCTTCCTGCTGTGCTGGTTAAATCAATTAAAGCCCATCACTCCAAAGCATCTCATCCTTGGGCTGGATCCCAGCTATTCAGTACAGCGATAATAAAAAGCTGATGCCTACCTGATGGACAGTCTAGCTCTCATCCATGAAGGGGCTGCTGGAAACACGGTGTTTCTGGCAAGCCTTCCAGAGCTGATGACCACATACCTACAGCAAATGCTTATTTGTCTCCTGCTTATTTTGTAATGATGTGTATTGCACTCTTGCTGGAATGTTTTATCAGCACTTGGGTTTCTCAAGAGGAGATACAAAAAAGGCTTTCAGTGGATGAGCAGACAGTCTGGTGTAGCTCCTGGAAATGTCTATTTTTCACAGCAGAACTAACTATGTTATTAGTACTGTCATCCTCAACACAGCACAAGAGCTGTCCTCTTCAAAGTATTTCAGTGATGAAAAGTAGTTACTTTCACTTTACTGCAGTGTTAGCTGTTAGGCTGTGAGAGATTTAAAACCTCTCATTTTTGTTTGTGGAAGCTTCATATGATCAGGGGGCTGGAGCACCTCCCGTATGAAGATAGGCTGAGAAAGCTGGGGTTGTTCAGCCTGGAGAAGAGAAGGCTGCGTGGAGACCTCATAGCAGCCTTCCAGTATCTGAAGGGGCCTATAGGGATGCTGGGGAGGGACTCTTCATTAGGGACTGTAGTGACAGGACAAGGGGTAACAGGTTCAAACTTAAATACGGGAAGTTCAGATTGGATATAAGGAGGAAATTCTTTACCGTGAGGGTGGTGAGGCACTGGAATGGGTTGCCCAGGGAAGCTGTGAATGCTCCATCCCTGGCGGTGGTCAAGGCCAGGTTGGACAGAGCCTTGGGTGACATGGTTTAGTGTGAGGTGTCCCTGCCCATGGCAAGGGGGTTGGAACTAGATGATCTTAAGGTCCTTTTCAACCCTAACTATTCTATGATTCTATGAATCATAGATCTAAACTGGAATCATAAATTCAACCTTGTAGATGTTAGAGATTTTAGACCATCATGGTAGTGATAATCCCTTTGTACTTGGCGCTGGGTTAGGCTGCAGCTTGAATCCTGTGTTCAGTTTTGGGCCCCCCACAACAAGAAAGTCATTGAGGTGTTGGAGCGAGTCCAAAGAAGGGCAACAAATCTGGTGAAGGGTCTGGAGAGAACAAGTCTTATGAGGAGTGGCTGAGGGAATTTGGGTTGTTGACCCTGGAGAAAAGGAGGTTCAAGCGAGACCTCAAAAGGAGGTTGTAGTGAGGTGGATGTCCATCTCTTCTCCTAAGTAGCAAGTAATAGGACAAGAGAGGTTTTGATTGGATAATAGGAATAATTTCTTCACCAGAAGGGTTGTCAAGCATTGGAACAGCCTGTCTAGGGAAGTGATGGAGTCACCATCCCTGGAGGCATTTAAAAGACTTATTGAGGTGGAGCTTGGTGACTTGTTTTAGTGGTGGGCTTGGTAGTGTTAGGTAATCAATGGGATTTAGTGATCTGGATATTCTCCAACCTAAACAATTCCATGATTCTGTGATCCTGAAACTCAGTTGAATGTCTTATGCTTGTAAAGACCCACATTCACAAAACAAACTGTTGTATCACTTGAAGATGTTAGTTCCTTAGAGCCCATAGCAGAACAGGAGGTGTGCCCATGCACACAGCAGCTCCTGACTGCAAAACATCCTGCTGTTGATAAGTTAATAGAGCAGAATATAAACTGGAATGAGTGAGACATGGGCACGTTGCACTGAGAAGAGAGCCTTGTGCCACCACTGCAGAAGCCCTTGTGTTTTGGCTGTACTTTGCTTTCTAGCTTTTGTTCTGCATGAATCCCTTTTTTTCAGGCCCCTAATGAACCCTAGGGATTTCCCTGCCTTCACAGCCTTTGGCCATTGACTTCTATTGTTTCAGTGATCTCTAAACAAAAGGACGTTAAGTGTTTCTCTCCCTCAACTGAATGGAATGTGTATCCAGCCCCGGAGCTTTAGTGGGACTTGTGGGAGCTCAGGCCCCATTATGCAGCACCTTGCCCTGGGCATGCTTTCTCCGGGAAGTCTACACTGAGCATTCTTTTTCTGAAACGTCTTTATAGGAAAATCAAAGCTATTTTTTCTGATACTTAAATTTCAGAAAGCTACTGCCTCCCTTAAAAATGGCTGGTGTGAGGGAGACAAGGGTGTAGCACAAGCCATGTTTGTCACCTCTTCGAAGCTGCAGATGAAGACAGTTTTGGTCAAGGAAGGGTCCTGCTAGTCTGTGATGGCTACCTGTTAAAATCTAGCATTCTCTATGAGTTAAATCGATAGTCCCACTGTTAAACTGGTGGTCTTTCCCCTCCCATGTAGCCAACTGGTAAGTGAATCTAGAAATTTAATGCCTGAAATTGTGTATGATTCTTTCTCCCTCCCCCCCAGCTTTTAATCTCTGTAATCACCCAGAATAAAACAGTATCAGCATTGGTCAGAAAGCATAATAGGCTTTACAGTGTACCAGTGCAGGCAGCCTAGGTCTCTTTACAGAGACCTGACACACATGGGTTTATACGAACAAGTCAATGAGGACCAGTGAAAGAACCTTTCTGTGGTTTTCAGCTGAAAGGATCCTAAACTCCCCTAGAAACCACAGCAGCCTGTAGAACTAGAGTACTGTGTATATTTCTCTCTCCTGCTGGTCATCCAGCTCTGAAGTCAACCTTCAGAAGCTAGGAGCCTCCACGGAAAGAACATCTATTTCAAGTTATAAGTAGCATGCTGGCTCCAGGTGGAAGTTGTCCAGAGAAGTGAAGTTTGCATCCTAGGCAAGATGGGCTTGGACTGCTGAAGTGGACGTAGCACTGTTCAGTGGCAAGATTTTGGGGTAGGGACCTTACAGATGTAACTGTGATTTTGGACTCTTCCGTCCTCTGCACTGAGTTATCTTGTCTTGAGCGTTCCTGCCCCCACCACTGGTTTCTCTGTTTGTGGGGAAACTTGAGAACTGCTGTAAATTAGAGCTCAAAACTGTTAAGGAAAACCCAAGTCACGGCCAGGATTTAGTTCACAAGCAGGTCAATGGTGCCTGCAGTCAGAGCAGGGGTCCCCAGGTGGAGAGGATGGACAGCTCAGGACTTCTTGTCAGCTCTCCCAGAATAAGTCATTTCCACAGCCCCCCTTAGCTGTGAAATGACAGAGGCATGTAATTGACAAAAAAGAAAAGGAAAAACAAAAAAAAGGTGGGTATAGAAATGAGCAACGTTTGGGGTTTCTATCCTGTGGAAAACCTCAGTGTTAAAGGACTTTCTCATTCTTGCTTAGGACAAAATGCTGACATGTGAACTATTGGTTTTGAAGAGAATAGTAATTCTGCAGAAAAAAATAACTGAAAACATTGGAATACTAAAATTTGTTTTTCCAAATGAAAAATATGAGCTTTTACTTTGTGCGTGGCATAGCCAATATTTTCTTGTAGAAATTTCTTTCACTTTGTAGCAACTGCTTTTCATTTCTCCCTTGTTCTTTCTCTTTTCCAATTTTCTCCTTTTCCTTTTTACTGTGCTCTTTTCTCCTTTCCTTTCCTCTCTTCTCTTTTCTGCAGATTTGTAACCACTAAGCTGTTTTGCATGAAACATGGCCCTTTTTTTTTTTCTAGAGACCTCAAGCACCATGCTGAGGACCTGGTTCAAAGCTTTGCCAAACATTTTCCCAGCCCTTAGATTTTCTAAAATCTCAACAGAGTTTAGTCCTAGTTACAGTATCTGAGAAGATCACAACTTGCAATGATATGACTCTAGGCATGAAGTAAGTGTACTGATACATAAGTTACGCTTAGAACTACTCTCGTATATCACAGGTTGGGCTTCTGTCCTGTTTCTTTCAATAGCACCTTAGAACTGCTGCTAGCCCAGTGGAATGTAATAAAATGCTGTGTTAGCAAGAGTATGGGAAAAGGGTTGCAATTTGGTGCACAGGCATATTCATGCCCCTCTCAGTAGAAGCAACGGCTGAAATGCAGTATCCAAAAGACACTTGGATTGTGCTTTTGTCATCCTAACCCAGAAACAACTCTGACCTTCATGTCTTGCTGCCTAATGCAACACTGACTATAATAACAAGGATTCGTTCTCTGCTTACGCCTGTGCAAATAGGGTGTAAATTCTTACTGTAGTATAGTAATGTTTGCCTTCATTTTGCACTTTATAAGCAAAAGAGTACCAGAGAAAAGTATACCATGCAAGAACAAAATCTTCCATGGCTACATTGAGGAGGAACAAGAACTCTTGTGGGTTTGAATTTGAGGGTGAAGTGGATCCAGTTTGGCACTAATTTTTTTTAGCATGAATATGCACTCCAGCTCCCTGCCCTAAGGCATTTTCACTTAAACCTGTATTGTTCTTTGAAGATACTTTGTCCAACATCCTTAAAAACCTTCAGTGATGGTGATTTGATAATCTCCCCAGAAGATTTACTCTTGCAGTGTACTCCCATTAGTTTTTTATGATTAACCTAGCATTCATGGTAATTTCAGTCTACTAGAACTCATCCTGCCCAATGTCAGTGAGAGAGTAAACTCATCCCTTTCTCTCTAAAGCTGTTCTTTCTGCATTTCAGGACTTAGTACAGCTCCACTCCTTGTTATCTTCGCCACATCAAGCAACACTAGTTTTTGCAGTCTTCATGCTGTCTTTTCTTGTCAATCTCCCTTTGCCTCACGGTTGGTCTGTATCTTTTAAATAGGTATTGTTCCAGAGGAGGCCTTCATAGTAGTTTGGAAACAGCATTTCATACGATATGCACATTACACTCTTGTTTGTACAAGCTGATCTGTTGCCTTTTTTTCTCTTTTGTCATAGAGATTGTGCTATTGTGCTGCCAACTCATGTTCAGCTTGTGCTGCTTTCTTACAGAACTGCTACCCAGCCTTGTTCTCTACTTGTACTGTTGATTGTTACTGCCTGGGCTCTGCATCTTCTGTAGATTTGCTGGGTGACCTCACTAATCTACCATGTAGGCCCCAGTGAGAACATTAAATCATCCTTATGGAACCTCACCAGGCCCATCTTTTCCTTTTGACAGTGAATGGTTTTCCAACCAAGTTTTTACTGCTTGACCCTTAGAGTACTTTTGTCTGGTCACATTTCCTTATCTTCTTTTTCAAAGTAGTATATCAGTGTCAAAACCATTACTGAAGTCAAGACACATGACATTTTCTCTTTATCCCCTAAAGCTACTTCCCTATTGTAGAAGGAAGTTAGACTGGTTTGACATGGTGTCTTTGTGACAAATCCATGTTGTCTATTACTCATCTTTTCTTCTAGGTATTCAAGTAATTTGTTTATTTGTTCCAACATTTCCCCAGGAATTGGATTTTAGGATTTTAGCTTTATTATTCCTTGTCTCCTCCTCCTTTCTGAAGAAAGAAATATATATATATATATAAAAAAATGCAGGCATGCTTCTTTCTTTTGTAGTTTTCTGAAGCCTTACCCTTCCTTTTGGGGGTCTCGGTGCACAAACTCATCTTCAGCCAATTCTTTAAATATCCTGTGACTTTCATTAAGCCCAGCTGATCTAAAAATATGTGAATTATCCTACTGCTGTGTAGTGCAGCCTCAGCATGTGTTCAGGACTTTCTCATGTTAAGTGCTCAACACAAATAATAAAGATAGTTCTTTCACTGAAGACCTGATTAACTGTACATATGGATAAGTGAGACTAAGCAGAAGCCTCTGGACAGACAGAAGGTAGGTTAAACAATGAAACATCGTTCATTAGCTTAAAAGATGAAAGTGCCCTCTTGAGCATGGTCTGGCTGTCATCAAATGCTTTGCAGGCATTCCAGCAGGGGGGATTTTAAAGCAGGAGTCAAAAGAGGACAGTGTTTTAGCTGGCCTGCCCTTTTACACAGATGTTCTCCAAAGCAATAGAAGAAGCAGGTATAAAGACTAGACACAGGAACAAATCGTGAAGAAGACATCGCTTGGACTGCTAGGCTGGCCACTGTGTGCGGAGCTGGAATCACAAGTTATGGGCTGAGTTAAAGCTGTTAAAACAAGTAGGGAACATAAGGATGAGCCTCCTGCCACATGCTGTCTGGTGACAGCCCAGGTCCACTGGTGTGTTTTGGTGGTGTGTGTCACTGGCAAGAGCTTTTACCCAGTATCTCTGCCCTGGAACCCACTCAGATGACCTGCCATCCTGGTACTGTATCCCTGGAGAGATAGTGTGAGTGTAGCTGAGCCACAGTTTGAGTGAAACCTTATTCTGCCTTCTGTTTTCTCCCTTATTTGGCATAGGATTAAGCTGGACAGGTTTGCATGAAGGGGTTAGTGTGGTTCAGTTTGGACTGGGCACATTTGCACTCTGATCTGCTCACTGCTCAGCTGCAACTACTCTCAGCCCATCAGTCCAAGGGCCAGGTGGATGTGAACTTCCATCCTGATGACTAGTGTTATGTGGGCTGAGGCAGGGAAATGGAGTGTGTGTCCTGGCAGGAAGAATGACCAGAGCAAGGGAGAAAGAAGAAGCTATGAGATGTCAATTGGCCAAAGGTATTTTTCACTCAGAAGCTTTGGAGAGTAATGGGGCAGGGGCAGAAGCACTTACTAGTTCAACCATATCACTCCTGGCTGTTAGAACAGCTGAATAAAAAATTGGCCTGAAGTGGCTACAGACTATCCCAGAATTTTTCTCCTGATATATCTGAGGCTGTTCTTGGAAATGATTATTTTAATGGTTGATTAATGAGTTGTGAGCCACAGGGGGTAATTAGTCTGCTAATCACCAGGTTCAGCAACCTCACCAGCCACTCAGATTGCTCTCAATGGCAGCCCTTTTACCTCCATAATGCTAAAATGGCATTAAGGAGCACTGTTAATGCTGTGATGCTCCAGTTGAGCTCAGCCCAGCCTTGCCAAACAGCATTAAGCTATACGTATTCTCCTTCACACCATGGGGCTGCGCTGTAGGGATTGTTCCAGCATTGGGCAGCTTCATTAATTCAGTCATTGCATCTTGCCATATAAAGAGAGAGAAAAGTGCACTGGCTGAAGGTTTCATCCCACTGCCCAGAAGGTTTAAATAAATAACATGAAAATAAAGAATAAAGTCCTGTAGGCCATGTGTGGTGCAGGGCCCCAGCTGAGCTGGTTGGCTGTGTTTGCCAGACTGCTGCTGAACTGTGCTGCAGGTGCTCCCTGTCACGGTGACACATGTTTGAACAAGGCACCCTGTGAAATCCAAAAAAGTGCATTTCCTCTGCTTTGTCAGCACGGCTCCCCTTTGCCTGCAAGGTTTCTCAAAAGCATGAGGGAAATGACTCACCCAACAGAATGTGGGAATTATCCTGTTTAGCTGCTCTGCTTTATCCTGTCAGAAATGCACGATGAAAAACTCCAGCCACAAGAGACCAAAGGGGCTCTCATCTAACTGACAGACACCAACTGTTTGAGAGCACTCAGATCCTGTTATCGAGAGGAGCCTGACCCGTGTGCTGCACCTCCATTTATCATCATTTTGGAAGTCTTTTCAAAATTCTCCGTGTTTTTTCATCCTTTTCCCACTTTCTGATACCCCAAATATTCTCTTCTTTTCTCCTATTTCTTTGTTTACTTTTAAACTCCCTGCCCTCCCAAATGTTTTTCCTTCTTTTAACTTGGATAAAATTTTAGAGATGATCCCAGGCAAAAAACTTCTCTGTTAAAGCAATATAAAGAGAAGGTTCCTTCACTGAAGTCCGTGGAGTTAGTCCAAATGTAGCTGTCGAACTGGGAAGAATTCATCTGGCCAAGTCACTTTTATTTTTTTCCATTTTAATCTTCAAAGTGATCCTGAAAGGTGCCAGGCAGCAAATGAAAACGGTTTACTCACACAAGCTATGGCCCAGATTTCTCCATCTCTTGTTTGTCATTAAGGTAGTAAGTGTTACTCTGCCAGGTATTTAATACTCGGAGTGAGATATGGTTCTACCCATGAGGTCTAAACCTTTCTTCATGAAGGCATTTAGATGCCTGAGCACTATTTAAGCACTCAGGAAGATTACTTCTGTGTTTAACTTCCTAAATCTGCCTAAATGCATTTTGGATCAGTGTCCACAAGAGTCAGGGGAAAAGATGCTACTGTCATTCCTGTTTATGCAAAGAAGAAGGATGATTCTGAAGGATTCTGTCCCTTAAAAATGGAATCCTGCTGTTGATATGCTGGCACAGTCCTGCTGACTGTATCACCTGTCCACAGTGGGACCTTAGTCAGGATCTAGTCATGAATAGTTCCCATCCAGCATAGAGTCATAGGGGACCGTGGAATGTGTGTGGGGTCATTCTCCTTTCTGCTGCCCAGCTAGTAGGTGATGCTTACATGGTTGTCCCGTGCCTTGGAGCCAGAAAACCCCCTAGAAAGTCTCTGAGTGCAGCTGTGGGATGGTGAGGGAGAACTGCTGACACCTGCACTCAGAGCAGCAGGCTTGACAGACTGTAGCACATGTGCCTTCTAAGTGAGATCTCCTGGGGTACAGACAGGCCCCCTAAAGTATGGGGCTAAGGTAATGCCTAGTGCCATGAACACTCTGAAGCAGTTATGATACAGCCGCATATGGACTGGAGAAATAGGGAGCAGGCTGGAGTTTTCAAATTATATTTTATTTTAACTAGGGAAAAAAAATCAGCTGATGAAATTCCTGAGAAATCAGAAACAGAGCAAGCTTCAGCTCAGAAATTGTGTACTTTGCCTCAAATCTGGCATGAACTAGCTAACCAATGCAAAAGGCTACATGAAACATCTTGGTTTTCATGGTGCGAAACACTAGTCATGTTTTGTCATTGCACTGTGAAGATATTGGGACCCATCAGTGTTTGTGCAGTGTTATTGGAAAGCTGCTGAAACTCAAGTCATGCCTTCGGAAAACAAAAGAAAGACCAAATAGTTTTACCATGGTTTTGATCAGTATGTTTTATGCATTTTATCCGAATGATACCTACTACTACCAACAACAAAAGAAAAAATATTAGTCAAGAAAGTGCAAGCTGAGTCTTAGGAAGAGCTGGGGTAGACTCACTGTGAGGTGAATTGCCCCTGAGGCACACTGAAGCTGAGTTGTTTGGCTAGCTCCAGCTTTTCTTAAGCATTCCTGCTTCTCCCTCACCCTCTGGTGCCAGTGGGGGCAGCCTATACTGAAGATCTGTGATGCCTCTGCTATTTGCATTTGTTAGCAGCACCTTTTGCTCTTCAGGTGCATGGTGTGGTTTGGAGTGTTAAGGCACAGGATCCTTGTCTGTGGTCGAAAGTGCAGGAAATCTGGAGGAACTGAAGAGCTCCTAGGGCTCACTGCCTTCCTCTGGAGGGAGAGAATTACATAGGAGCAGCTGTGCCACATTCAAAGCATAATTATTTTAAAAGCTAATTGGGTTAAAATATAAATTGTGACAATTACTTTCGTTTTGTGATGTTGGAAAAATTTCAAGTGTTTCACAGCTTAACCAAGCTATCATTGAACCATTCTGACCTTCAGATCTTCTCTTCCCCCTTCCCTTCCTTTCCCTCCCCCTTCCTTCATATATTTTCTTCAGATCCTGGGTAGAATTAAGAAAACTTTAAGAAAAGTATTGAACCTTCACCAATTCAGTTCAGATTGACCCTAAAATCTTCTTGAGAGCCTGGGAAGGAGCTAGGAAACCCTCTCCTTTGGTCTGGGATGCGATTCACATGGACCAATTGCAGCAACATTTTGGGGTTTCCACAGGTATCTAGTTCTGTGTTTCTAGTCATTGTTTATCAGCCCTGATATGCCAGGCACAGCTAGAGGTTGGGCAGAGAAGAGATTCAGAGCAGCCCTGCAGAGAAGGACTTGAGGGTGTTGGTCAATGAGAAAATAAACATGAGCTGGCTTCAGTGCGCACTCACAGCCCAGAAAGCCAACCATACCCTGGGCTGCATCACAAGGAGTGTGACCATCAGGGTGAAGGAGGTGATCCTGCCCCTCTACTCAGCTGTTGTGAGACCTCACTTGGAGTATTGTGTGCAGTTCTGGTGTCCTCAACATAAAAAAGGACATGAAACTGTTGGAACAAGTCCAGAGGAGGGCCACAAGGATGATCAGGGGACTGGAGCACCTCCCGTATGAAGATAGGCTGAGAAAGTTGGGGCTGTTCAGCCTGGAGAACAGAAGGCTGCGCGGAGACCTCATAGCAGCCTTCCAGTATCTGAAGGGGGTGCTAGGGATGGACCCTTCATTAGGGACTGTAGTGACAGGACAAGGGGTAATGGGTTCAAACTTAAACAGAGGAAGTTTAGATTGGATATAAGGAAGAAATTCTTTACTGTAAGCATGGTGAGGCACTGGAATGGGCTGCCCAAGGAAGTTGTGAATGCTCCATCCCTGGTGGTGTTCAAGGCCAGGCTGGACAAAGCCTTGGGTGGCATGGTTTAGTGTGAGGTGTCCCTGCCCACGGCAGGGGTGTTGGAACTAGATGATCTTAAGGTCCTTTCCAACCCTAACTATTCTATGATTCTATGCAAAATAAACAGACAAGTTAATCAGCTTCCGTATAAAATTGGGTGGAAAACTTTACATCATTCTCTCAGTTCAGTGCTTGTGTTGGGAAAGAAAAGATGGTGGCAAAAATAAGGCTGAAACACCAAATACCAACACCAAGTAAGAAATTATGTTGGGGCAAATTGTTAAATGGAGGCTGATGAGAGGAAAAGCAAGTTCACAACCATTCCCACCTGTGATTACGGGAAGACTGAATTTTCCTCTTTGCTTCCCCTCCTTGGCCATAGCAAAGCTAATCCAAGCATTTTTTGATGTGCAAGATGTTAAAAAATCAAAAGCATAGGTCCAACTACCCACTGCACCTGAAACAATGCTGCGAGTTTTCCAGAGCCATCTGCAGGGAGACAATCCCTACACTCCTTATGCCTCTGATCTCTTGTGTTCAACCTATCAGGGACTACTTCTGTCCATTTACTGATTTATTTCTAATTTACATCATATAGCTAAAATTCTATCAAGAGTCAATATATAACACAAAACCTGTAAAAAGGAACATCTCCATTCAGCCCATTTTCTCAGGCAGTGAGAAAACACAGAGTGCATAAACAGGTTGCACACTACCTTAAAAGCATTGCAAACATAACTATGAATTGGTATGGTAAAAGATTTCACCTTACAGGGACATTACAATTGTTGCTTACATGAGGATATTCTTAGCATGTAATAAAAAGGGAAAGCTTGAATTATTTATTTTAGCAGAGTTTAAATTATTTCCATGCAAACTTTTCTGAATGGATAAGAATGAGAATATATTGCCTTTTAAAGTAATGTTAATAGAAATGGTTCATTTAGAAGCCCTAAAAACATAAAATTCAAGAAAAGTGTCAGGTATCACATGAACCTTCATATTGATCTGATTCTGAAAATTGGCTGGGCAAAGCTGGAGTCCTGCTCAAGAAATCTGTTCATTGTTTGCATTTATTGCCTTTTCTGACAAATATACTTTGTGTTCCTTGATATTCCCACAAGCAGCACTGGAACAGACAGGGAAGAGGATTCCCTCTAATTCCTTCCTCTGTATGACAATCAGAATAGTTTGGCCAGTTCATTGTCATTTTAGCACCTGTGCAAATCTGGAAATGCCATAAACTGAAGGCAGTGCAGCTCCCTGTGCTTTACTGAGGCTGGCACTGGGGCTGTAGAGCTTTTGTTGCTTGCCTGGATGGTAAACAGAACTGAAGGAATCCAGCATGACTTCCTGATCCCAGGCTCAGTTTGCAGTGCTGGTAGCTGTGAGGAAATCCGTGCAATAACTGCTGTACCCAGAAACTGAACAGGACTCTTAGCCAGAAAGAAGCCTGGACCCCCATATTGTAACTTTAACAAATACTTCCATAGCTTCCCTTGCTGAGCACATTATGGCTTTTAGAAGGCTTCTTGGGAGACAGAAGTGAGTCATTATCAATAAATAATTCATTTAACAATTCTCTCTTTTTTTTTTTTTCCTATTCACAAAGAGTTGTGAAATTCTCACATTGATTCATTATTTGGAATTATTTTCCAGTGAGTTCATGGAAAAATACTAAGGTTTCAAATCATGTCAGTTGGAAATGTTAGAATTAACTGTGCCTTCATGCTGTGAAGCATGCAACTAACAGGTATAAATTGAATCGCACAACTTGAGCTGTACAAATAACAATGTGTTTAATAACGAGCAAATGTTGAAGTACAGAGCATCTTATTTGGGCAGGTCCATGTTACTTCTGTAACTCACCTCATCAAGCCTGGAAAAAATCATCATACCTTTGCTGGCTAACAAGTCATGATGTGGGTTGTAGCTGGGATGTAAGTGTTTAGTAATGCCACCACATACTGAAAGCATGGCTGGAGCAGCCAAATATGTGCTTGTAATAACAGTGTAGGGACTTCCTGTATGCCTTGGGGTTGTTTTTTCTTTCTTTACTTTTTCCTCTTTTAAAGCATTAGGACTGTGCATACTGGTGCTATTTTAGGGAAGAATATATTTTCAACCCACCTTTACCTTTTACCAAATTTTTCACCAGGGAATTCATTAAAATTTCTGTACACTGGGAGTGATAAAAAAGTTTTATTTTGTGGGCTTTTCTCATGATCATAACTCAGAAAAACTGCAGAACGTATTTGCTGGTCTATTTACCAAGGGCGTACTTTACCATCAATGCTCAGGGAGCTTGTAACTTTCATGAAGCATTGTTAGCAGCTCCCAGGGGAGTGGGGTAAGCTTTGGTTTTGTTTCTTATTTCAGAGTGAACACAAACATACATAAGAATTTACTGAAGTTATAAGAGTCATCTGGATAAACTGGAGAGTCTGTCGCAAGAAACGCCATGATTTTCTGATTATGGTAACTGCTGACCAGTGCTTGCAACCTTTTAAGCTAAGCTGGAATGGTCCCAGCTTCCTCACTATCAGGAAGGTCTTAAAGCTGGAATATTCCCCATGTTTGATGTAGATGGACAAACCAATCCCAGAAAAACTGTGGGAATAAGAACTTCAGTAGACCATAACTGAGGTTGCCAGAGATGCTGAGTGTCAAGAGCACAATTTGGTTTCAATGAAATTTGCACCTGCTTATACCAGATTTGCACTTCTCTCCAGCAAAGGTTCAGTGGATGTGGCTAAGCTCCTGGTCACAGAGCTCTGTGCAATGTTGCCGCTCCTGTCTGCTGGGAAGACGCTATGGGTAGGTTCCAATGAGCTGACAAAAACACGAACCAGACATCCCAGCTGCTTTGAAATAGTCCTGATAATTCATGTTAAGGTGAATGACTTACTTCAAATCCAGCCATTTGCTATAACATGTTGTTTCTACAGATTTGCCTACAGGCCGAGGTAGTGGCAAGGTCAGGGTACAAGGATTCAATGCAGGGGGACCCCCTGTGCTTTCAAACTAACCAGCTGCTCCTCTTTTCTTGTTGTCTGATTCACCAATGTTGAATCATCTATGTACCTGATAAAACCGAAGCAGGGGAACTCATTTGCCATTTCTGGGATATGTCTACACATTTGCTTCGCTATCTAAAGTGACCTATTGGGCTGGAAGACTTCTGCACACATATCTTCTTATGTGAGGCACTGTCTTCTTGTTTTGGACATGCTGCTTTGCTCCTGAGCTGCTGTTCACTGTGCCACAACCTCTCAGGGCTTTTTTCTGCACTGCTGTGTCTACACGATGTCATGTTACAAGATGCACACTTTGTACCTGCTGATGTCAGCATGAAAAGAAGGAAATCGTCTTTTCACTTAAAGTGTTGTAAATCAGCCCAGTAAACCAGACTATACATTATGCTTTTGTTACTGAGAGTTAAATTACAAGGAAATGAATGGTGCATAATAATTACCCATGTCACTGAATTCTCCACTTCTCAGCAAAATAGTCTCTCACACAAGCAGGTTTACAGGGCTTGTTCCATCGCTGTGGAAGAGGCGCACTCTAGTGGCTTTTTGTCTGAAAAATTGCTGCTGGGGGTGGTAGAACAGCTCAAAATAGATTAATCTAAATGCGGAGAAAGGTGATTATGACAGGAAGTTGTATTCAGATAAGTCATGTTATGCCAGTCCAAGATTTGTTTTGGCGAAATAATAACATATTCCTCAAAAGACTAAGGGATTCTTTGGTATTTATTGGAGTCATTATTAGTTAAACTGTGAGCTCATTTTCATCATGTTTGCAGCCTTATTCCATCAAGTATAAAATGGCAACCGATAATTCAATTCTAAAAAGTAAGGTTTCTCTTGGTTCCAAATTGCATTTGGTGATCTTCTGGGGCTGTGCTTTCTCCAGTGGGTTTGGTGGTTAAAGACTGCAGAGTGAATGTGCATTGCTGGTTGCCTGCTAGAGATCTAATGATCACTAAAACAAAGCTTGAAAACAGACAAAAACAGATCCACATTTACCTACCTCAAGTGGCCATTTCTCTATGCAACATGTGTACAAGGATAGGTACAGCTAGGTATAATTAACCTTCTCTTTCATGTCATACAGATACCTATAGATAATGTTGTCAAAAGTAATCTTAACACGCCCCTCCCCCCCAAGAATCCAACTATCTGGGACTGTCCCAGGGATATAGAAGCTAATAAAGGGGGATCTGGGATCTTTTCCATACAAGTCATTCTTTCAGGCAGGAAGGGCACACAGGAAAAGGGTTTTCTTTGCAGGTTTACCACCCCTCCCCACACCACTTCACCCCCTGCAGAAGCAGGCTCTGTTCAGCTCAGGGAGGATGTGACAGCAGGGAAAGGTGGGGCAGAGGCAGAAGCACACAAGCCACATCTTTTCAATCTCCTAAGCTTGTGTCTAGCAGGTGTCTGCACATCCAAGAAACCTTTTTCTGATATTGGTCCTGTGGGGAGGATGACAACAAAGAGAGATGAGAAAAAGGTTTAACTGGAAACAAAGGCTGGTACAGAAGTTCTGGGGCTTTGAAGAGATGGTCCTTGTCCCTTAGGAGTCCCCTGGGATCTGTTTGTTTTAGGCACTAAGCCTTACAGCCCGGAGAGTTCAATTAAAGACTTGACATAGAGTGTTTGGGCAAGATGTCCTGCTGCAGGATGATGGAATGAAGGATATGAGCTGACCTGTGGTTGCTAACACAGGGTATTTGCTCAGTCCCTCTGAATTCAACAACAAAGAATCACAACGCTTGCAGGCTCAGGAAAGCACTACTATACATTCATAACTTGCAGGCTGAGTCAACAAGAGCACTGTCCTTCTTCCATCTGGTGCCTCTCCTCAGTTTCATTTTCTAACTGGATGCAAAAAAATTATGCTACTTCAGAGCTCTTTTGTGGAACATGACGGCTCTGCTCTAATTTGACTTTTGGAGCTGTGGGCTTCAGAAACCAGCCTCATAGAATGCACTGTTTTTTCTACAGTCAGAAAACTCAATGACCATGTCATGCATATACAAGCATGTGATTCTAACCGTATGGTCGACAAGATGGCACCTTTAGATGGCACCTGTCAGGCTCAAAAGCTACCACACCTTTATCTTGGCAAAATATTTTAGGACTTAGACTCACAAACACAAGATTGACACTGTTTCTGCTTCCAAATGCTCCTCAGCCTCACTCCTGCATGGTGCTGCCGTACGTGGAACTGCATGGGGAACAACTGCAATGCTCAGTTTTGCAGTTCAGTGTTAATAACAAGATGTGTGTTAATAACTGCGTTCAGGACATGAGATGTACAGTGCAGCACTTTGGGCACAGTTTCATTTCTATTGTTCAGCTGTTTCTTTCAAGGGGGAGGAAGCCTCCAGGGGATGTTCAAGGTAGATCTGAAGGGCTGCTACTCTTCGGGTTTAATCTAGTCCTTCCATGAGTCAACAGCCTTCACTTTGTGCTGTCTATCTATTGGAGCATCCAGCCAGTGAGAGCACAGGAAGAGGTAATCAGGGTACTTTGTGGTCTAAGTACTTATTGTTTCCATTTTGCAAAAAAATAGACATTGATAATGTGAGGAAATGAGAGATTAAAGGATGGTGATGTATGAAGAATCGATTATCTGAGTTTCTAAGAGTGAAAGATGGCTCTTCATTTGAAAACCTCTTTTCCCCTCTAATAAACACTGTAAGACATCGTTTTGTATTAAAAGCTGATGTATGTGGCTCTTTTTTTTAAGGGAAAGAAACGAAAGAAAATGCTTTGTTTCTCAGAGGCACCATATGTACCACATGCTGCAGTTGCTATGGTAATTATTCGCATTTTATTGAATAGCACTGCAAGGGGTTATACAGAAATAAATCTGACTGGCCAAAGTGCTTGTTAGAATGAGTATGTCCAGTTATTTATAAAAGCTTCCATGAAGCACTTAAGGAAAATACGTGTGCAAAGGTGAGGGTGGGAGGGAGGGAAGGAAAGAAGAAGGGAAGGAGAGGGAGAACTTCTACAAAGCCAAGACCAACACAGTGATATAGCATCTTTTTCCCTCAATGGGAGATGGCATTCCATAAGCCCTCTTGCAGAAGAAAAACTAGCAAACTAACTTTCTTTTACTTATTTACTTGTTTGGAGACAAAATGTGGAATATTTTCTGCACAAAAATACTAGTGGGTAGACAAGCTTGAGGCAAGTAGGACTTTAAGGGTTAACTTTGAGCTGCCAGGCTTGTCTATGTTTATACTTCTCTTGTCCCTGGTTGGGTCAGACAAAGGGCCTCTCTTTTTAGTTCCAGTGTGCTTTAAGACTGGCTTTTCAAGGGGAGCACTCACCTTCTGAGCTGACTGAAATCCTGAAAGAGTCAATCACCTGTGAGATACCAATTTCCAAGATTTCAGAGTTGGTGAAAGCCAATATGGCTTGAAGCCACAGCCTAAACGTAATCTACAACCGAACAACTCAACTTTGATGTTTCTCTGAAACATAATATTGCAATTAATGGAGCTATTCATGCAAGAAATATTCCTAGGCAATGTAAATACATTAGCAGGAATTAATTTAGCTAATTAATTTGATTGCTGTAAATTGATAAAGTTTTACCAAACACATAAATCATGTCTGCATATTTTCTATATAGAGGTGATTAGTGTGCCTTGGTGTCAGCAGCACAGATAAAGCTCAAGACCTTACTGTACTTAAATCTAGAGAAATGTACTTTTCCAGTGACAGCAGTGAAATGATGTCCTTGGACTGCTTGTAGCTAAAGGGATGTCTGTGTAGGTAGGCATTTGCAGTGACTGAATTTTGTATACTTGGGCATGATGTAAGGAGGAAGGCCACTTACAGATCTGTAGATCCTAAAGTTCTAATGAACTTTGGCAGCACAGCTTCTGAGCAATTACCATCAACCAGAACTCTGTCATGGTTTGCCAGATCTCTGGAGATCCACCAGTGCCTTGGGGGTTCATGTCAAAAGAGCACTCTGGGATCAGGGTCCTGCATCAGAGTGATGCAGATGGGGTGAAGGTTAGCTGGAGAATTAAACAGTGTTAAAGCAAGGCTACTGACTTTGCAAGCTCTGCTGGTGCAGGTTCATCTTTTAGTGCTTTGCTTGAACAGCACCCATTACAGTGGGGTTGTGGTGTGTCAGTGGGTTCTGGAGGGGATGAGGTTTGTATCTCTTTGATAAACAAAACAACTGATATACAAATATGTGTGCTGGTTAAATTGCAGGTGGCACCAGGCACACAGGGCCTATGGGCACACTGCTCAGCAGGAAGAGAATTCACAAAGATATTTCCAGTTTAGAAAGCTGATCTGAAAAACAAGAGAATGAAGTTCTGTAACAACAAGGTACAAATGTCTGTATCTTACTAGGGGTAATCAGATGCAAAAATGTCAGATGGGGAACAAAGAAATAGAAACTTTGCAGAGCCAGGAGTCAAAAACAAGATGGTGTTATAACAAAAGTAGAAGTGCTAGCATATATATATATATATATATATATATATATATATATATATATATATATATATATATATATATATATATATATAAAATCTCTATAAATTAGGGATAACACTTTTTTTGCTGTATTTAGTACTTGAACTAAGTATCCAATTTGGGGTACTGTAATTCAAGGTAGGGATTGCCTGGCTGGGAAGCAGTGACAGCAACCACCAGAAACTCAGAATATGTGGCTGGTGAAGACATACTAAAGGATTTAAGGTTGTTCAGTCTACCAGAAGATACTTAGGGAAGATATGATAAATCCACAAGCAGAAAATATGTTTCTTCAAAGAAAAGGGAATAATCTATTTTCCTTACCCAGAGTTGAAGAGAAACAATGGGCTTAAATGGAGCTTGAGATTTAAGTCATGATTAGGAGAACTTTTTGCACTGTAAGGCTACTGGAATACAGGGTAAAACTGGAGGCTCCTGTCTGTGAGGCATGGAATTCTCTCATAGAGAAGAGACTTTCCTGTTTTAGGAGAAGGAGGTAAACAAGGACACCTTCAGAGGTCTTAATGCTCCACTTCCCATGATTATAAATAAATCCTCATAAATCCATAACAGATAACATAACACATATGATGACTCACAAATCTTATTGATTGAAATTGCAAACTTGCACCAGGACTGGGCTTCTGATTAAAATTCTTTATGGACTGGGCTTCTTCTTTGAAAGCATCTCTCAAGGAATTAAAAAAAAAACAAACAAACCACAGATTGAGAAAAGTGGAGCATAGGGAAAAGTAAAGGAGAATTCCCTAAGAAACAGTGTATGCCAGAGGAGTCCAGCTAGGTTGGCTTAATTTGAGAATAATTGTGGGGACATTCCCTCCTCCAGAAAGAAGGTTGTCTTCTAATGCAACAGACATGAATGATACTGAATTCAACTACTTTGCCAATGTTAGGGTGAGTCTCTTCGCTTTGAGAAAGGCTCTGCACAGCCTGTAAGAAAGGTGACTGGATATAGACAGAAGCCATTGTCTCATGTCTGGCAGCTAAGTTTTTCAGGTGAGAAGAATGGATGTCTGAAGCCTAAAGGAACAGGACTCCCAAGGCTGCTCTGCACTTTGCAACCTGCTCTGTTGCAATGGGGGTGACTGTCCAGGGGAAATATCTCTGCTTCTCTTCCCGCTGCAATGTTTTATCATGAGTGGTTTACCTCCAGGTCGCAACTTCATCCACATGAAGCAGCTGACCTAGCCTGGGACTTGGTTTGGTTGCATAGCAGTGTCCAGATGTGGCACCTAGTGAAGGGGGGATGGAGGTGGAGCTCCACTATGAAGTCTCCCAGGGAGCAGATGTCATCTTGTGCCACCAGAGAAGACTCTTCTGGTAATCAGGGAAATTGCTTTAACAAGCTGTCCGCAGGGGTGTCTCAACACCAAGGACTCTTCTGGCTCAAGTGTTTGTGCTTGGTTGAGATTGGATTTCACAGTTGTTTCCTCCCTCTGTTCAAAGCTTCCTCTTTGTGTTACAGAGGAGATGTGTTTTGTCTGAGCATGGGATTTGGTCTGCCACCTTTGGAGATCCATCTCTCAAGCAGATGGAAGCGAGATTCAGCAAGCAACCCCTGCAGCCAGAGACAGAGATGCTTTTTAGCTAGCAAGTGGGGAGCTTCTTTTGCCTGCAAGTCTGTGTCCATCTCCTCACCAACTCCCACTAATTATGTCAGCCTGTCTTTCACCCAGCTTCCAGCCCCTCTTTTTCAATACCCACATCTGTGACTACCAATTAACACAACAGCAAGTCAGCACAGCACTACCAGCCAGCCCCCCGTAGCCACAAATGGCATTCAAATACTGTTTTGACCTGAATGAATTCCCTTTGTTGGACAGTTACAGCCTTATGGAGGCTGTAATTACAATGGTAGCCTTAGTTCTGCAGATACAATTTAGCAGTGATGTACTGAGAACAAACAGGATTACAAGGCGGTCCATATGCCCAAATATTCACTACTTAGATAATTTAAAAATCTTTAAGAAATCATTACAGCTGAAGCTTAAATGCACAGCATGTGATTACATGCTCACTGCTAACAGTAAAGCTTGTCACTTGCTATGGGAAGCAGGCAGCACAAGAGCAGAATTTATTTTTGAGCAGCAGGTGACATAAATAGCAATCCTGGGGGGAGGAAGGGTGCCGTTAAAAACATCACCAGAGGCTCAGCTGCAATCTGAAGGACTTGGTGAAGTGATGTTTTGAGAAGAGATTGTAGTTTAGCATATAAAATATTTAGATAAGGCACTAAAGATGTTGTGCTCAGCTTCCCAGAAACGCAGAGGGCACCTAACAATGCATTATTAACAGCTTAGAGGTTCAGTGATGGGAGAGCAGGAGAGCAGAATCAAGAGGGATGTAAAGCTTATTTTGGGTAAAAAGATTTTGAAGGAAGCACTCCAAAGCCTGGGCCTGGGAGTGAAGGCAAAGAAGGCTGGTGACTTAAGAGGAAAGGATACCCAGCCATTACTATAGCAATGAAGAGTGCCTGGGAGACATATTCAAATTGCTGAGGGCAGAAATGTCAGAGAAAAGGATGCCTGAGCAGAGCTGAGAGGCTCAAGGAACTGATAAATGAAATGGGAATTGGGAATGGATTGACAGCATTTCACCTTTTCTTGCAATCAAGTACTTATTGTCCTGAGAAGGCCAACTTGAAAGCTTAGGGTAGGCTTAGTCTGTCGCTGAATACGTGTCTCCCAAACACAGGCTTTAGTTAGAACGCTCCCTGGCAGCTTTTCTTCAGGAATAGATGCTGACTACTTCCTCCCTGATCTACAAAAGCCATCAGCTGTCTGCTTTGAGCCACAGTATCCCATGGCGTAGTTGCATAAAATAACCAGTTAAGTACCAAAGGAGATGGGCACTAGAGCCCTGTATGAGAAGAGATGCAAATACTGAATCACTGTTGCGCTCTGCAGTAAGGCATGCACATTGGCAGGGCTGAGTCAGGACTCTACACTGTTGCTTTTCAGTGTGCCAGTGTGTTGATGGGGAATTGCAGCCTTGGGGGCTGCCGATCAGCAGCCTCCCTGCACACTAGATGTACTTTGAAAATTAAATCTCTATTCTAATTTCCCAAGTCTGTCTGAATGAATGGCTTTCTCAGGAAAGACTTCATGAGGTTTTTATGGAGCTTGTGTCATTTGAAAGCTAGTGACCTGAGACATGCAATATGTTTTGGATTAAGTTAAGATGACCTCTACAATCAGAATGGGAAGGAGAGGAAAAAACAAAACCAAACCAAACCCTTTTGTGCTTTTTAAAGGCAATTGCCACGTTTAAAGCTTCTTACATATGTAAACTTAACAGAACTGCAAATCAGTAACTATTTCTTGAAAGGCTCTATGACGAACCTATGTCTTCAACTATTGCTAAAAGACAGGGACCTTAATATAAAGTACAGGGAATTGAGCAGGATTTAACTTCGTAGCTTTGAGTGCCAGATCTTTCAAAGCCAATGTTTTGCACGTATGACATCTTGCCCTTTTGTTATTATTGCGAAATGCCTCCACGACTAGATCTGGAGAAGCACAGTTATAGAGAAGGATATATATTTTCATTTTGCTTTATTGCTGGGATATGAAATACAATGCAGTGCAGGTACATGGGGCGGAAGGGAGTATGCTGGAGAACTGAGCTGAGAAAGATGTGGAGAGCTGTTTGATTATCCCCAAAATCTGGTTTGCAGCCATAAGCATGCTAATAAAATAGTTTCTCTTCTTTCTGGATGAAACAAAAAGAAGAGATTAATGTATTTCAGCTCTGCAGTCTAGCTTTTCAAAGATTTTTAAAAACACCTGGAAAATTAAAACAAATGAAGTCAATGTCATGCACATTTTCTGAGGGTATGCTCTATTATCTCACCCACATCACTAATGATATAAAAGATGAGCCTAGACAGATCAGTTTTGGATCCTGCTTCAGGTAGCCCACCAGCAGGAGAGACATCCACTAAATATGTATTCTTTGTGACTGATTTTTAACCAGTCCTGCACTCATCTTACAGGGATTTCTTCAGAGCTTGGTTTTTGTAGTTATCTGGAACAGCATAAGAGGCCCTTACAGCACATATCTCCCCTGGATCTTGTCAAAAAGGGTTTTTTTCTGCACTGTTCTGAGTGGGTGTTGAAGGGACAAGATGCCATTTGTACAGGTTGAGGCAAAGGATGTTTTGGTGGTGGAGATGTGAAATAATGAGAGTCAACATGAAACCTTGACTGAACAGATGATGTGCTGAGAGCTATCTGTAAAGCTTGTGTGTAGGCTGGGTTGGACATCGAGGCAAAGATCCCAGTCTTAGACACCACGTGGATCATGGGCAGGGTGGGGATAATTCTAGAGAAATTGAACAGGAGGAGAGAGTCTTGAAGTACAGGGAGATGCAAAGTCTCATTCCAAAAAAGTTGAAATACAATACTTGAAATACAAGTTGACAATGTATCTGATATTTTTAAAGCAAAATAATATCAGGTATGTATCATGAGCTTAGGCAGAATAGATAACAAACAATTTCAGACAAGGGAGCATTGTTTTTAAAATGCTGGGGTTTTTAAGCAAACTTTCCTCTTCTTTTTTCCATTTTTGTACAGATGAAACTAGTTTAAGTGTTCCACGCAGCTCACAGTTTGGAGCCCCCCGAAATACCTTTTCTTTAGCAAATTGAGCTTTTGTTGAAGTTGCTTTAACTTGTTTTGACTTCAGCCCTCAGCTGCAAGTGGGGACTTCCACAAGTTTAATGATGCAGGGGAAGAGGAGTTGGAGAACAGCAGGGGTGTGAGATGGAAGATAACAGTGGGAGTGTTAACAAAAATACTAAAAAGGTTTTTATGGTGAGAAACTTTAAAAAGGAGAGCATGAGGGCATGTGGCATGAGTGTATGTGAGGGGCCTGACAGGTAGAACAGAGAATACCTTTATGTGGAGAAAGGTACAGGAAGGCAGACTGAGGGAGCAGCTGAACCAATGGAGAAGATCTGTAGATGCAGTGAGGATCTTTTTCTCCCATCTCTCTTCATTTTTGTATCCTTTCTTGTGCCCCTCACACTCCAGGAATCAGAGAGGCTCCTTTTCTTTTCCTCTTCATGAACAGTTCATTTTGCTTCCTGCAGCAAAACTGGCTCCAAGTGTAATTATTTCCTGGTGTCTCTGTGCATTTACCTGTGCCTCACAGCAGGGCCCTGTGTTTAGCTCAGACAGAATCCCCTGGTCTCCTCCTACCCCATGTGATGTGGCTTCCTATAAGGAAATTTCCCAAGAGGTTTTTAAACTTCCCTGAGGAGTAGGTTTCTTCTTTCAGGCCTCAAGGTTTCATGACAACACGTTCACCTTTGCTTTCAGAGCAGTTTATGCTGGCTCTGCTCTTTTCTCTTCTTTTTGGTTATTCTTTTATTCCAACAACTCCTGCAATATGTATCATTTCAATTACCCTGGAGGTTTACATAGTGCTTACAATGAACTGAGGTGTGCTTCCAACTCCTGCCCATTATATTCTGACAAAGAAGCTCAGAGGCAAGGCTGTGTGACTGGTGAACCGTATGTGAGACAAGGTTCAAAGGGAAGGAGCTTATATAACAGTTACACATAAGTCTTTTCCCCTTTCCACAGTCTAGGTCTGTCTTTTAATATTGAAATTCAAGCTGCAACCAGGGGCTGAGAGACTTCATTTTAGAAGAGGTTTTTTGCTAAAGGTAATAGGGGAAATGTGAATTGGTTGTTTATTCATTTGTTTGCTTGTTTCTGCTCCTGGACAGTAAGAATATAGGCAATTTTTATTCCAAGCATTCACTAAATACACTGAGGATTTCTTTTTATAGAAGATCCATTTAACCAAAAATTATCTAACATGCAAAGGACTGCTTCATGGGAACTTTCTATATCTATAGGGCTTTTGGTTTGTTTCAGTGTTTACCAGCTCCTCAACCCTTGCCCCTTCCCCTTCAAAGTCCTAATCATAGCAGGCCTAAAATCCTTGGAAACTACCCATTGTAACTAAAGGTTCCGTCCGTTACTCACAACCAGAGGAATAATATCTGTTTACTACAAGGAAACTGGTAGGATCCACTATGACTGGCAGTCCCAGTGCACACAAACAGAGCATCTCCTGCTTTTAGAAATGAGGATTCCTCAGATGGGTGCCTTTGAAAGTAATTTAGTGGTGCTCTACTCCTCAGATTCACCAATGTGTGCAATCTGACAACATCTTGCAAGCACACCTGGCCAGGACAGAGGATTGCGTTATAAATGTCTAACAAAAGGATCTCCCTTTCCTCTCTCTCCTCATTCTGCACTTACTAAGCTAATTACTTCATTTTCCTATTCATCTTTCACATGTCTCCCATCTCTCTGGCTTGATCTTTGAATACTGTGTGCTTTGAGAAAAGACACGGTAAAAAGCTCACTTTCACTTTCCAGTTGGAAATTCAAGGCTTCATTTTTTTTCTAGCCCAGCTTTCAGCTGTTAGTCAAGGGTCAAGCCACTGTAGACAAAAGCTTTCAAACTTCAGAAGACATAATTCAGCAAGATTAGCTGAGGTGCTGATGGAAGAGAGGTCTGACCATGTCTCCCTATGGTTAAGGATGACAGTACACATAAGAACATGTTAATGGGGACGCAGCCTTTTACCTTCTGACACCTCACTTGGTCAGGACTAACTTATTGTCACCTTAGATAATCATTCCCCCAGATATCAGAGACTTTGGCACAAGGTCCTGCTTCTCTGATTACAGCTGAGCTATCAGAAGGAAAGTAGGATAGGTACAGCCTAGCATGGCTATTTTTGCCTTGAAAGAATAATAGTTACTCAAAGTCATTTTAGATGTCTGAAATCTTTTTTTTCTCCATGTGCTGCTGACTAACTTGCTGATAACTTCACCTGGGGTGGGACAGACCACCATGTCCTTACACAAAACTACCTCTTCAAAATTATATTTTGGGGAGTAACAGCAGGAGAACATCAGCAGTCAGCTCAGCGATAGAGCGTGTGATGATGTTGTTCTGGAAAAGCATTGCTGCTTCTCTACCAACACTTGCTTGCATGCTGTCTCTCGCACAGCTTGAATGGACAGGAAAGAATTAATACTTTTTATGTAATTAAAAAGCTACTGAAGTAGCAAACAAATTCAGCAAGCTGCTTTTCCTCGGCTTCAGAATGCATTTTCATTATTGGTGTTTTTTTTCTGAGGACTCAAAATTCAGACGAATTTAGGATCTGTCTTGAATCCTGAACAAAGAAGGCAATTTCTTGGCTTATACATTCCCTTAGGATGGGACAGCCCAAAATCCTGACCTTTGGTGCCTTTATTTTCTAGTCCAGATCTGCGTTTGGCTGTCCCTATTGTTTAGGAGAAGGCTGTCCACTGCATTTTAGGCTGCCATTAGCCATCATAGCTCTGTGGAAGAGGATGTCTGTCTCCCATATCAGACATTTAGACTGTATTGAACATGGACAACCATTATTTGCTATTGCTTTTCCCACCAATTACTTGTCAACCTTTTACCCACTGTCAAGCCAACCTTGCAATCAGTCCTTCAATGTCTTTTTATTTTTATCTTGAACTGAAGAGTCTGAATGTGCAAATCCAGGGAGATGAAATGACAACCCTTTAGTTCTAAAAGCCGTAACTACCAATAGCATCTTTTGATGTATACTTTCTTACTGAGTAAACACCTACTTAGCCATGCTACGAAAATATAATTCCTTAGCTCCATTTTGCAGCCAAGCATACCTGCTTTATTGTTCCTTCTTGGCATGCTGCCCATAATGTTGATCTGCTCTTACTGAATTAGCCAGACCCTCATAGACAGCTCTTCCCCCCTTCACTGTACGTTTCACCAACACAACTGGATATCTCTCTAAGTACAGTAGCCTTTGCTTCTGCCTTTCTGCCCTTTCTTCCTCAGACCACATAAAACCCATCTTTCAGAAACTCTGAAATTACTTGTTCTGTGAAGTGAAATTTTCAGAGCCCTTCAAATATCCAGCGTATGAAAACTCTTTTCTTTATCCCATTTAGGATTACAGCCAAAAAAAAAAAAAAAAATTAAAAAAATTAAAAAGGCAAGACAGTTCCTTCCTTGCAAAGAAAACAGTTATTAACCTTCAGGATAAAAGCAGATACAATTCCAGTGATGGATTTTTTTTCCAAAGGAATTGTGGAGAAGGTAGTTGCTGAGGACAGCAACAAGCAAGTTGTATTACAGCAACAGCTCCCACAATGATTTGTCACCTTTAAAGAAGAGAGGAAAATAAGCATTCTAACAGTGGCCTATTTTGGTGCTACAGTAATCCTAGTTTGCATCAGTGATTTGCAAATGGTCCATCTCCTGACACTGTATCAAGTCAAACCTTTGCAGCTCAGCAGTTGCATCTGAATTTGTGACTTTCACCAATATCTAAAAGGCATGATCTGAGAAGTGTTTGAAGCAGAGACTTTTGGATTACATTTAAGTTTCAAGTTACTCAATATTCACTTTTATACGAGCAATATATTCATATATTCAATATATTCATATTACTGCCTTTCACCTTGTTATTTTTATAGTCATTGAGATATGACATGGCTGATGAGAGTCAGTGGCCCAAAACCAAATGTCAATGAAGGGGAACTGTAAAACATACTCTGAATACTTGGAAAATCTTTGGAGATAGGTTTCATACTGCTTTGGAAAGGCAAACCCTAATGTTTCTTGATTCTTACATCTACTCTTTATAAACTGTGTAGGAGCAATTCTCAGGACATGATGAAAAGGATAAACAGGTAGAACAGTAGGATGATTTGCCCAAAATCAGGAATCTCCATGGGAGCTAAGAGAGAATATAAAGAAACACAGCCTGAACCACAGTCACATGCTGATGCGAGCTACTGAAAACAGAGATGAAGTGACATGAACACAGTTTGCAAAAACCATGTAAGCAGGTCAACACAAGTTTTAAAGCACCATGTCAGCATCTAACTTCCTTTTTCTAGCTATTATTCAGATTTTGCTGAAACTCTGAGCCATCCAGGTTCTCTGCACACTTTTCTGCTCCCAAGGGTGAAAATGGTGTCAGCTTTGCAACCAGGAGTGGTTCCTACACTTGAGACTTTCCCCCATTGATTTCTCTTTGCCTGTTTCTTCACTTAAGCACTTGCAGGTTTAGGCCCATGATCCGTTCATTTGGGATGTCCTGCTGCTGCTGCTGCTGTTGCTGCTGCTGCTGAAGCCACAAAGCTTGTTTGGGCCCGAGGACTGGTATAATCCCTTTCAGTAACTAGCAAGAACAATTCAGCCCCATTACAAGAAGAGACAAAATGACTGTCAATGCCTTATCGAAAGACAGGAGTGCAAGTATCTCACACTGCTGACAGTTCTTATCCTTCTGCCTCCTCAGCTATGCACAGAAGCACAGCAGCAGCAGGTAGACTTCCTCCCCAGCAGAGGAGAAAAGGTTAAGTCTCAGAAAAGCTGAAAGGAAATTAAGAAAATATTTCAAATACCTCTAACTTCTGCCACTATCATGTTACTAGTGTCAAAATAATGTCACTCTGCACTGCAGCAGGCCTTGCACTTTGCAGGGATTAAATTATTAATGTTAGTCTGGAGGTGCTCATTTTGCCGAGTCAGCACAGGGTCACACAGATGCAACTACTTATTTATCAGTTTTCATTATCCTGTTTGTGGATTTAATCACATATGTGGACACATCCTAAGTCCCTATGTGCTGGGACAGGCAGAAGAGCTTCCTGTAAATTCTGCAGGAACTACTGGGCTCTGAGTTGTGTTGATCTCATTTGATCTATGCGGTTGCTGGATGGCCTCAACTAAGATTTTTGACAGCTTATGTGGAATGAAAAACAGTTGTCAGCAGGGGCTTGATCCCTAAACACAGTTTCCATCAGACCAAGGAATGACAAATTATCATTCCAATGATGAGGACATCCCCCAAAAAAACCCTCCTGCTGCACTTATTCCTAATTTTCCAAGATGAGGTAGAGAACGGAAAAAGGGTAAGAGGAGTTGAAGTCAAAGAGGTTTTTCTTTGCTTTCATCTGTTCTCAGATATCATTCACCCCTCTGATGAAGAGCATGAACTACCAGCTGGTTTGTATGGCACATTTGCATGTCAAGATATGCCAGTGGTCGCTGCAAAAAAGGGAAGTGTTTTCTTATGGAGGCGCAGTCTCAAGGGCAGCTGCTGGCTGTTGACGAGGTTTCCATGGCAAGCACCTGAGTTCTGGAGTGCCCTAGGAGCAGTCTGAATGTACACCTAACCTCACTGCAACCTACAGCACTGCTGCTGTATGTAGCACACCCACAGGATTACTTTCCTGAAGGCTTGTATTTCTGATCTCCAGAAGACCTTGAAAACAGCAGATCATGCTTCAGCCATCCAGGGAGGTTCCTCATCCTAGCCATTAAACCTAGCTGGGATGCAACCTAGCTCTTAGAGTGGGACAGGGAGGGAAGAAGGAGGCTAAAGCTTTGGATCTACTGACTTCAATATCCTACAGTGGAAAAGGTTGGTGCAGTATTGTTTATTTTAACTAAAGGTATTTCCACAGCCCTTATCACTGTAGCATCTGAACCAAGGCCAAAACTCTACCTTCCTGTCAGGTCTGCAAGGCTGGAAGCAGACAGCTGAGGGGTTAAGTGTCTGGTGAGTGGATGGAGCTGGAGTTTGTTAACCTGTGAGGCTCACTGAAGCCTGCAAAAGAAGGAAGAGGAAAGGAGAGGGTAGTGGAGGGAAGGGATTGAGTGCAGTTTGGGGTGGGGTTTGGTACTGTCCTTGGATCCTGCCACAAATGGCGTTTATATTGGAGAGCATGTCTTATTTCTAAGAGGCAGGAAGACCTTTTGCTCTGGCTCTTTAGGTCTTTTTCATCTGTTTGTGAAGCAGGCTTTCTCACCAATCAGCAGTTCCATGAAGCAGGCTATTTTTCACCAGTCGGCTGTTCCCCCAGTCCTGCTATAGTCACCTTAGAGAATGTAAGATTGTGAGAGCTAGTCTGTGCCTTAGGAGGAAGCTGAGATTTGAAATGGGGTGTCCTTGGTTTGCAATGTAACTTGGCCTTTCCAAGCGGAGTATTGTGAAGAATTTATTCCTCAGCATGTCGTCAGGGTCCTTTAGAAGGAGTTATTTTACACTGCAAAATCTGTGGGGTTTTTGAGGAACTGACAAGCATGAGGCTAATTTAGCAAAGGAGTTTATGTTGATTTTTCCCTGGAAGAACAAGCATCCTTCTGCCTGCCTGGCAATTTGAATGCCTGTTTGCTCTGTCTCTCAGAGTCTTATGCAAAGATCTCAGCCTTCAACAGGAATAGCCTCTTCCTCACAAGATTTTCAGTAAGAGCCTGGGCAATTTGGCTTCCATCTTCTGGGAATGCTGCAGCCTGTTTCTCTGGAGGGAATTCATTCTGCATGATTTCCTGCCTGAAAGGAATACATGATGCTGAAGGAGAATTTTTCTGAGGAAAATGCTTTTTTTTGCGGGTAATCCTGACATCGTTCAGCAGAAACAGCTAATCCAGGCCTTGACCCTTACATGACTGCATTCTGCCAACTGCTCTGTTTCTATAACTGCCTCGTGTAGTCCCATTTTTTTGAGACCTTCCTCCTGTACCTTGTTATACTAATTAGCTGTCTTGCTTTGATTTGGATGGTGAAGTCCTGCTTAGCATGTATGCCCTTCCTACAGTTTCTATCACTGAGGTTTTCTGGAAGGCAAAAATACTGTCATACCAGCAGTAGATCAGCAGAAATTGCTTCTGCATTTAAAAAGCTATTGAGCAGCCCTTAAATGCTGCTAAAGAGAGGTACTGCTGTGTGGTTAATGGAGATTTGGTGGATAGGGAGGGAGAAAACCAAGAGATAAGAGTGCAACACTTGTATTAGCGAGTCACGACACCTCTGTGGGCCTCAGCTCACTTTTATAGAACAAAGACATAGTTGTCTCCTACTCTGCTTAGACTGTGTAGTTATTGTCAGTGCTTTGGATCAGGGACCATATGCACTTGTGTATAGGCATGTAAGAGGCCCTGATTCTGAATCTTTGTACAAGATTATTACAAGACTAATAAGGTGGGAGGCTGTCATGGGAGAAAAAGGGCAATTTCACTGGGATGTTTGCATCTCCTCTGAATGTGCATACCACTAGCCCATAGACAAGGAAGACCTGATCTTACAATGATTTGGTTAAGTCTCATTTCTACAGCTTACTAGTGGGCATCTTGCTTTAGACTTTGGTGGTCACTTCATCAAAAAGAAAAAAGCCAATGCTGTGTGACTCTAGCAATCAGTGATACTATGAAAGTGATGAATTTTCAACAGATAACCGAGGCAATTTGCCACAGGTTTAAAGGCTGAAATGGGCTTAGTACAAAACAGCCTGATGAATAATACAGGACAAAGAAAGTATGCTTTATGTATTTCTGACTAGCTTAGAAGGAAGACTAAATCCAGCAAAACTAGTTACATACCACAAATCACACGAAGTAGCAAAGTCTGATTTTTGAACTTAATAAATGTAAGAATGTTGGCAATGTTTCATGTTGGCTTTATCTCAAGTGAAGGATTAACTGTCCACCAGCAGTTTTTGTGGTGTGAGTCAGGAAACCAGGCCTCTGGGCTGGGTACAGCAAAGGCTCCACAACTTGTGACTAATTGGGGCACTACTGCCAGCATTTCAGCATTTTTAATCATAGCCATTTTTTAAGTGTCTTCATGGAAAACACAAAACAGTCTCCATAATATAGAGGGATTTTTTATCTTCTTTTCTGTTTTGTTTTAAAGCAGTGTCTGTCATAAGCCATCCTGCTTTTGTCCTAATCCTGAGCCCTCAGTCATGCTTCTGCTCCCAAAAACAACTCATCAAAACTGGTCAGTCCTGCAGTCTTGACTCTGAGAGACAGAAAGGAGGAAAAGAAAACTGCAGTATACAGAGTAGGCTTTCCTCTGGTACCTCCCTGTCATGTCTGTAATCAGGGGCATAAGGACAGGGTGTAGCAGGGCCTACAGCTGAGCTCCCCTTTCAGGACCCCAATTCTGCACTGTTACCATCTGGTAGGCTTGTCTAATTAACCGGGAAGGTTTGGCATTTTGTTACCTACCCCATCTGCTTTATTCTTTGTGTTTTCTTGGCATCTTGAGTTATGTCTGATGACATTTTCAAATCCAAGCCACCTATTTTCTAGAAAATTGTTTCTCCAAGACAGTGGCAATTTAAAGAACATTTTCAAGTCCAAAAGGGTATCAATTCCTGCTCCTATAACTGAAGCTTACTTTTTTTTTTCCTTATGGTCTTAATTTCCTTTTGAAAGGAATCAAGCATATTTCCTTGTTTATTTCTGTCTCTCAGTTGCTTTTTTGGCTTGTGTTACCACCCTGATCCATTCTGTGTATTTCTAATTACTTTTCAGACAACATTTTGGGTTTTTTTTTTTTTTACTTTTCATCTGCAATACTTGCTTCTGCATGCACCCAGCCTCAACATGGGGTGTAGGAAATGCAGGTGGTTTCTATCAGGAGAAGCCATCCTTGCAAGGGGAAGGTAAGTGCAGCAGTTAAGGCAAAGGTTGAAACTGCTCTTGGAAAGCATGCCCAGTATACCTTTCAGTGTGGGGTGGCTGATTGTTTTGTAGTTTGCTTCTCTGTAGGCTTCTCCCTGTGTCTGCTTATTTTTCTTTTTCCTGGACACTTGTGCTTGACATTGTCTGATATTCCAGAGACCGGTCTTTGAACAGCTGCCAGCCACTCCCCTGGGTACTGCCTTGGATTTCTTGTGCTGTCTGAAAAACAAATATGAAACAATTAACAGGAAGATAAAAATCACTCAGTGCTTTTGGAATCCCTGAGAGGAATCTGTCTGGCACTCAGGTATATCCCAAAGCTAACTGGCTCATTCTTTCTTCTTTCTCTTCTCATCTACTCCAATTTCCATTTGTTCCACAAAACATTGTCCCCCTGCCTTCTCCCCCAACAAACCAATATCAAACTTTATGCAAGCTGACCAGCATCTGCTGATTATGTTTTTGCTGTCTCTGCTCAATTGCTGTGCCATGGCCCAGTGAACACTTGTGATAGGTTGGAGCTACATGCCATTCTGCTACTGCCTACTTGGTGATGATGAAGAAACCACTTCTCCTGTCCGTGCCTCAGTTTCCTAATCAGTAAAACACTACTTATCTGTTCTGGAATCTCACGGCAAGGAGAATTCCAAGAGGAAGGTATTTTTAATTATGTCA
Source organism: Pezoporus wallicus (assembly GCF_028554395.1). NCBI lineage: Eukaryota > Metazoa > Chordata > Aves > Psittaciformes > Psittacidae > Pezoporus > Pezoporus wallicus. The sequence goes on from NW_026638638.1 coordinate 1,177,833, forward strand.
AGTGGGTGACATTCCAGTGATTGTACAGATGGTGAAGCTTGTTCTACATAATGGCTAGTTAGGGTTTTTGTGGAATTCGGTTATGTTACAGGATAATACTCACATTTTCCAGCAAAAATTTTACAGCCTTTTACCACAAATATCTCTTATCAACTATGTCTTTACATTGTCTCTTCATGAGGAGAAATTACAAATTCTCTCCAGTGTTTTGTTTTGACAATTGTTAGCAAATCTGAACTCAGATCATTTGAAACACAACCGTTCCTCACTCCATGCTCAATCCTATCTGGTTTTCTTGACCACTGCACAGAAAAATTACTCTGTAACCTGCACAATGCTGCACTTCAGTGTTCCTTTTAATTCTCCAGCAAAATTCCATTTAACTCACAAAATATAGGGTGATTTTATTTTAAAAGGATTATGACTGGGCATCTCATTTCTCCTGAGACAGTCTGCCTAAATTAGAGCAGACTGAAGTGATGAGTGTGGAGGGGGACAGACATGAATGGGTTCCGACTGCCAGAAGACATCAAAGAAGACTGGGGACCCAGATTTTTCAGAGAAAAGACTGTTGTGACTTCAGGTCCTGCTGCTGCCTTAACACATGTCACTTACAGAACTTCAGCAGGCTGATATCTTCTGATGGAGCTACAGTTCATCCTAGGAAGATGCCAGGACTTGTTTTAACATCTTCAAATGATGGAGAATATATTCTATCCCTCAGTGAAACTTCTAAATGTAACGTGGTTAGAGTCCATTCTTATTTCAGAATCAGCCCTGGCAAATTTGTGGTTCTATGGTCTCTTTTTAGTGGAATATTTTCTTTTCATTGTACTTGATAGAAGACAGCAGGGAGGACAGAGTCATAGCTATAGGAAGTAGTGTTGTCATCAGTAGTCAGGACCATTCCCATGCAGGAACAAAGACCTTGATGTGGATTTAGCACAAACAGCAGCAAATCTAAGAGTTATTTTTCTGGTGAACTCTGTTGACGGGTTGTCACAGTTTGAGCTAGTTGTACCTACTTGGTCGCAAAGGATCCATGCACTAGGCTGTTAGAAGTACAAAGGTTAAAAGGATTTTTCTCACAGCTAGCTATGCCTGGGATATTTTTTTCTGAGCCCAGCATAGCAATGTGGATATCCATATGAACTTCAGAGAGCATGTACACCTCTGCATGGCTGAGGACAGCTGGGCATAATCTTCTTTACTTACATGAAGAAATGATTTGACAGAAGGCAGTTGCACTGGCCTGCTGCAGGGCTGGTAGAGTCAAAAGACCTATTCTCAGGCTCAGGGCTGGAGAAGTGTGGAGACCAGAGACCCAGGGAGTGTGGAGAGTACATGCGGAGGTTTGGTGTGTCCCACATTGGTAGACATGGCCTAAATGGCCTTGCATTCTAGGTGAACAATTAGAGGGTCCCAATAAGTATGTTTTTATTGTAGGAGCATGTCCTAAAGCACTTTCCTCTCCAAACCTTTCTTCTTCCAGGTAACGGTCTTAGGAAAGCCACTTGGGGAAGTTTTCCTTTGCTGAAGGAGTAGATAGGTGTATCCTGATAGCACTTCGGGTACTTCTGGTTTGGCTGGGACTTTTCACAGATGGCAGTTGAGACAAGAGGGAATAAAACAGTTGTGTGAAAGCTGGTAGTGTTGTCCACACTTTCAGAATCCTCGGCTTAAGAGGAAAGACCTAAGTTGTCACAAACTTGTTAGTTGTTATTTTTGTTAGTTAGTTGTTTGTTAGTCGTTATTTTTCTCCCTCACACTGCTTTGTAAACAGTGATTTGTGCTTGAGTGGCTGTTTCAGATATGAAGCCTGTTGAGTTTCTTCCTGAACATCCTGATGCAGTAAACAAGGGAAAGCGGAGGCAAAGCTTTTCCTGTGCAGCCAGCTGGTGTGCCTGTGCTTTCTCACTTCTTCATGCATTCTTACCCTTGACCCCAGTGTGCTATCCAGTTCCCTCTGTGTCAGGTTCTCCTGAAAGCTGTAATTTCCTCTCCTGACAGGCAACAGGAAGATGGGAAAGCTGTTGGGCAACCTTTGCTCTGAGAATACTGGAAGGTTATTAACAAAGCATGCCTGACAGGCAGGGTTTAGGAAATACTGATAACATCAGGAAGAGGGAGGAAAGTAAACGGTCCAGTAGCTTAGGGTGTGTTTGTCATTTTAAAATTGGCCCAGGCTAGCAGCTTTAGAAGCTGTTCTTTCCCTTGCAGTGTTACTGACACAGACCTGGTGCTGCATATGAGGTCATACCATGTCCACCAGCAGCTGGGATGGATTCAATGCCTTTAGCTGGGATTCTATTCTGAGCCAGTTCAAAGGCTGGATAAGTTTTGGCTTTGTTTCAGCACCACCCAGGAGAGTAAAATGATCCAGTTTACTCTCTTCTCCAATGCGATGGTGTGGCAAAAGGTACGAGTCTTTATTTCCATTGCCTCAGAGCCACTGCAAGGAGAAGCCACCGACTTTGCAAGAGAACCAAGGCCAGGAATAGAACTTGTGTCATTGACTTTCACTAACCTGGCTTTGTAAAAGCCAGCTAGGACATTTAGCTGGGAACTATGAAATCCCATCCTCTGAGCAGTTTGAAGCTCAGCTTTTGATACAGGCTTTTTCTAATTGTCACTGACAGGCAGATCAAGGGTAAGATTACACATTTGAGTTCTTGTTTTTTCTCTTCCCTCTCCTTCTTTATATCTTGCGTCAGATCTAGTTTCCAATACATTTCTGTGTCAAAGCACCAAACTTCATCCATCATGAGCACATTTGTGCAAGTCCTTATAAAATAACCCTGCTGCCATGTCTCTCAGGGAAGGTGGAGACTCCAGTCATATTGTAACATGACAATGGAAGCACCATGAGTCTGGGTAGTGAGATTATATCTTTTCCATTAGTGCAGTAACTGTTGTTTAGTATGGCTTGTCAGTCTGTCAGATAAAGGCACACAGCCATCTATGAGGAATTATTAATGAAGATTCAGATGTTTTTCTGCTGGAAACAGATCACTGCTCATCTCAATGACTTTTTACACTAGAAAACTAAAAATAACCCCAAGTTTATAAGACCTTCAATGTCTGGCAGGTTTTGCCTTTCCTTTCCTTTCATTCATTCCTCAGAGGAAGGTTGAATACATAAACCCTTTTTCTAACTGTTTGAGGGGAGCATTTTAGAGCCATAAACATGAATACAAGGTGTGCATCTTTATTAAGCACATTCAGTCCACAAAGCCCCTTCTATCCAAACAGAAAGCAAAGAGCAAAAAAATCCCTCTAGCCTCTGATAATTTACACTTCTGGGAAAAAGGCAGGTTAAGAAAAAGAAGTGCTAATCACACCAGCTTGAATAAATATGGTGTTGTCAAGTGCTGTACAGCTTTCCCCACTTTTCCTTGCCAATGCAGCTCAGCTCCTTTTGAAGCAGCCCTGCTGTTGCAAAGCTGGGCCATGCTGGAGCAGCAGTCTTTCCTTTGCATCAGGATGTACTGGGGGATGCCAGAGGCAGGAGAAGCATGCTGGGCAGAAGGAAAGAATGCTACATAGGCAGCTGTCTGCTGATGACCCATATTGTTGCTTTATGACTTAGAAAAGTAATTTCTATAGATGACCTTGGTTTGTCTTGCCTTCTGGCTTTTCAAAATAAATGGCTCAAGCCCAGGAATATGACTGATAAGGTGGGATTTTTTATTTCCTCTCCCCCACAACATAGGGGTTCAGGAGCTGTTTAGATCCCCAGAATTCCTGGATTCCAGATGCCAAGGGAGAAAGTCCATGTAGTTGTTTGTAGTGTCTTCCCGTTTTCCATCAGAATGATAGTAAGCTACTCAGCTGGTGTGGATGAGCTGCCCTTTCCAGTAGGCATAGCCGAAGGCACTGGAATAGGTGTGTGACATGATACCACCTTCAGACAATGGGCAGTGAAGCTCCCTGTATACACATGTGCACACACACACATATATCTATTTCAGAGACCACATTGGAAATGGGTGATTCTTTTCTTCCCCTTACGTCCTGGAGGATGGTATACAATTCCTGTCCAAATGCATAATCCTTGGGTGTGCTTTTGCATTGTGTGGGGTAAAGCTTTCAGTGCAACAATGGCCAACACTCTGAAATCCCAGGAAAGGGAAAGATCAGACTCTTCTCGCTGCCAAAGAATCTGAAAGTGGTTCCACACGATTTAACATAACTAACTGATTCTCTCGGATGTACTGGGGCTGCGTTCTATGCTTAGTGCTTTCCAAAACCAAACCAAGTCAACAGAGTGTTCTGCAGTGTGAAACAAAGCAAAACCACAAAAAGTTCATGTGTAGTCACCAGACAAATATTTGCTAAGTACCAGCAGAAATGAGGAGTTGATGGGTCCCATATGTAGAAGCTAACCTGGGCTTTGTAAGATTTTCCATGAGATTTCTGAAAAAAATTCTATAGCAGCAAATGAGATCAAAAGTACATTTTCTTGTTGAACTGGACAGTTAACACTGGGGCTGCGTTTTTTTTTGCCATAGCTGAGTCTATAAATACAGGCTAACAAACTTGGATAGGACTCCCACTCTGTAAAAAGCCCAGATGACAGCCTCTAGTATTCCTCAGCAGTAAAACCCTTAGAGTTGTAATCAGCTTCTCAGCAAGACAAGATATGAAATAGCTCAGAAAATATTTACCTTTTAATGCATCTTTTGGAGATGTAAGTTTTTTGTCTTCCTAGATATTTTTGTATTGATACGTTGCAGTTAGACCTCATACCTTGCTTCTTGCACAGTGTACACAGACCTGCCATTAATTTGATGAACTTCTTGATGCCTTCAACAGATGTTCCAGTGTTGCCATAGCACTGGTATTTAATCCTTACTGGGATGGAAATGCATTGTATTGGACTGTAAAAAGCCTGAGGAGGCTGGGTTTGGTTTGGTTTTTCCCTGTTCATTTTAAGTGTGTTCTGGGTAGCAGGGATAAGAAATATTATTGTTTTCATGTGCTGACATCAGTTCTGCAAGAAAGGCCAAACCACTGGAATTCTATTTACCATTGCATAGGAGGAGGATCAGTAGGCTAGGTCTGAAAACTAAAAGCAACATGTTTGTCCCAGTGGTTGGTTGCCTTGAGTGCAGATGTGCTGGGGGATTTTGCACATGTGACTTTAAGGGCTTAGGCTGATAGAAGTAGCATTTGGGGAATTTTGAGCTAGAGCTCCTGACAAAGAGTCTCTCCTAAAGCGAACTGGGAACAAAGACCAAAGCAGTATCTCTGTCTCTCAGTATCCATGCTGTTTCCATACTGGCATTCAGAAGATTGTCTCTCCCATGGCCATTTTCATGTTTTTAACACAGCATCAAATGCCATTAGGAGGTCTCTTCAAACCTTCTGACATTCCCCTAGGAAATGTCATCAGCGTAGAAGCCAGCAATTACCCCTAAGAGCAGAACGGAGAACAGCTGTTCCTTTGAGACCACTTGTGGAGCCTGCTTTAACATTTTGGGGTGACCTTTAGCCTGTATAGATGTTAGAAGCTTTAAAATTATCAGTAGATAACTTGCCACATAAGCATAGTTTCTTCTGTCTCTCAGATTCTGAGTAGATTCATCAATTTCTGTCTGTAGCCTTCTATGTGATTTTCATGTGGAAAGTGCTCAAGAAATGCAAAGTGTTATTGCTGAAGAAAAAGTCAATGAGAAAGATGAATGCAGCAAAATGTGAGGGCAAACTGTAGGTATTTATGTGGGAGACGTTTTGTTGAGTCACCCAATATTAGAGTCTGAGCTGGCCCTGAAGACTTATCTGTTCCTATATGGCTTTCCCAGAAATAGGTAATAAAGTTCTGGGCATTAAGAGCAGCCTACAGCTCTGTTGGGGGGAGACAGAAAGAGAGAAAGAGATATTCGGGGGGGTAAAGGATGCTGTGATGATTGGCAAATTGCAGAACCCTGTGAAACAATACTCCATAAAAATCACAACGGCAGCCAGGATGAAATTGTGTCAGTGGGTAGTATAGGAGAAAGGTATGGGCATAAGTTTCCCTATAAAAGCTGTACCATTGCGTGTTCGTCATGCCTCCTTGGCCAAGCTATGTGGTGACTTCAGTGAGCATGGGCAGCAGCTCAGAAGCTGAAGCCAAGAGAACAGCAGCATGTTTGCAATGGGAGAAAAGCTGAATCTCAGAATCAAGGGACTGCATTAGTACTCCAGAATTAGCAGTCTATTCACACCTTCTGAACTGCCCTGGGTCTTTAAGAGGAGCAGGTTTCTCCTGTGGCAGGCAGAGGACTAGGTCATTGAAGTGACACAGAACACTCAGCGCTGTAGCTGGCTGGAAAGACACTGAGGAGCAAACCCAGGCAGGGAGCAGGCCCAGAGCCAGAAACAGTGGGTGCAGTCTCACAGGATGTATCCCACAACACTGCAAAATGCAAATAGCGCGTGAGGAACTGAATGCAGCCTCCCAGTGAAGTGTGTGGGAGGTGTTCCTGGTAGTGCCAGCAGTGGTGGGACCATGAGACAACACAGAGTGATGCAAGCTTGAACCCTGGGCTGGTGTCTCCAGTTGAGCCTTGGGAAAGCTTCTCCTGGTGGACATGTTTTTTGGGGTTACCTAGTTTGGGGTAAGCTTTGGTATTCCCCCAAACACTCTTCGTGGGAATAGATGATTTCTTTTAATGTGCCTGAGACACTTCACCTCCCTCATAGACATGGCTGCTCCTCAGGGACATGGAACCTGTCTGGACATTTCTATCCCTCTCTGAATTGGCAGATCAGAGAGTTTCCCTTCTCTTATAAAACCCTTGGGCAGCTTACCTTGGGTCTACCATTGCTGTTAATCCAAGTCTTTGCTAACTGATTTATTTCTTAATGATTCAGTGACCCCAGCAGATTCTGTTGGTACAGAGAGGGAGAAAAAAAAGTTATGGGAAGCTGTTCTTTGATTGGGTTTTTGTTTGTTTGTTTCGGGCTTGTTTTGTTTGAGTTTTCCCGTGGACGGTAGCCAGATCTTTGTCCAAGGCTGTCTGTATGTGAACAGGGACATCACCAAGACTAAATAACCCCCATTGTTAGCCTTCTGTCACTACCCCTTGGCACACAGATCCAACTTGGAAGCAGAGAGGCAGCAAAGAAAACAGATGTTGGAAACGAAATTTGCAGGCTGACAAGGATAGAGAAAGATCACTGTACAAAAGAAGTGGTTCCTGGATGATCACAACCAGTGGACAGAGAAACCTATGCAAGTGGAAGAAAATGACACTCAGCCTTCAGCACTTCTCTGTTCAGCCTTTACCGCATTTGTGCTCCTGCCAAATCCTGTTACTTCTTCGTTTGCAGTGATTCTGGAAACCACCCTTTCCATCTGAACCTGACTAAAAACCTTTGAGAGTGGATCAGGGACTGAGCACAATGTCTTTCAGCATTTATTGCATCTTGGTTCATCTCTGTGGATCAGCCTTTTTTGTCTGAGCTTTCTTCACAGCTAAAATCTTTTCCTGCTGTTTCTGATCAGGTTTCTTCCTTTCTCAAGAGTCTTAATCAGTTCCTTCTATTGTCAGTGTTTTTGTCCTCCCCAACTAGTCACACACAGCTCTGCCCTAGAGTCCCCACTCAGCCCATCTACATCAAGGTAAGCATGGTGGATATATCATCTACTGCTCTTCCAGCACAATCCCCAAACTGTCTTTAGAACTATATACATTACAACCAAGCGCAACGGGAAAGTAGAACTGGAGGGGCACTCAGCACTGCAGGAGGGTGTAGAAACGGCTGTCTTTGAGTGTGGGAGAAGAATCAGTATCTCAGAAAGCCCTCTAGTGTATTTAGAGGCCTGGAGAGGAGGGTAGAAAGCAGGCTAAACTGCATGTGACCAGAAGCTATCCCACTGAATTTCTTGTCAGTGCTTCTGTGTAACTGAGAACCTGTTTGGCAGTGGAGAGAGACATGAAAAATGCTGGAGGAGAAGAAGCTCTGTGCATCTCTGCAGAGCAGCACGTGCTCTTGCTGTGGTGGACTGACAGTGAAATGCCATATCAATACCAGATGAGCTCCAGATGCAGAGCAGCCCAAAGCAAATGGGGAAGGAGGCTGAAATGTTGGACGTGTGAAGAGTCAGTATGATCCACCAAGATAATGCAGAAATTTGTCTGACATCTGAAATGCTGTAGCCAGGAAAAGATAAGGCTCTTCCTAGCAGAAGAGACAATAATTGTTTTTTAGCATACCAGATCAGAGATTAGGCACTCCCATCTGTAACCTGCCATGCTGGAAACAGTAGCTTCCTGCGTTCAATATTCAAATTGAAGACTGCAACTGTCCACAACATCCTCGTCCATTTTTCTCTAGAGAGAAAGGATTAAATTTCCATCCAGCTTAAGTTAATTTTGAACTTGGAAATTGTGCGATTTCTTTCTTCTTTGTCTGATCATTTCCTTATAGATGAATGAAGGAGACTGGGTAAAGCAGACCAGAAGGAACAGCAGAGGCTCTGCCAGCTGGGGACATGCAGGGGGACACTGCTTTAGGACAGCTTGCTGTTGACCTCCTGGGAGAGCTTGTAGTGATGTCGGTAGTGTCCTAGTCTCTGATATAGAATAAGAAAAGGTAACTGAAGGCAATGACTAGCAGGTCTCCTTTTTTTTTCTCACACATCCTCGCTCCAGTTTTGTTTTTCCTTGAAGTGCTATTACTGAGCAGGGTGCTATATAACACTCAGCTTGCTATATAAAGCAAGAGAGTCAAGGAGCTTTAAATGAAAAGTAGTTAGCCTGTTTTGTGTGTTCCCCATTGATGTCCCCTGAGGAAGCAAGCAGCGCTGTGGTCTGTTTTTACATCTGCTTCATGAGTGCAGTGCACAGACCCCATGCCCAGAGACATGTTACAACCCCACCTCCTTCTAACACAGCAGCACATGTACCAGCATAAATGCATAAGCAAAGAATTGGGTTATTTTCTCTCTGTGAGGTGGATTTATTCGCCCCCCCCCTCCCCCCCGCACCGTTCCTCACGAGCCTCCCGACCCTTTTGCCCCCCCTTTGGCAGGCCCCTTACACTTGCACTCTGGAAAACAGTAGTAGCTAACATTTGTGCCTTTGGCAATAAAACCACAGGCCTTGCAAACCCCAAACGGCAAAAAGACATTTCCATTCCAATCCCAGTTTTAAATTAAACTGTAATGAAAAATCAGCAGTGGCAGCTGGGACCAGAGACAGTGATTGTCTCGAGGAACAAAAAAAGGGGAAGGAGGAGGAGAGAGGGAGAGACTGGAAGGAAAGCTCAGCCTGGTAATAAAGCAGCTGGTAAACCTTCAAGAAGAAAGAAATTAGAAAAACAAATGTAGCAGAGAGGGGAGCGGGGCCGCCCACCCATCCCCGCAGCGCCCCAGCGGAGGGCTCGGGGGAGCTGCGCTGGCCTGTGCTGACATCTGGAGGAGACGCGGGGCACCCCGCTCCTACTCCGGCCCGGCAGAGTCACATCGCCTCGCTCATCTCCAGCCCAGCGCAGAATAGATCCACAGCTATCCTACAGCCGCGACGTACTTCACCTGCCTCCAGATACACGCAGTCAGGCACGAAGCTCAGAGCTGACGGGTAATGCTGGTCCAGGAGTTTCGGTAGGTTTCTCAGTGAAAAATGGAAAACCAGCCATCAAAACCCTCAGGTTTGTTTTTCATGTGTCGGTTCCTCAAGAAGTCAAAGTTTTCTTTGGCAAGCAGACACTTTATTATGTCCCAGTGGGAGGCTAAAACAAGGAAGGCAGACCAACTTTAAGAGGGATGTGGGTCTGGGATGTGAAATTTGTTTAAGCCTTTGGGTTTTTTTCTTAATAATGTATACAGCAATTCAGCCAAAGACCTGACTTGCATTTTCCTGGCATACCTTAAAGAGACAATTGCAAGAATATAGTGCTACATCTCATCCTTGTGGACAAAATTGTAACATCCATGAACTAAATGAATTTATATGCTTTTGGTTTTCTCAGTTGCTATTAATTTTTTTGTATTTCATCACCTCTGCATGAGACTGAAGGATAAAACAAGGGAGAAACTTTTTGCTGTAAAGAATTTGCAGTGAGGAAAAGCAGGCCTGGGAGGGAAAGTAGAAGTGCAGAGGAGAGCAGGGACACTCCAAAGGTCATGTAGCACATGAATAACATTTCTAAGAAAAGAACTGAGGTCTCTGGGTAGTCAGCTCAGTGCCCCATGCACAGGACTACACAGTCTTTTCTGAGCCTCTGCTTTTCCTGGTCTTTAACATACACCTGATAGGGTGAGACTGAAGGGTTTGTGGCACTCACATATAGTGCACATAGATGCCTAATTCATCCATATAAGCAGACACAAATGTGCCCATCACTTAGGTGGCAGTGCACCACAAATAACCGCACAGGGTGACACCACTCACTTGCCTATACAGCTCTGCATTAAGCACACACCAGTGCAGGAGCTGCAAATCCACATTTACTCTGACAGACCTCCATACAGTTTTGATGTGAGTTGCAAGTTTCAGGCACATTACTTGCAGAGTGTTGAAAGAAGTGCTGATGGAAAACAAATCCATAGTTCTGTTGATCTCTAAGTTTTAACTGTATCTGGAAAAGAAAGGAGTTGCTAGCCAAGTGTTCTTGTTAGATTGTCTGTGAGATACATGGTTAAACTGGGACATGAAATTAAGATCACAATCCAAATTCCTCAAAAACAGTTAGGTGCTTAGTTCCTTTGGAAGTCCCAGAATAGTAGGCATCGGAATATTTACTGCCTAAATTTCCAGGCTGCTGACCACCACAAGCTTCTTCACTGAAGTCATAGGAAAACCCTTAAAAATTAGGTCAGTAATATTTGCGTCTAAATAAGAATTTAGGGCCCACATTTAATTCAGAGGAACTATGCATCTACTTACTGAAGTCTCAGCCTATCTCTATGCCTCAGTTGTGGTAGATGATGGTAACTGCTGCGTGTGTACCTGTAGAACATGCTTCATTTTATATGGCAAATAAAAGGGTGTTGCTCTATATTTTTGTGATTGTTTGCAAAAAAGCTATTGAAGTTATTTTATTATAGGATAAGGGAATTAGATACCCACCTTCCACTGAACTGATTGTGCTTCATTCCTTGGCAGAATTCTTTTAGAGGAAGAAGAGAGAAAAATTACAGGTGAGATTTCAGAATCACCCCTGGATCCTATTTTCTGATCTCCATCACAAGACATACACAAGCAAACCTCTGTTCTCCTAGTCAGCTCCTCTGCCACTGGCCTCCTGTGCATACAGGGGCTGTGGTGTGGGTGAGAGCAGTCCTGCTAAACAGTGCCTTGGCCACCACACATCCTTCTACTTGGCTGAAATGCTTCATTCAGCTCTGGGTGAGCCTCTAGTGCTGCCCATCACTTGGAATTGTAACACAAGAATCCAGATGTTCATGAATACTTCATCTAAATGATCCCAGGACCTTGGGACTTTCAACACAGTGGACACTTTTCTCAAAACCTGCATTCCTCATGGAATTTTTAGTCATACGCTAAACATCAAAGTCTCACCTCTGCTTCTTTACACAAACTGCTTATGTTAGCCTTAATGTTACTGTTGCTGTGCTTGCAGTTGTGAAGGGGGAAAGAGACATTCAATCAAGACCACAGTTGTATTTCACAGCTGGGTTTTTCTCTGCTGTTTATTTGCTTTTTGTAGAAGCAGTATTTGGATATTTGCATGATAATGCGCTTTTTAAGGTGCTCTTGGATGGGACTGGGTCCTTTTTGTTTGTACAGTGGTTTGAGCCTTTCATAGTTGTGCACTGGCCAGAGGCCAAAATTCTGTGTCTGTTTTGTGCCAGCAGCTTCCACTGACTCCCAGACAATGCAGAAGCCCTGGGAGCTGCCTATGGCTGTGTGCATCTGGGGACAGAGCAGAAAACTCAACCAGTTACTTGCTAATTCTGTACAAAGCTGTAAGCAAAGCAGGCTCAGAAATCAAAACAAACTCCTGTGAAGACCTGAGACAGATACAATCTCTATTGTTGCTACTTGGGTGAACTTCCACTTTTCAAACACAGTAACTTGGTTATTGAGACCAACTCTGAGCAACCATAACTGGTTCCTTGTAATTATTTTCTGTTATGGAACCTCTGTAAAAAAAAAGAAATAGTAGGAGATTTTTCTGTGAAAGGTTTCAGAGGGTTTACAGACCCTGAACCATATCAAAGAGGTTTCTGATTTGAATTCCTGAGTTATTTAAATTACAGGAGGTCACTTCAGAGTATGTTTTACTTAAAAGATCTAGTGGGCAAAGCTTTTTATGCTGTGGAAGCAACTTAGGGCACATATTAACATTCCTGTCTCTTTTGATCTATGCAGAGAAAGCAGTGCAGCTGTGAGCTAGAAGGACATAGAATAGGAATAAACTTGGATCTGTTTGTAGATCTATCAAAGCCAGTGGCAAATGTCCGATCAATTTCCCAGAGCTCCGTTTAAAGCCTCCATGAGCACAGCAGATAATTCTCATGCTGTGGGGTGGGTAAGCCATATACCACAGAAGTCTGGAACTGTGTTGCATGGAAGGTCACCATTAGAATTAGGCTTTGGATCTCTGAGTGCTGCTGGCTTTCTACCCATGCCCGAACCGGAAACCATCTCTCTTAAAACATTCCTTCACATGGGAGAATCATAGATTTATAGCACATACTTTGGAGAAGGGACAATCATGAAAAACTGTCCTGACCTAATGGAATTGGTTTTATAGCTCTTTTATCTGGTCTTTGTGTGAGTCAGCATATCCTTATATAGCATTGAAAAAGCCCTTTCATATCCAAACCCGGCACTGCAAGGTATTGGTTACACGACTAGAAAGGAAAAGCTGTACCTAAAGTTCACAGGCTGCTCCTTGCCTGTCATCTGGGGTAACTGAAAGCAGCCCCAAGCCCAAACCTTCTGTTATCACTGCTGACACAGTCACTGCATTTAGAAAGTCAGAGAATCAATCACAGCATGGCTGAGGTTGGAAGGGACCTCTGGAGGTCATCTAGTCCAAACCCCCTGCTCAAGCAGGACCACTTAGATTCGGTTGCCCAGGACCAGGATTTGTCTAGACAACTTCTAAGTATCTCCAAGGATGGAGACTCCACAAACTCCCTTGGGCAACTTGTGCCAATGCTCAGTCATCCTCACAGTGAAAAATTGTTTCCAGATATTCAGACAGAGCTTCCTGTATTTCAGTTTGTGCCCATTGTCTCTGGGCCTGTCACTGGACACCACTGAAAAGATCCTGGCTCCAACCTCTTTGCACCCTCCTTTCAGGTACTTGTGTACAGTGATAAAATCTCCTTTGAGCATTCTCTTTTCCAGGCTCAAAGTTCCAGCTCTTTGAGCCTTTCCTCAGGAGATATGCTCCAGTCTCTTCATCAACTTTGTGTCCATTCATTGGACTCTCCATATGTCCATATCTCTTTTGGACTTGGAAGCCTAGAACTAGACACGCTGCTCCAGGTGTGGCCTCATCAATGCTGAATAGAGGGGAAGGATCTCTTGACCTGCTGGCAATAGTTTTGCATAATGCAGCCCAGCCACCTTTGCCGCAAGGGCACACTGCTGGCTCATGGCCAGCTTCGTGTCCATCAGGACCCCAAGTCTTTTCCTGCCAACCTGCATTCCAGCTGGGTGGTCCCCAGCACAAATGTTGATTCCCTCCATAGGAAAATCGTTTTGTTGAAGCATTGTTCTTTGAAGGCCAAAACCTCATTCTCCTCCACCCCCAAGTATGTTGGGACTGGTTTGGTTTTTATTTTTCTGAAAACTGCCAAAGAATTCAGCTGAAATTTTGCAGAAGACAGTTGTCTCTTGATCTGGGAGAGAAATCAGATGGTATTTTAGAAGCTCAGAAATTAGCTCATGTTCCTGCAAATCCAGCTGATAACAACTTGCTCAGTGCCATTCACACAGCTGTAGGGGAGAATATGAAAAAAACTTTCAAATTCTATTTATTAAACTTGATAGAAAACTTGTCAGAGGGGAAAAAAAAAAACCCACAGCCCTCTTCAGCAACTCCATTCCTCAGCTCATGTGAGATGCCATGGTAGCAAAAGAAATGTCTGCAGCTTTACTGGAGGAAGTGAAGTGTTAAAGTAACAGAGCAGGAATTAAGAATCCTGACTCCTATCACTGTCTCGGACTATTTCTGATCAGTTGTTACCAAAGCAGGTTCACTGATTCTGCTGCTTGACTCATTCAAGTAATCAAGATGACTGAAAGCCTAATTTGACATGAGTTTATTTGACAGTGATGGATAATAACACCTGGCTGTCTTGCGTGTAACAGTGATTCTGGATGGTTAAACTGGTTCTGAGAACTTCTGAGTACAAAGAACTTGTAATTACAAAGAGCTCATGCTTTAGCTTGCCTATGCGGGCGAGTCCTTTGGAAAATACAATTTTAATTGCTTTTAAATATATACCTTCCCTCCACCTTGAAAATAAGAAAGGTTAAACATCTTTATCAGTTCTTCCTAATTCTTCAAGAAAATTCATCTCCATTATTGATGCTGCTTTAAGTGAACAACAACAGAAAATTTTCACCACCACCACAATTTTCACACCCAACTTTGTAGAAACATAAAATACAGGTTTCAGCCTTAAGACACTTGATCTTCTATTTTTCTATTTCACAAGTCAAGTTCATATCAAACACTGACTTACTGGGAGGTTTTCCTCCCCCCCCCCCGAAGCTATTTAAAATACATCTGTGTCACTCCTATTGGACTGATGGCCATCATTCGTCCATTTTCTTTATCTGTGGGGAAGGGGAGGGAGTAATTTGACAGAAATGTTAATCTGCTTGAGAAAGACTAAGGCTGTTTGATATTAATACAGAGAATGATTTATCAAAGAAAAAACAGTCCTCCAGTCATAAGCAAAGGATGAGGTCATTAGCTGGGCAGCAGAGACCAGGTGACACTTGAAGATATCCTCTTGGGTGAAGAGTGAATAAAGAAATGCAGGAGTTTTCAGTCCTTTAGAATATGGTAATAGTCTTACTGGGTTAGATCAAAGATGTCTCTAGTTCAGGGAGGAAGTATAGGAAAGGGGGTGAGTGCAGGGTATTCCTTCTCTGCTATATACCTTTTCAGCAGTTAATAGGATAGGGACCTCATAAGCATATAAATCATTGCGTTTAAAAACCACGGGTGTATCCAGCATGAAAATGTCCAGTCATTTTTCAAATCATCTCGGCTTTTGGCCTGCACCAATAATGAGTGGCACTGAACCGCACAGTGTAACTGGGCATAGCATGAAGTAGAAACCATGCTATAATTCCACCTCTTATGCAGGTCTGACAAATATTGGAGGTGGGAAGCACTCGGTTCATTTCTTCAGTGTCTGTTGAGGACTAAGAGTGTGTATGCCTTCCCACAAACCTGTCGCTACAAGATTACAGGCAGCTGTGTGTTCCAGCAGTCCGTGAGTGCTGCAGGCCTTATTTGCCTGTGTTTTCCTGTGTACCAGTGTCAGTATCTGAATGGGATTAGCAAGGGGAAAGGGTGTGGGAGGTGGACGCTAAGAACAGCATTAGCGTCCAGAGGGAGAGGCAAGTACAGAAGGTGATCAGAAATAAAAGGAGTGGGTGAGATAACAAGTATGAACTAGAAAGCTGAAACCAGTTTTGAAGGACCTGCTGCCTTTATCCTTGGCACAGACAGTCCTGAAAGCAGTCTTGCTTTTAGTGAAGAACAGAGAGATACGGTGTGGGTTGTAAGCTGCAAGCCCAGCTCTCCAGGGCTCTGGAGGTTCACTAGGTATCAGTCCATCAGTCTGTGGGTGGCTCCTCCTGTCTGCAGGGGATTTCACCACTTACGTACTGTGGCTTGGAGAGCAGGCTGGCTCTTTGTCCTGCTGAGTGTTCCCAGATATGGGAACAAGACTCCAAGGACAGATGAGGGTCCTTGGATGCTGCTCTGTCTGAACTTAGACATCCAGGATTTGAATCCTGCAGAAGGGTCTGCCCAGGCGCTGAAATCAGTGAAAGTCTGTGCAGATGCAGGAACTGACCCACTTGGATCCAGTCGCAGGAACAGGGGCCCTTCTGGGTCAGAGATGAGTTGCAGATAAATGTGCCTTCATAGACCCAGGGTTTGTGTCTTAGCTGCATTATGCTTGCAAGGCGGGATCTGAATGTACCCAAGTCTCCTAGAAGCCCCCCTCCCTTTCTGCTGCATATATTTTATACAAAGCAGATTTTATCTGTAATAATTCTTAAAAGTCAAACCAACAAGTGCATTTGTTCAGTCTATTTTTAGCCTTGCCACTTGTTTAAATCTTGGGTGCCTGACACTGCTTAGATCTGTGATAAAGGCAGACAGCAAGAACGTTACTGTGCTTTGATAGAGCTGGTTTTTGTCAGCACACTCTCGCCTTTCTCATCAGCCTTAGAAGGCAAAAAGCTGGAAACTGTTCATGGAGAAATAACTGAAACTCATTCTGCCAAAGAAAGAATAAAAGAAAGAAACACAAAAGACAATAAAAAATGAAAAAGACCCTTGAAACTGGTTGGTCAGTGCCCTCATGATGAGGGGTACTGAGCCCTGGAAGTGACTCAGCCTTTTACAGGATCAGGCCAAAGAACAGCTTTTCTGCTTTGCATGGGAGAACAAATACCTGTCTAAATCCTGCCAGAAAAGCACAAGGCCTGGAGATTCTTTTCAATATCTCTCTTCCCTGCCTCAGACATATACACTAGATTCCTCCTGATGGGAAGGGAGATACTAGCATCTTTATTCACCTAAATCAAATCACTGATTCCCTTCCCCTTCACTTGTATGACACCTTGTAAGGACAGGAGCCATGTTCTTCCTGTCTTCTGCAAGAGTCCTTCACCCAGCTTCTACCTTTTTGTAGCAGGCAAAGAGCCTTCATTCTGTAACCTCTTCCTATCTGCTAGCCCCAGCAAATTGAGAGGGAAAGACATCCATCCTGGTCTTCCCAAGTGTATTTTCCAGTGCCATATAGTAAGGTAAAGGCAGGATCAGGATCAGGATCCTGCTCAGGATCCTGCTCAGGATCACTCTACTGTTTGCCCAAAATCCCGTAACAGTTTGACCTTGGTTAAGGCGTCATGTTTTCCATTTACTGAAAACTGCACCAGCAGTGGCTGGTGGATGTGGCTCATACCACCTAACAACAACTTCTATGGATGTTGGAGGAGCACTATGAAATCCCTGCAAGTACCTGGTCCATGTGGAGTGCTCCCATGGTTGTGCTTTTACATTTAGAGAAATCACATTTTTCCCCAGCTTAGAGGGAAGGTCTCTGAAAGGAAGGGTAAAAAAATTGCTATTATTTTGTTTGTTTCTAGTCTGTAGAGTCTCCCCATGTCTCACAGCATCTTTTTACCTGACAGGCCCAGTTTCTCTATGTCTGGTCAGTAATTCTGACTTCTCTTGCACTTATCCTGTGGTGCATTGTAGTTTCAGGGCTTCTGTTATGCAGGTAACAAGCCTGCATTTTCAAGTGTCTGGACTCAATAACTAAAGGAGACCTGTGCTTGGTTTGCATCTACTGAAGTAGAAGGTAGTTTCACAAATTCAGCCCTAAACGCTTAATGTATTGCACATACTGTACCTCTCAGTAGCAGTGGCTCTATTTCCACATGTGTAAATGCCTTGTAGACATTACAGAGGGAAGAGCTTTGGGTTTGACAAATGATGTGGAGCCTGTTGAGGCTTTTGACACCCTAGAAGAAAGGTGGTTTGGAGGCAGAGCTTTTTCAGTGGAGAAAAGATTTGCTTGTTCTTTTATCTCTTTTCTCTGAACACCACTGATGTGATGTGAAAGTTTGGATTCCTAGCTCTTCAACTCAAACTGTTGAAAGCAATCGATCCTACAGCTCTGCAGTTGAACAGGACTTTTTGTAAAAAGATGGTTTATTTTCCTGATACAGAAGACACAGAGCAGTGGCGTGTGCTCCCTTCTTAGCCTTACTCATGCTTCATAGGTACATAGGGGTATGTCACTCAACATCTGGGTTTTATTTTATTTTATTTTATTTATTTTTCCAAAACTATATTTGAGAGAGATGTTAGGAGCTCAGAATTACATTCTTAGCTCCTACAATCAGGTTGCTAAACACAAGTGTCCAGTTTCATCACTGTATGTGCAAATGCCTAATTTGTGCTTGCAGTCACATCTCTTTGTTTCTGCGCAGTTCGATGCACACAGTTTAGAAACCAAGACCTCTTTAGAAAAATAACCCAAACCTGCTGTGACTGACAGTTTGCTGAGCCAATTACTCCATGTCTTTATTAATTAAAAAAAAGGGGGGGGAAGAGATAAAGTACATTCTTGAAGGGAGGCCATGAAGCAGTGTTCAGGGCCAGGTTGGACAGATCTTTGGGCGACATGGTCTAGTGTGAGGCATCCCTGCCCATGGCAGCGGGTTGGAACTGGATGACCTTAAGGTCCTTTCCAACCCAAACCACTCTATGATTCTATGAAGCTCAGTTTCTTAGTATTTGATAATTATCTTTAGGTGGCAAAGAGGAAAATGCAGTAAGACACATGCAGTGTTATGACTTGCACTGATTAAATGTAGTATTTGCCAAGAATATGATGCACTGAAAATTACTGTTACTGATACAGTGCTATGAGCCAGTGTAGCTGTGAAGGATTTGTTTTTATGTCCCTGCCTTTAATTTCATCATGATTTTTAAAAAATCCCAGAGAGTGCTGCAGCTGCTCCAGCATTAACAGCCTTGAAACAGAAATGTGTTACTTAGCAAGATACAGCTGCAGAAGAGGGGGAAAAAATCCCCAAACAACCCCAACATTTGGACTGATTAATCTACCAAGATCGTTATTCATATTTTAAATTAATGTTGTTTCAACTCAAATCAGTTTGCCTCCAGCCATTTTATTTTGTTATGTTTTTCCTAAAGTGGTAACAGTTTCCAAGATGTGCATAAAATATGAACACTGCCCAAGCAGCTCAGCAGCTCCTGCTGCTTGTTGGCTCCTACTTGTTTCTGTATCACAAATTGAGCCACTGAGATTGCTCTCTTGAGGCTCTTTAACCACAATGATGTAAATAACTATACCTCCTTACTTTGCCCTTTCTGTAGATACTTCCACCATGTTTGGTCTTTTCTAGGTACAGGGGATTTCACATCATCATTATTAGAGGTTGGAAAAGTACCCAGTGTATTTGCACGTGTTCAGGCATATAAGTCCTAGGGGACTGATAGAAGTTCAGCAGTTCCCAGATTGATTATCACCCACTCCAACACTCCTGTTAGAGAGCATGTTTCTGCTCCCTTTGTTTCCAGTGCCATAAACCCATTGTTATGTCATGAATTTAGTCGAGTCCTTCACTCTATGGGTCTTGCATTACAAAAGCCTGCCTGTAGCTTATATCCTCTTTCACAGAAGATAAGCACAGGTGAACTTCCAGCCCCTGTCATCAGAAAAAGGGGTCTCAGAGGGGGTTGGACATTTTTTTCTTGTCTCAAGTTTTGCTTATGTGGCTGAGAGCTGCATGAGACCTGCTGTGAATTGAGAGACAAGGGGCAAGAGCTCCTTTGTCTACTGGGCAGAAAGAGGCATGGTGTTGGTCTCTGCTCAGCCAGTGGCTGGGCTCAACATAAAGCTGTCCCTGCTAGCTCTGCACTCGCCTCAACCAGTGCTGACTTCTTCAGGGGCCAGCAGAGAGCTTCCCCATTGCATGGCAGAGGCCGCGCACATCCTTGCCTGCCCCACATCTGGCCCTTCATGAGTGAGGGTATGGTGGGTATCATGCAGGGAGAAACTCAGACTTGACATTGTCTGGGGCTGTAATCCAATACAGGCTTTCACATATGGTACTGGTGAGATGTAGTTAGGCAAGGAAACAAAAGAATTGGAGAAATCATCCATAAAAACATCAGCCAGCATCAGGCTGGAAAGGATTTTTCTTCCAACATGTCCTATGAGATCTCACTCTATAGTGCCTCCATCCACAGGAAGATGAGAGGAACGTGACTCCTGAATAAACAGGTGCTACCACAGGGGTGTTCCTGGAAGCACACCGTGAGAGCAGGCAGTCCCCCAAAACAATGTTTCAGACCTCCTGACATGCTCTGATGTCCAGGGGATTTCCTTCTGAAGTCTGTAATATTCATGGACTTTGGAGAACTGTTATCCCTTCTAGTCCTGTGAGACCATCTAATTTATAGGAAACTCAGAAAACAGGAAATCTGTGGGCATTTCCCATCCCTCTCACATTTTTTGAGCTCATGATATAATTCCATTTTCATGATCTAGAGAGAAATACATCTTTTGGTCAACTGATTATCGTGTAGCATTTAATACTACTCGTGTCACTGACTTCTACAATCACACATTTTGCAGCCACGCATGCTTTACCTCCAGTATAGCACTTACAGAACCCCAAATGGATTAATATTTTATTCCTTATTTAAAAAGAGCTGCCCAAGGTTATCTTATCCTGTCAGACTATACTTTGCCCCCTCTCTAAATAATTCCTTTGCCCTCCTATCTATTCAACTTTTTATTTAACAGCTCTCCATTTCTCCCAGCTAATTTATTCCTTAAAGTGCCTCCTCAGTCCTTTCAGTTTGTCTGTTCTTTGTTGATGACATTCATGCACCCTAGCTCAAGTAGGCTACAGCAGCTTTTTCTTCTTCTCTCAGAAGTTGCCTGCAGTACTTTAATAAGTCCTATAATCTCGTTCTTTTCCTAAAGAATGCATATTCAGTTTACCTAACCTTTCTAAAAACCGCTCTGTGTCTGAGTCATCTCTGTTGCCCTCTGGTACTTTTCCACAATATCCTTCTTTTATAAGATGACCACTCAGGCATACCACATCTCAAATGTGACCTCACATATACTTAACCAATGCTATAATAATTTCCTGTGACTTATAATTGATACCACAATATTAATGTTTCCCAGAAATTTACAGAGTACTGAGGTTACATTCCTTTTTCCTCAAGGCTTCCCCCACACGCACTCTTCCAATCCGGCTCTTCTTCGTGCTGTCCCACAGTCTCCTGCCATTAACCATATACTTCCACTGTCTCCTTATGCAAGTCTGGACAAGGTATTGGGAACCATGCTTCTCTTTAACCTTTCTGTATTGGCTGGTAGGGACCACTCTTAGACAAGTACAGCCGTCACTTTCCATACATCCAGCTTTGTGTTGAAGGGTTAATGTTACAAGGGTCTTTTTTGCATTCAGCCCTGTTGCCCATGACTTTGAATGCTTCCAGACTCCAGTGCTGCCTGTGCTGTGATGGCACTAAATTAGGTATTTACTATTATTGGCAGTCTTTCTGGGCAAGAGAAGATCTGAGTCTCTTCTGAAGCAGGTGTTGGATCTGAATGGTGAAAAATAAAGCGTATAGTTGTTTAATAGTAAGGAAAGGAATAAGCCCAGGAAAATAATGAGGAATTATTGAGTTTGAGTAGTTGTAGACGTTCAGTGTGAAGTAAACATATGCTTGATGCCTCTATAAAGTGCAAAGCATTTCTGACCACTCACCTTCCAGCAAACCACATACTTCAAAGGATAAAATATGACTTTTTGTGTTAGAAAATATATTACATTTTTTTCAAGTGACTTTTGGCTCTTTCAAGCCTGAGAAAATGATTTTATAAAGATAAAGAGTAGTATCTATGGCCTGTTACCATAGGCCTCCCACAGGTATTAAACTGGGTATCTTTAGCCTCAGCATTCTTGAAGGCAAATTTCAGCTTGGATAAAGGGAATCCCTTTCAGTTTTACAAAGTAATTGTGCACATTTACCTAGACACTCCAGATTGTAGGCTCCAAGTGCTATTAACCTACAAGGCAACCACTTGTGTGTATACATCATGTGCTTTTCCAGCTTTCATATTTGCACAGTAAGTATACAGCTATGCATCCTTAGACAGGGCCTCCCTATATTCGTATAATTACATCCCTTGAGTAGACATTAAAGCAGATACATTGCTTGTTTTGTAAAAAGCAGCCTGGCTGGCTGGCTGGCTTAAGAAGTACTGACTGAGATTTTGTTCTTACACAGTGTGTATGACAGCACTGCAACCAGGTCACAGGTCTACAGCACATACATAGGTGAAAATACGATTTGTGCAGAGTGTGATTGCAGCTCCCAGTCTATAATCACTTCATCCTGAAGTGTACTTGTTATATAATTATCAAGAGGCCTGAGGTGACAGGGCAAAATATGACACTGGAAGAGGTAGAAAAATAATCTGGGATCTATTCAGACAAAGGAGCACTTGCTAATTAATTTCACTAGAACTCTGTGCTTCTCTTATGCTTAGAGGACTACTCCAAATCACACAAACCTAGCAGTGGGCTGAGTCCCCCCCCCCCCCCCCCCAAGCAGGCTGTTCAGGACTGTCCCATCACACTCTTAGTGAAAAAGTCTTTTCTTTCTTAAATCAAGTTTCCTATATTTTAGTTTGTGCCCACTGTCTCTTGTCGTGCCACTGGGCATCACTGAGAAGTCCCCGTCTTGTTTTCCCCATCAGTTATTTATATGTCCTTAGAATCATAAAATTACAGAATCAACAAGGTTGGAAAAGACCTTTAAGATCATCAAGTCCAACCATTACCCCAGGACTGCCAAGACCACCAGTAAACCATGTCACTGACGGCCTCATCTACATTGTTTGTGAACACTTCAGGGATGGTGACTCCACCACTTCCCTGGGCAGCCGGCTCCAATGACTGACCACCCTCTCTGTGAAAAAATCTTTCCTAATATCCAATCTAAACCTCCCCTCGTGCAGTTTGAGGCCATTATCTCTTATCCTGTCACTTATTACCAGGCACGTCCTCTCTCCACCCTCCTTTCAGGTAGTTGTAGAGAGTGAGAAGGTCCCTCTGAGCTTTCTCTTCTCCAGACTAATGCCCCCAGTTCCTTCAGCCGCTCCTAATAAGACTTGTTCTCCAGACCCTTCACCACCTTTGTCACCCTCTCCTGGACCCCGTCTAGCACCTCAATGTCTCTCCTGTAGTGAACACAGGATTCGAGGTGCAGCCTCACCAGTGCTGAGTACAGGGGGATGATCACTGCCTTGGCCCTGCTGGCTTCGCTATTGCTGATACAGGCCAGGAAGATGTTGGCCTTCTTGGCTGCCTGAGCACAAGCTGCCTCTGTCAATCAGCACCCCCAGGTCCTTCTCTGCATCTTTCCAGCCACTCTTCCCGGAGCCTGGAGCATTTCATGGGGTTGTGACACAAATGCAGGACCCAGCACTTTGCCTTGTTGAACCTCATACCACTGGCTACAACCCATCGATCCAGCCTGTCCATATCCCTCTGTAAACCCTCCCTATCCTCCAGCAGATCAATACTCCCACCCAACTTGGTGTTTGCAAATTCACTGAGGGTGAACCCAATCCCTTTATCCACATTATCAATGAAGATGTTAAACAACACTGGCCCTAACACTGAGCTCTGAGGAACACCACTAGTGACCAGTCACCGATTAGATGTGACACCATTCACCACCGCTCTTTGGGTGAGGTCATTCAGCCAGATTCCAACCCAGCTTTCTTTTCTCCAGGCTAAATTTTCCTAGCTCTCTCAGCCTCTCCTTGGGCAACAGATGCTCCGATCCCTTTACCGTTGTTGTGCTCCCGTCTCCAGGTAGAGGAGTTGTTTTGGTGACACCATCCACATGCTTTGCTGGGGCCTCCTCAGAGAAGGTAGAGTGAGCACCCACTGCATGCACACACCACAAAGTTAAGTAGGTCTCCTTAGGCTCCCTCAGCAGACAGGAACAAACTGCAGTTGCTTTGTGCTTGTGAATTCCTGAACTAGTTTTTGGATTTGCATAACCAGTTTGATTTCCTGAACCTTTGGTGAACTTCAGCTATATGCTTTATTTAGGGATGACTCAAGTTAAAAATATGCACATATTTCTACCTAGATTTCCGGTAGTTAAAGACTATCCCTCAAAACCTTGGCTGCCCCACATGAATGCCCTTTCTCTAGACTCAGTCCTTGGCTGGCCTGAATGAACATAGCTGAGCTGACATGAACAAGTGCTCAAGGAGCTGGGCTATTTCATTTTCTCCCTGAACTCCTCTCACTTTATTCCATGCTTCTCTTTCACAAGTGCAGCATTGGTTGCCCTCTGACTATGCAGCATATCACTTCCCTTTTCCTCCATCCTTTTGTAAGATTTTTGGCCAGCTCCTTAGCTGTGATAGTAGCTCATTGCTCCATTGAGCTCAGTTTGGTTTTACTTATCAGAGCTGCACAATTCATTTTAAGGGAGCTGTGCCAATTCATAACGATTGATGTTTTAGCCCCTTTTTTTCACCTCTTGTTACAGCATCTCCCTTGTTAATATTCTTGGATATTCAAGTTCTGTGGAGCTTGCAGCAAGAAAAGTGTTCTCTCCTTCTCCCTTCTTGCAGCAATTTCTTGGTGAAAAATGGAAAAGAAATACCCACTGATAAAGCAGACATCATACTGGAGCTGCCTGGCTTATCCCTATCTGCTCAACAGGCACACTGTTTCAGCGTTAGTTCCTAGTACAGGAGACAAGGTGTTTTGTGCAATTTTTTATTCTCTCTGTAACTACCTGTCTCCAGCTCTTTAAAATTAGATTTTTTCACATTAATTAAGTTCTGTGGCCTTTACGAGAAAATTACAGGAATATTACCTTTTTAGATCAAATTGGTATTTTAAAGGTTTAATAACTAAAAGTATGATTTCAAAATTAAACACGATATTTTGTCTTTGTCTGCTATGCTCATTAAATATTTAATTAAATTCCAGGCTGAGGTGGATTGATGGGTGGGAGTGGGGGATGTGAGTTGCCTTTGCACCCACAGAAGTCTTTTACTTGGAAGTCTAAAGGTTTTGTCAGGAGAGTGAGCCTTCAAAGCCCAACTGCATGGCACCACTGATGTTGAAGAAACAGTGAATCATAAGTCATGAATTCACTCCACCTTCAGCTAAACGTTGTGTTCACCTTTCCTTCTTCTGGGTTTAGCCTAAGGAGACAGGGGAAAGGGCTGACTGCAGCACTGCCACATGTGTACAAAAGACCTTCTCCAATCTCTAGGGACCTCTAGGCACAGCTAACCCAGTGCACAACTCTGCTTTTTTCCTCTAGTCCAGGAAGCAGAGTTAGATTTCCGTTTGCTCAGACCTGTGGGGCTAGAACTTAGTGAATTCAGATGATTCTTTGTAATCTTTCTCATTCCCTTATTCTGGAACTCTGCCTGGTGTCACTCTGGTCCACTTTGGAGTTGTTAGCTTTTATCTTCTTCCTCCTGTGATGCCAGATAGATTCTTACCATAGTGCTACCTGCACTGGCTGTAGCACCACATTACTTGGAGGCTGGGAGCATGTACCACATATTAAAAAGTCTGTGGTCTCAGGGGTGTCAGCTTAGTATGAATCAGGCCTCTATGAAACTGTGCCATAGCCAATATCTTTTTTCTTTTTAGCATGCCTTCCATTTCTTCATGTCCAAGGTGTATCAGTATGAAATAAAGACCGTAATTAACTCAGCTGCTAACCACATTATACACAGATTGATAATCAGATCAGACCCCACTTGAAACCAGATAGGAATCCTTGTACTCTGGAAGGCCAATTTCCATTCAAAGTCATTCTTCATTGATTCAGAGCTATTTTTTTTCTGTGCCAACCTTATTCTTCAATGTAGGCAGTTCTTGCCCATGAGGATATGTCTATAACCGTGTTTTGATACACGGCAATCTGTTCTTCTCCAGACTTGTTCTAGTCTGAAACTCTGCCTTGGATAGGTTTGGCCAGTATTCCAAATGAAGTCTCAAGCCCTGTCCGATGACCTCAATACTTCCTTATTTTCCTTTGAAACCTATCACCTATCACTTTTTAGGATTTTACTTGCCTTTATGATGGCCACAGTATACTGCTGGCTCAAAATCATTCAGTGATCAAATATGATATACCTAGGTTTTTCTCCTTAGTAATTTCCAACTAATGAGCCAAAGCTTACAGTAGGAGTTCTGTTACTGGTTTCTAAGTGCATGACTTCACACTACTTTATTCCACTTCTGGTTTTCAAATTCTTCCCATCTGATATAGTTCTTTCTTTTTACTGACAATGCCTTTCAACTATGTGCTAATCAGTTTTGCATACACCAGCTCTTCATGCCAAGGTCATCAAAATACAGAAGATACAGAATGAGACTGGTTTCAATAGCAGCTGTTGAGGACTCACACTAAGAGAAACAGAAACAATTTCTTCATTCCCTTTAAGAAGTTTTCATAAGTTCTCTTGCAATTTTAAAGCTGTCCAATTTCTCAAATTAAATCCGTATCTTTCTATATTATAGCACATTAAATGCATTATCAAAGCCCTATTAGTAAAAAGCAGATCATTGCCTTGAAAAGTGAAATCCCATGTGCATTTTCTTTTAACTTCATGTCAATAGCTCTTCATTGTAAAATACATTCTTTAACCTTGCATAGCATAAAGATCAGGCTAGAATATTACTTGAAAAATGGAAAGCATACAGTTGGTTAGCTATGCATTCATATTATATATTGTTTATTATCTAGATGCAATGTCATCACTTAACAAGAATGAATTCTGTGTGCTAGGATTATGACTGTCGTCTTGAGAAAGTAACAGAAACAGGCAGAATAAGCTGGTATTAAGTGCTCATGAGATCACCTTTCACCTCTGGGAAGCTGGCTTTAATAGAAATCCACCACAGGGAGAAAAATGTGACTTCAGCTCAAGCCCCTCAGCAGTTCTGCGCACCCTGGGCAATGGGATGTGTGTTGGTGGAGGAGCATGCAGGAGCCTCTTGGAAAGCTCTTGTAGGTGCTGCAGCTTGTACAGGGCTGCTCTCTGTGAGGCCTCTAATATCAGGGCCTATCTGACCTCATGGAGCTTAAAAGCAGTACCTAGAGGCTGAAGCTGTACTTTAATAGACCAGGCGCCAGGAAGGGCCGAGGTGAGCGGGTTTGACCACGCAAGGAAGTTTGTGAACAGGGAGTCTTCAGCCCCATTTTACCCTGTATACCCTAGCACTGACACGAGCGGGCAGCTTATTGGGAAACGAAAGCCACTGTGGGCTTTGCAGTCAAGGACTGCTTGAAGAGTACAGTCTGGGGGAGGCAGGGTCAGGCTGCTTTGCCCCTGCTCCTCCTGCAGGGGTTTGGGGACATTTCTCATTTTCTGCTATGCAATGCCTGTGAGCTGTGGGAAGAGAAGGAAGACCTAACCATCAGGACTGAGTGTGGCCTTCAGGTTTTGAGACAGAAAATGCCCACATAAACCAGGAGCTGCTACAGGGAAAGAGCTATGCAACCTCATTTGCTCTCCTTCATTTGCCTTGCATACATGCCGGGAAAATGCACACACAGAAAGAGCAGCTACACTGGATACTCCTCATACATCACTCTTGCTGTTTCCTTCCCAGCCCATCTCCTTCCATCATTTGCTGTACAGAGGTTCTGCAACAGACTGATCCTGAGGAATGCCTTTGCACAGCCAGCCCCGCCATTCCTGCCTGTCTCAAGTCTCCCCTGCTGTTCATAGGCTACTATTTGATCATTGCTAGTTTGGCCTGTCAGTTCTCCTTACAGCCAAACAACCTGCCCAGACGTTTTTCTTTCTTAATTTTCTAGATTATATTGCTCTTCTATGTTGCCTGACTGCATGAAGTGGTCTCTCCCTTTCTGCCTTACTTATTCCAAGTATCAATCACTCTACAACCACCTTTACTGCTATTAACCTTCTTCCTGTCTTCCAAACCAAAACCTATTTCTCACTTCCATATGTCAACACCAGCAACAACCATCGATTAAATGTCTTTCATTTTTAAAGCACACAGGCTTGCTACCCTTGCTTATATCTTAATGCTTCCCATATGCTTCTCATCAGACTCTAAATTCCTCTGTTTGCTTCCTCTGAGAAGTCATTCTTCATTATAGTAAGTTGCCCCAAGTAAATTTATTCATCATCTTTTTCTATGACAACCACGTTCTTTCACTACGGGAAATTAAACACTGTACCATATGGCCAGAGCAGCAAACTTTAGTACTCACTTGCTCAATTGTTTTAACACTTTGCCGCCTTCATACAACAGTCTGAGGTTGTATGAAGGCGGCAAAGTGTGTCAGGCTAGTGTGTCAGGCTTCCGCCTGACATATGCATTAGACACTTTAATGGGAAGGAGGAAATTAAGTGAAGTTGACAATGTGAGGAAAGAGCAGTATGATCCCATTAAGTTCCAAATATTCACTATTTCTACTATTTTTCACTGGGTTGGGGGAAAAAAGAGCCCCTTAAACTAATTCTTCTGAACATGCTATATCATTAGCCTGCTGTGCTGCCATATGACACCTTTCAAAATCAGAACAATGTGAGAATTCAGAAGTCTGGGAACAGCATATACATGGCGCTGCTGTGCATCCCTTTTGTGAGTCTCGTACTGTCATTATATTTACTTTCCGTGCTGCAGTAGTTCCTCAAGCCACACTAGGTCCTGTCTAATTGATGACACACCATAACTACTGCTAGAAGCTTAATTTTCTCCATGTTTGTCTTAAGAATTTGCCTGTCCTGACAGAGCCTTTTTGATACATGGAGCAAATTGCATTTAATAGTATAGGAGGAATACAGACTTCCTCTCCAGGAAAGAAGATGCTGACTTCTTGAATATCTTTCAGATATATATAGATATAGATATAGATATATATATATATATAAAGAGAGAGAGGGAGATTCTTTCAGATATATATATATATATATATATATAAAGAGAGAGAGAGAGGGAGATGTACCTCTTCTCAGGACATAAAAGAAAAATAAAAAAATGGGAGTTGAAGACAGCCTTATGCTTCCACAGATGTATTTTATTTCATAGCAGCCGCATGTAACTCTTTTGCTTTGGTCATTATCTAACTCTAGGCCAAATCTTAAGCTAGAAGAAGGCACCCCTGCCTCTACAGTGAGTAGAATTATATCTGCTGCATATGCCATGGCTGAATTTGGCCCTTCCCTCCAGAATTTCTTCCTGCTCATTTATTGAATTTCTACTTTGGTCAGGCAGCTTGGAGAAACCGGTTCCTTCATTTAGGCCATGTTCCTGTTTCTGATTTACAGCTGGTAGAGACCTAAGAGCCAAGCAGCCCCTAGTTGATGACTGTCATGCTCCTCAGGTGTGAAATTTTGCCTTCTCATACTAGATGCAATGTAACTCACTGCTGGCTGAGGTGTAGCCTATTAAGCACATGGGTTGTCTTTAAGTTTTGTGTAGTGGAGCACAGGCTGCTGAATGGAGTTGCTGGGTGAGTTTGTGTAACTTCTTTGGATGTCCCTGTGCCTGTTGCAACTCCAGCTCTCAACAGTTTGGTTTGCCTTGTGACAGAGGGTGAACTTTTGTTGTGCTACTCGCATTCCTGTGGCCACAGCCTGTGGACCTCAGAAGTTGTGTATAGAGTAGCCATGGATAGTGTCAGCAAGGCAGCCATGCCACTGGGCACAGAACCTATTTCAGAGAGAGAAGGAAAGATTGTGAAGTCAGTGTGGCATGTGACTCTCATATGCTAGTGCTATTTGTATGTTGTTGTATGCCAACAGGCATATTTTCCTCAAAAAAATGGTGTTTTGAAATTGTAAAGTTTTGAAATTATCAAACCTTTACAGAACTTTACTGATTTTTAACTCTGCTGAGCATGAAAAAAATAATAGCTTTTACCAGCATTATTCATGCATCAGATAATACATACTTTCTCATTTTATCAATTCAGTGTTATCCTGTGACGGCTGAACTTGACGACACTATTATTCCTACTGTTGTTGTGAGTTAAGCATTGACAATGTTCTCAGCAGTTTATTTAAGGAAAAAAGTAATAATACAGCAAAAAGACATTTTGCATCCAGCATGGGGCTGCAGAAGGAGCTGTGAATAACCTGTGATCTTAAGGAAAAATCAATGATAATCTCTCAAAGCTCAAGATTGGTTTTCAAGGCTGTTGCTAGGGGAAAGGACTAGAAATGTGTCTGCTGGTGCTCCTGGACTGCCAGGCAGATGTAGGCAGCTGCTCAAATGGCAGAAGTCCACAGAGTCCATTTGGGCTCTGTTCGTGTAAAAGTACCTGCTTTTGCCAAGGTTCCTGCAAGTTTAGACCTTGGCTTATCTAACATAAAATAACAATATCCAAGGATCTTCATTACACTTCTTCTTTCTAGATCCACTATTCAGCACTGGTTTGTAGCAATCAATAAAATGGATACCTGAAATAAAATTAATAATAAGCAATAAAATGAAACCCTTCAAAAGTACTTCCTGTACTTCAAGTAGTGATGATTTTGTTTACTGCAAGATTTCCTTTATGCTGGTTTCTCTATTATCTGTACTGCTCAGTGTGCAGAGTTTCTGCATTATACATGAAGGCAGATCTGGGAACACAAAGAATCACAGGAGGTCATCTATTGTGTCCCTTAGTCCAGAGGCAGGAAGGAAGGATTATACATATGTCATTTTTGACCCCCTGTAATGGAGACTATACAATCTCCCTAGTCCATCTATTCCAGTGCCTTATACCCTTGGAAAAAAAGAGAGCTCTTCCCAGTGTCATACCTAGGTCTGCATGCAGCAGTTTCAGACCATTACTTCTCATTATATCCACCATGAGAAAACAGGTTATCCCTCTTGTTTGTGAAGCAGACTTTTTTGTATTGGAAGACTGCTATCGTATCTTCTCCAAGTCTCTTTTAAAATAAGCAATCCCAATTTATTTTCTCTTTTGCTGTAAATCACATGTTTTTAGACATCTGATCATTCTTGGTTCTCTCCTTTGGGCTCTCTACAACTTATCCATGTCTTTCTAAAAGCCCTTTCCCATCACTCCTGAAACACTTGATGAGACCTTCTCTTGAAGCAGTCAGGGAATACGATTTTTCTTTAAGTGCTCTCCATGGATAAGTGAAAAGGCTGCTAAATGGGTTCATATAGCTGTTCTCAAATTTAAAATATAACCCTCTTTGAATAGAATTGGTCTGGTGAAAAAAAAAAGGGATTATGCAGCTCTGGAGTGTATTCATTCACCTGCAAAATGAGCTGACATTACAACAAAATATTGAATATAAAGACATTTCTGAGTGAGTCAACATGAATACACATCCACATGAAATTAAATGAGTTCGTTGCATGTGCGCCACTAAATAGTCAGTCAAATAGAGACAAGGTGAATCAGGGAGTTAATGCATTCACTGCTGGTAGAGCAGCTCTGAATGGTATTGCTTTGCTTGCCATTGCGTAAATGCACAACAGTAGATGGTACACGGTAGATGTTGCCTTGAAGAGCAAACAGCCTAAAGAGGAAGGGAAAGAAGCGGTAGGAGATGTCACATTTCACAAACAAGAGAATCAACACTTGCGAAAGAAGCCGATTTGCTCAGCATTGTTGTGTTAAAGAAGAAACTGATACTCACTTTCCTGAGCTCCCCTCTTGCTCAGGAGAGTATCCATGGGGCATTCTTCCTTGCCATGGACAAATCTCTGGCCAGTCCTTGTAGTTGTGAAATTCTATCTTTCTAGATTCATGACCTTGAAGGGACCCAAAATAAGGTTTCTTCCACAAAATCTGATTATGTATAGTGAGCATACAGAAGTCAGATAGGTCATGAAGGCCAGCAAAGAAATGTGCAATACCTATGTGTACAATCTTCATCTCCTCTGTCTTTAGAGATACTGAGTTGTCAATGAGCAGACTGTACAAAGATCATCCCTCTTCTGCCCTCTTAGTCTACACCTATACCAGCTATTTAGTATAAGATTAAATTTCTATTGATTTAAATGGATCGGCAGAGCTCCCCTTGGGCTGTAGTAAAGCCTCAGGAGAGAGGGAGCAAGCCAGAAGTTTCCATACTTTGAATATTATTAATTTTCTGATTGAAGGTATTTGAATGGCTCTTTCTGTGAGTGTCAGCTGGCTTTGTGAAATATTTTTTTCATTCTGGTGGGGCTGTTGACCCCCTTTTCCCTTTCTCCTTTTCCATCTCATGGTCAACAGCTTAAACATTGCAGATGCTAAGAATCTTCCACCCCCAGTGTCTCAAAGTTATTTATGGCAATCTTGTCTGGAAGCAACCTTGCCCTGAGAAGGTAGAAGAACTGAGCAGCTGCATATGCTGCAGGCAAGCTCCTTTGTATGTTCTGAAAGCTTGTAGCCTCTGGCCTAGGCAGCCCAAGGTCTCCAGAAAGCACCCAGCTGGCCCAGTACCTTAAGAGGGCTCACTCTAAAGAGGGGAAAGTCAGCTCACCACATAGCACACTAAGGACTCCTAAAGTTAGCTCTCCTGCCATGAGATTTTCAGGGATGATAGCTTTCCCTCTGCTTTTCTTTTCCCAAAAACTGTGTCCTTCTTTTACAAAGCATACTTATTTGAAAGTAATACCTCAAAATACTTCACTTTTTGATTGTGGTTTAGCTAGCCCCTTCCAGCCTTCCCAAGAAATCTGACAGGCGCTCTTCTGGGGGATCCTAAGAGCACTCAGATTAGGGGCCCTACTTCACAAGGAAGAATGTATGACTGAATTGCAGCCGGAGAATGAGATGGGAAAACAGCCACCCTAGGCTACTAAATTGGAGCTGTAAATCTCAAAATCACCCAGCATGAGCCCACTCTCTCTCCCTTGCTCCTCACTCCTCTGCCATCTCCACATGCCACAACCCTCACTCCTTCCCAGCTTTCAGTTTGCACAGCAAAAGTGAAACCCCTTGGGTTTTGCAGTTGCAACTTGAGAGAGGTCCAGACATATTTACGCAGGCTTTTCCATGCTTGTGGTTTGCACTGTATTCCCTCTGAGCATAATTTACATAAGGAGTAAATGACTCTTGTGAAATAAAGTCTTAGTGTGTTTAGATGCTGTTCAGTTCAGTTAACGTTGCTCATGGTTTCAGAGATTTGGGTAACAGTTAAGATGGCATTTGAAAGTGCAGCATTTCCCAGTCACTTCATCCAAACAATCCAAACATCCACTGGTGAAAAAAAAACCCAACAAAATCTGAGAAAATGCTCACTGCATTCCATACTACACTTTTGTTCCTCCAGCCAGGAACCGTTTTTTTCCTTTTTCCTTCTTTTTTTTTTTCCTTTTCTTTCTAATGCCATATGTACAGCTTGAGGTTATATTGGAAAGTATGAATCTCATGTGAGTTACAAAGCCCTAAGCCACCATTATCCTTATAATTTCATTATCTCAGTTCCTACCCTAAAACATTTAAAACTGACTGAACACCAGAGGTTTCCCTGTGAAGTTTATTTCCTAAACATTACTGAAGTACTATTGATAAAGCCAAAATGTGCAAAGTCAGCACTTCCTAAACCAGCCTGATTTATTAAAGTAGAAATATGTTTTTCTGAATAGGATCCGAATGACAAATAGTTCTTATCGTTTTATGTTTCCATGTCGTGTATTTTAGTTGATTTCCAAGAACAACTACTTCCATGAAGTTGTGCCAGTTTTCCTTTCCCTCATAATATCACTTTAAGATGCTTGCCAGTTTGTTCTTTTTAACTATGAATTTACATTGTCTCTGGGTATTTTCTTTGTCTTGATTCAAACTGTTTGGCTTTCCTTGTTCTTGATGTCACTGGCTGTTTTCTGATACTTCATTTATGCTGCTAATGGTTCCCAAATGTTCTCATGTTACAATAGGCTCTATTTTTTAGTAGAAATGTTTTTTTATATTCTTGGTGAAGCTCATAGCATATTAGACTTGTGTAGCATAGATCAGACTAAATGATCACTGTATTCCTTCCCAACATGTAAAATCTGTAAAACAGTTTCACATGCATACAGGTTGCTTTGTCATTAAAGACAATTCTGCCTCTACATTTCCTTTTCCAACCTCATGATATTACAATAATGTTGTGTCCAGCTGCAAAATTTGGACTAGAATTTAAGTTTGATGGTTTTCATTTGGCAGGTTATAAAGGCAAAAGCTGTTATGTTTTCCAGAATAAAGAATGGCACTCATGCTTTCAGCATCATCAGCTTTGCGTTTATATAAAGAAAAATATATGAAGAGAGGTAGAAATATCAGAGGTTTCCAGATTTTTTGTGTTTTGTACAAGTAGTAGCAACCTTATACATAATGGTAACTAGGAAAGTAACAAGGGGGGGAAGCTGGTTTACTACTGAAAGTGTGATAACTAAACTGAGTAGTACCAAACCCTTGCTCCCAATTTCAAATTGGTGAACTTGGATCTAAAGCTGAGCTCAGACCTTTATCTGACAAAGATCTAGCTGTGTTGTTTTCTCAATGCAATAAATTGAAATAGGCATGCAAAAGACAGACGTTTTTAAACTTCATCCTGCTGGATTACTCTTCCAAGCAGTTCTGTTGAAGTCACTGAAAGTTAGTTCAAGAGCAGCGGACCATATTTGGCCTATTAGATCATTGGGTCTTTGAGCTGGCCATGACAGTGGTCTTTGGTAGCTGTTTTACATGTAATATCAAATTTCAAGTAAAGAAAACAAAATCAGGTAACCAGTGAAAAAATAAGTCTTTCCCCTTTTCAAAATAAATTGCCAGCAGTTACCATAGTAACTGCTAACAGTAGAACATTTCAACTGTCTTTATTATGAACAGCAAAGCAAAATATTCTCTTTTTATTGGGAGACTGAAGGAATGTTCATCCAAAACAATGGAATAGCTAATTACTGTTTGCATAGCAATTCATCTCCAAGACACAGATGGACAGGAGGTGGCTCAGCTCCTCTCCAGTGGTCAGTTGAAAACTGCAAAGCCAAAGCATGATTTGTTGTTCAAATTAGTTAGACTGTCTAGAAAGGAAAATGATGTAGTGGACCTAGAGGCTGACCTTTTTTGTCAGCTCTTAAAGAGACTTCTTCTAGCAAGACCAGAAATTTAGAGGACATGATGTGTAGAAAAGCCAAGTATGTCCCATTGTTAGAGCACTCCAGCTGAAACCATTTCCTCAAACTAATTCTTAACTGGAGAAAGATTCTCAGTCATTCATGTGTTTCCTACGTTAAAAAACAGTTGCTTTCTTTTTCTTCTAGTCTTTGGATCACCCTCCTTATTTTTTCCATCCTGTCTGCTTTCACAGCTACTTACAAGAAGATATTTAAGCCCTTTGGATTTGGGTGTCATGGGTCCAGCCCAGGTGCATAGCAGTTAGCACCAGAGCCTCTTCCCAGGCTGGTGCAGGTGTCAAAGCCATTCACTGCTAGAGCAGAAAACCAGACTGAAGGTAAGGCACCAGCAGTTCGAAGAGCAGAAAACTGGCAAGCCTCAAGTTGGGCTGATGAGCACTGGCACAGCAGTCTGAGGCATGGGATTATGACACTGAGCCTGGGTTGGAAGGAGGTTTATGTTAACCTTCCTCCCTCAAAAATGTAGGCCAGCTCACTCACCTCCCCAGGAGCTTTCACTCTGTTTTCCACTGGCAAATCCACCAAGCTCTTTCCAGTTCAGTTTGACTGACACAAATCGTGGGGATTCCACCATTGCTATGCTGAGACTAGTTGCAGGTTTACTGGTGTCCCTTTCAGGAATTTCTCCTGAAAATTACTGAAATCATCTTATTGCAGTTTCAAGGGGACAGCTAACCTTTTTCATGAAGACTACAAGCACCAGTGCAATTGCCATCGAGTGTACAGACATCCAGCAGGGAGATCCAAAGAGTGACTGGGTACAAAAGCTGAGTTACTCTGCCATTCCTTAAGCTAACTGCTGCCAGTCAGGTTAGCAGTAGAGATATAATTTGTGAAACCATGGCCTGTCACTTGTACGCTTAGACAAGTGTCAAGATCAAAATTAGGCAGGACAGGATCCTCATCTGTCATGAAGTTAAAAGAAGTGGCACTATCTTGGTTTGCACATCTGAGAAACCTGTGTCTTTGGTTTTTAATCAGTTCTGATCAGAATCTGTTGGACCATTTAAAACTACTTCTCTAGCCTTTATGTGGATTGACACTTTCATCCTTTGAACCTTACACCTTCTTAAAGTAAAAGGAAACCATACCAAGTATAGTTAAGTATCCCTTTCCTTAGTCATCATTTGGCCAAACTTTTTAACCTGAGGTCTTTTAATCTCTTGTCACAAATCAGTCACTTCAGTCCATTAATGCAGGTTCTCACTGCTGTTTTAATTCCCTCCAATTTGCCAGCATCTGCCTGGCTTTGAGGTGCCCTGGAGAAATGGGCAGTGTGTGCTGGCTCCTCACACCAGAGCCAAAGGAGGAGATACTGCTACCACCCTGAAGTCCTATTGGACATGAAAATCTGAATACTTATCAGCCAAAAGGAGAGTGGGAGAAACTAAGAAGATCCAGTGGAGGTGTGCTGTGTTGAGGCCAAGTGAAATCTTTCCTTTATCATTTGTTTCCATCAGGAAAACAGTTGGGATTTATGGTTTGCAGTTACAGCTGATAAAAACAGCTTTTCAGGAAAGATATCACAAAGGAGCTACTAGAAAAAGGGTACAGTCAAAGTAGGGTTGCTTTTTTTTTTTTTTAGTGGAGGATTAGGCCTGGCCATGTTATCATGTATTTCTGCATATGCAGTGGAACACAAGGAATGATCACAGAAACAGAGAACAGTTTTCATTGGACAGGACCTTTGGAGGTATCTGGTCCGATTTCCCTCCCAAAGCAAGGCCTTCTACTGACTTTCTGGGAGCCTTGATTTTCACACTGCAAACATTTCTGCTAAATCTCTGATGAGGCCTTCTGAATAAGTAATCAAATCTTTCTTCGGAGAGGCTGTTGCAGGTTTCCAGGGCTGAGACAGCCCCTGGGAAGCTGAATCTAGTGCTTTAAGAAGTATTAACCCATAAAACTCATCCAGCAAGTGCTCCACTAATAAGAATCTGCAATTAGTACTAAGATGTCCCAAAGCCAAGAAGAAAATGCTAATATTGCACAAGACAGCCATCAGATCTTCCACTGCAGGTCTTCTAAGGTGTGTTTTTTATATCTTTGCCACATTTAATAGAACTGTTTTATTGGAATAGATGTATATCACCAGGGACAGAAGTTAGTGAGTGGGCTTGATTCTGACTGTTGAATGTGGATTGTGCTCCTCTGTTTCAAGCAGCCTCATGGGATGATGTGTGACCAGAGCCATGGAGGAGATGTGATGCTACTTAGTGTGATTTCAGGATCTGTCTCTCACTTCTGGGCCCAAGTATGACAAAGCCATCTCTGGGTCATTCGAGTGAAACTTATCAACCTCTTAGTTTCTTCAGATTGTCTCTTTCTGTACTTTTGAGATCCGAAAGTTCAGTTAAGGGGAAAGTTCTCTTTGAGAACAAGATCCGACACCGCGTTACCAGAGCTAATTGGGGAGCCAGCCCTGGCTTCGGTTCTGTCTGGTCAGATTCCAGAAAAAAAGACTTCAGAATCTTGTCAGAGCAGAAGATAAAAGCTGATGTCAAAAGAGACAGTGTGTTCTCTCCTACTTTTTCTTTTGATGATGTAAGTCCTGGTGGTTTAATAGTGCTGGTAGTTAAGCAGGAAAGTTTTCTGTAGTTAACTGTTTGCAGTGACAGATATTAATTAGTTTTACTTCGACAGCAATTCTTCAGTAATAGCTCTCCAATGGCAATCCCTATTTGACTGATTTATAAGGGCTCTTTACCCTCTATTAAGAGACAAGTTAAACTTAAACTTAAATCTTATTACTTATAATTGGGGCTTAGAAAAAATAGTATAGACTTCAGACTTTTAAATTTTAATTATGAGTGCATTTAATAATCATGAAAGTCAGCAGCTAATTGCTCTGGTTTGAACTAGACACAATGCACGCTCTGTACAAGCTTCATCTTGTAGTTCAGCCAGTGCACCTCAACCCTGAATCCTGCTAATCCAATCTTGCAGGGTTTTTGCAATGGGACAGCCAGTTTGTCAATGTGTTTTATGAGCTACACAAAAAAAGGAGCAAGGCTAGGATCACCAAATTCTTTCTGTATCCAAAAGCAGGCTTTGAGCTTACAGCTGCAGGAGGCAACTGCTCATGTAACAGCCCATTGTTCAGCAGCAACCTTTTTCTTCTGCAGCTGAAACTTAACACAGGTAAAATCAAGCGCTTGTCCATAAAACTAGTAATTTTTATGTCAGCTTTTCTAAAACTTTATTATTCTTATAATATTTTCAGTATTGTATACATTTTCAGCAATTTTATCTCTCTTTCTGGATGAGTATTCTATCAAACATATGTCAGTCCTTCATATTATTTATTTTTCCTTCTTTGGAGATTGGGTGCACTTAGATGTGATAATAACTTCCAGCTTGCAGTACTCAAAATTAACGGCCAGAGTATTGAAAAGCTTCACATAGATGTTAATAATCCTTTTTTTTGTGCAGTTTTTGTTGCTTCCATCTGTTACCACAGGAAGGATGACTTGGTAATAAACCCTGTTTATACCTTCACCACAAAACAAGAGAGAGGAAATGAGATGTCAGCAAAAACGCATAGTGAGACACAACCATGTTCAGCAATATTCTTTGTGACTTAAAGCCTCTTACAAATATGCTGTTGTTAATGCCCATATCTCTGAAGAGTTTGGGAATGTTGCAGTGGGGCAA
Organism: Pezoporus wallicus; assembly: GCF_028554395.1. NCBI lineage: Eukaryota > Metazoa > Chordata > Aves > Psittaciformes > Psittacidae > Pezoporus > Pezoporus wallicus. The sequence continues at coordinate 1,216,382 of NW_026638638.1, forward strand.
GTTCATTCAGAATGCTGCTCCTCAGGTGCAGTGATGTCCACTGAGAATGAAGTCATCTTTGTTGTATGATTAACACTCTAATGCAATTTGAACTTCACCTTCAGGCTGCGATAGGACTATGCTGCAGTGTTTTACAATACCGAGAAACTATTGCATGCTTTAATTTGAAAGCTTGTATCCAAATGGTGTATTTGTGAGCATCCATATTTCCATGAGTTGATCTGAATTTGCAAGTCAGCCATCCTGGTAGCTCTGCTGGCATAAAATTGAGATTCTGTTCTCAGTATGCAAAGGTCTGGGTTTTATTCCAGTATCTAGCAAAAGGATCAATACAATTCATGACTACCCTCTCTCTATACATTCATATGCTGGGAATATCTGGGCCCCAGCAGACACCCACCCTCCCTTTTCCCAGTCTTACAAACTCAGCTGGATTCTCCAGAGCTCTGAAACCACATGCAGGTGTCTCCTAAATTTAGTAGCATCTACACGATAACTACCATGATGTCTGTGACACAGAAAATCCCACACCTCTCTGATACAATGAGCTTGGGCTTCAGAAGGGTTTCTGAGCAGCCCTGAATGTGCTGTACTAGAGAGGAAACAGCTGAGCAGCTGCAAGGCTTCATGTGCTTTTGTGGGAAGGAGTGAGAGACTGGGAATATGGGACATTCTTATTTGCCCTGCAGTGGAGGTATAGGCTTTTTTACCATGGTGTTAGCTAGGCAGGCCTTCAAGGCTAAAACATTCCACACTGGGGACCTCATCCAGAAGACTATAGTAGTCTTAGGCCCAGCACGAAGTAGCTTGTGGAAAGGAAAGGACACTTGTCACATGGCTTTTTCACAGGTTATTGCTGGGAGTTTCAAGACCACACTTTCGGTTACCAGTCCCATGCTGTCTTCTGACAGTGGCTTCTGTTATGGCTCTTGGTACTAAGTACAGATTCTGTACCTGACCCTGCATCTTTTTTTCCTTCCAAGAAGGCACAGTGCAGAAAAAGTGAAGCTCCCATTAACTGGCCAACCTAGGTGTGCCAGCACAGGCCCATGAAGTCCTGCTTGCTCAATGTGGCCTTGCAATTAAGTCCTTCCAGAGAACACCTGAAGGACCACAAAGATTTTAACTATGCAGGTTACTCTCCTGCTCAAACCCTCTCCCCACTCCAGTGGTTTGCAGCAGGTCAGTCCTCAGCGGTCCAAGATCATGATTTAGAAGAGTGAGGTTAGGCCCATGGAAGTCTGACATGTCAGGGTAGCTGAATGCAAGTCCTTTGGTGTATTAACCAGAGCTGCATCTCTTTACTGTGTCATCTGGACGTACTGCAACTTCTAAAAAGCCCTCAAATATATTTTTGAAAGCAATGTGGAATAAAAAAGAAACAATCTTCCTGTGACATCTTTCAACAGCACTTAAACGTTCCATTAATATTATGAATGAATCCAGCACATAATCTGCTGCTGAAAAAAAATTTCCAGCGTTGTATTCCAACTGCATTAAAAGCTGTATTTCCATTAATGTAAAGAATGAATCCAGGGTGTAATATATTGTTGAATCAGAATTTATGCAACAGGTTAGTTAAGAGGCTACAGTCAATTCCTATAACATGACTATCTGAAGCCTGACTTAATACTGCAATTGAAAACCAGCAGCAGATTGTGTTCTTCCCTTAATGCCTGTGTCCCTTTCCCTTCTCTTTTTTTCTTTTAGGAAAACTCTTAAATATCGAGGTTTATTTCCTAATCTGTGAAGATGTCTATGCTCTTCAGCAAGGCATTCTTATTTCAGTGACAGGAGTTACAAGCAGAGGGATACTTAGAGATCTAAGCAGCTCTCTCCAATTCAAAAGACATAAGAAAATCAGGAGGTGGCAGCTCAGTGGGGGGGGGGGGGGGGGGGGGGGGGGCTGACATCCTGCAGGGCTAACAAGTTCGCAGGAGGAGAGGGACCCTTTCAGGCTCAGATGGAGCAAAGGATCCTGGCAGAAATTCCCCTTCCCTGAAACGGGCACCTACAGTTGCATATTATCTTCCTGTGTGCCAGCTAGTGCCTTGGTGAGAAAGAGAAGGGCTTCCCCTGCTTGGTTTTGACACCTTCACCTCTCTTCTCTCTCTCAGAGAAGTGCTGCCAGTGGTGACATATGCCTGTATTGTTCCTTCCATGAGATGGCAATATATAATGCTACCTAAAGTTATCCCTTACAATTTCACTTCTGCTCTGATGAGCCAGGATTTTACTAACAGGTTTATTGCCAAGCTTGATATCTTGGGAATTAGCATTACTCCATTTCTGTCTCTATTATCAGACTCATTCTTTCAGCCCCCATCTATAGGATTCCTTGTTAATAATTTCATACTTTCATTATCATCTTCTACAGTTTTAGCATTTTTTATTTTTATTAATGCAAAATCACTTTATCAGTCTGCTAATATTAGCAGAGTTTTACTTTTAGCTAGTCTTGGCCTTCTCAGAAATGCTTAGACATCCTCAGCCAAAGGCAGCTGAGGATATGTAGTCCCTTGCAGGATCAGATCCAGACATGAAAGGAACTTGTATGCTCTCTAGATGTATTAAACTAATTACTTTGACTTCCACATACTCATTGTGGGTTCAAAGGCCAACAATGGGGCATCCTATTTGAAAATTTCAAGGGAGATGGCTGAGCGCAGGAGAGCCTGGGAGCAGGTTTCAGTTATTTTATTAGACAAAGGGTTAAGAGCCATGCCTGGGAGGAGAGATGAGTGTTTCTTGATGTGGGATTTAGAGTGCAGCAAGGAGGACTTGAGGGCTTTTGATCTGGCATCTTTCTCAAGCATTATCTCACTTCTTTTAAAAAGAAAAAGGGAAAAGAAAAAAGGATGGAAACATCTCCTAGGCAGGAGATTCTGTAATGAATTCTGACACCAAGAGGAGCTTATGAAACACTTGTGTGGGTACAGCTAGCAAGTCCTGGGGCAAACAAAAATTCATCCCAAAATGTTAAGGAGTTTTGTTCACTGGGAGCAGATCCCCTCTCCTGATATTTCCAGCAATAGATCAGGAAACAAATTTCAATATTTTGGACAGGCTTATGCATTAAGAGTTATGGCCTGGAAAGGCCATTAAGAAAATAACTGTAGTAAAACTGTGAATCAATTATGGAGAATATCTGAAATAAGATTTTAGTTTATAGATACTTTCAGGCAATAAAGTGTGATGAGTTAATTCTCTTATGCTTATTTCTAGAGCTGCAGAGATGAGATTAGAACTTGCAGATTCCTGGCACCTTGTCCATGCTGAGTCCACAGACAATTTAACTTCTACAGCATTTACTGTGCTAATGCATGGGAAATGGTAAGTGTTTTAATGTTACTGTTCCAGAGTTCTATTTCTCCACTTTTCATTTTTTTAGCCTCCTAGTATGAACCCCAAATAACTGCTCTGCAGGAAAACGTTACTGTGAAAGAAAAAGCATATAATTAATACAAATTCCAGATTACTGAGTGTAACTGGCTATCTGTTCTGGACAAAAGCAGATTCCCATTACATGTTTCTATGCAGCTTGGGACGTCAGTAGTCATTTGAACCAAGTTAGAAACTTTTCATAGAATGGTTTGGGTTGGAAGGGATCTTAAATTTCATCCAGCTCCAACCCCCCTGCCATGGGCAGGAACACCTTCCACTAGACCGGGTTGCTCCAAGCCCTGTCCAACCTGGCCTTGAATACTGCCAGAGGTGGGGCAGCCACAGCTTCTCTGGGCAACAACAGTATCTCACCACCCTCACAGTAAAGTTCTTCCTAATACCTAACCTAAATCTACCATCATGCAGTTTAAAGCCATTCACACTTTCCCTGTCACTACATGCTCTTGTAAAAAGTCCCTCTCCAGTATTCTTGCAGGTTCTTTTTAGGTACTGGAAGTCTGCAGTCCAGCTGGTTATTGACATAGAAAGCAACACCCCCTTTTTGTCTCCCCTGCCTGTTCTTCATGAAGAGCCTGTATCTTTCCATTCCAACAGTCCAGTTATAGCAGCCATCCCACTACATCTCTGTGATGCCAATAAGATCATGATCCTACAGGTGTGGACACATCTAACTCTTCTTATTTATACCCTGTGGTATGTGAGTTTGCACAGAGTCATTGCAAAGGACAAGGGGCAATGGGTGTAAACTGTAGCATAGGAGGTTCCATGTGAACATCAGGGAAAATTCCTTTACTGTGAGAGTGACAGAGCACTGGAACGGGTTGCCCAGGGGGGTTGTGGAGTCTCCTACATTGGAGATATTCAAGGCCCGCCTGGACAAGTTCCTGTGTGATGTACTCTAGGTTACCCTGCTCTTGCAGGAGGGTTGGACTAGATGATCTTTTGAGGTCCCTTCCAACCCTTAGGATTCTGTGATTTATGCTGGGCCCCTGATGAAGCCGATTTACTGGCTGGAGTGGTTGGAATTCCTATGTGCTCTTCTTCAGGTGCTCTCCTGCTATTGTCTGCTTAGCCCTAAAAATAGGCAGTGTAACTATTTAATGTGAAACCTGGGACTGAATTGTAAAATGTGTGAAAAATAGTACAGCAGCTACTATAAGTTCCAGTAGTTTTCATTCAAAGTTGCTTTCAGAACAGAAGCTACAAAAGAGTCATTTCAAGAAATATACCTCAATAGAGAAGAGGTATGTGAAAAGCCATATAAGGGTGGGCTAGATTCAAACACCACTTTCATACTTGTAATGAAAAATCCAGTGTGTTCTCCAAACGCTCCCGATATGAATCAGTACATCCAAGAGTAGGTGTAAATAGAGTCTGATAACAATTTAGCTCTATTCCTGCTGCCTACGCTACTGCAGTATTTTAATACTACAAAATTGTTAGTGGATTTCATATCTGTGAAACACTGTTATTTCCCCTCCTCCTCATAAGGTAGGGAACTATCCCTTCTCACAGGTAAGTAGGCGTTAAGTCTGACAGAGGAAGTGGGGTTGTTGGGTGCCCTGGATTATGTGCACACCCAGGTACAAACACACTGATGTGGTTTGCTCATCACTGCTTGTACCTACAAGGCTGATCACGCAAGAAGTTGATCCAGAAACTGAATTTTCAGAATCAGAGCCGAAATCTTCTTGCAGAATGGATTTTCTAAATAATCCAATTGCTTCTAACAGAACTAAGTCCTTTGCCTAGTCCTGTGAAGAGAAACTGGAGGGTTTAGACTACATGCAATAAATACATAGTCCTGAAAGGCATTTCTTTATGGACACTAGGAAAATTTATACCTTAAAAAGTCCTGGAGAGTTTTCTTTTCAGGCCTTCCTATGTGAAGACTTACGTTTACTGCCTCTGTGTTCTTTACAGCATTAAACACTAAACTTTCCTTAGTGAGTTTCTGTAGTGAGACCTTCATATGATGAAAATGCTGAGGACATGATGGCTATTCCTGTACCATGAAACATCAAGCATTACCTTCTTTATACCATTGCTATGCCTGTTAAAATTGGATATATTCATTCTTTGACTGCTGGGTGCAATTTCATGTTCCGTAAGTGTCAAAGTGACTCAGAATCCATGGACCACTACACATAAAATTTTGATTTTCCATCTTTTATTTTATATATTATACTTAAAAACAAAATGTTCTTGAAGCTTGATCAAAGCAAGGAAAATAAGAATGTTTCGTTCAAAAAACTTGGAATGGGATGTTTGGACAATGCCAAGAGTACCCTCCCTTCCCACTTTTGTTTGGTTGCCAAAAAAAATTTAAGCCAAACTGATGCAGTTGGTGAAGAGCATTTAGCTTGTGGGAATCACATCTTCTGGCAGAAAATGGTTTCACCAACACTTCATGCTGCATTTTTCAGCAGGTTTTCTGTGTGCAGCATCCACCTCAGGGCCCCTGCAAGGTGGTGGCTTTGAGAGGCGTGTGAATACTCTCTAGTCCTTTTTCAAATCAACTTTTCAAGGTGCACCTATTTGGTGCTATAGTCTGCAGTCCATACCCCTCGTATGGGTGTCCTTGTGTGCAGTACCCCTGAGAACTGAAATAGTTCGGTTAGGATGATAGAGAATATACCCCACCCGGAGTTTTCCCATTCCATCTGTACCTGTTGTCCATGAGACTGTCTGAAACCTGTTTTTACCTGTTGCTGTGCTTGCCTCCACAACCTCCTGTGGCAGCAAGTACCAGAAATTCAAACATGTTTTGTAAAGAAACTTGCTTTTTTATCTGTTTTAACCCAATCTCCTACTGGTTTCATCAAGTGCCCCTTGCTCTCAGGTTCTAGGACTTGGTGAAAACAGTTCTGCCTTTACCTGAGCAAGTGTAGGCAGGGGAGGTGGAGGAGGTGAGAGGAGGAGAGCATTACATGGATCTCCTACAATTCCCTGATCACAGAGCTCTATAAAATATGTCCAATAGTAGGTTAAGTAAACTAGAGCCCTAGCAGAAGCCAGAGTAACACTCTCTTGGTAGCTGTGTCCTGCCCCTGAAGACTAGCTCAGCACTTACAGATTCCTAAATAAGGGGACCAAATTAGTGTCTTAAATGTGGGCAGTCACTGCATGCAAGAGAGCATGTAGGCTCCCTACCCTGTACAGGAAACTTGTCTGGTTCTTAGCCTACATTTCCTTTCTTTGGAATTATTTTTATATTTCTAAGCATAAACCCATAGACCACACTAAGTAATTCCTTTCCTTTCTTGATTTTCATTTTCTCCGCATGTTTATCTTGTCTCACCCATACCTGTCACACTGTCAGGTTATACAGTACAAGGGCTTTTTTTCGCTTGTTCTCTGTTCACTAGATTCTCCTGTCCTATGGCAATTTTAGTTGTGTTTTTACCTCACTCTGATTTCCCTGAATAAGATTTGTCTGTTGGCTGTCTCAGGTATGTTTTATCTCAAGAGACATTTGGTGTCTGGTATTTCTCAGCTCTCTGACTGGTTTCTCTTAAGGTCCGTGAAGGCGTGTAATTCCAGAGACACCCTTTTTTGTAGTCTCGCTGCTTGAAGCGGGGACCAAGAGACAGAATGGAGAAATAAAATCAAGTATGTGCCTGTGAGCTACCCTCTCCTATTAGGGGCTTTATGCAACTATTTGCTATTAGAGGATTCACGCAGCTGTCACCAGAGATGTTTCTGAATCAAAACCTTGGAATTAAAATTGTGGAGCCCCGGGGGGGAAAGGAGCTGCTCCAGACCCAAAACCTGCTGCTAGGGTCCCTCTGGCTTCTCTCTCCCTCCAGTTTCCTCTGAGGCACGTGTTTCCTTGTGAAACAAAATGTCTTAAAGGATGCAGTGCTGGTGCCCTCTTGTGGGGGAAAAAAGAGGTGAGGTAAAAATCGTGACATCAGTGGGACAACGTCTAAAACAGGTCAGAACGGATTATTTTGGCAAGGGGTGCGGATGGGGAGTTCACTCAGCTACGCAGAAAGTCTTAGTTCAAGGACTTACTGATAGGCACCAGAGGGGTAGTGGCCAAATGAGATTTCAACAGACCACCTAAGGTGGGTCTGCCTGCCTCACAGCTCGCATATGTGGCATGGCACTGTGGAGCACAGCCAAGAGATGCTGGCGTCAGTGCCACCGCAGGCAGCATGCTGTCCCCTACAGAGAGCCACACCCCACCACAGTGGTGGGGCAGCTGCCTTAGCAATACCTCACATGGGCTCCTAGGACCGGGCCAGTAGCTTGGGCCCAGCTCAGATCTGATGTGGCTGCAGGTTTGCAAAGGGGGTTCAGTACCCTGTAATACTAATTTCTTTGGACTCCACTGTATGGCACAGCAAGACCTTGCATCTCATCATCTCACATGGGTCATCTCCGAAAAGGGACTGTATAGCTATTTGTTTTATTTATGTAATATATATTCAAGGCTTCTTGCATCTCTGTGTTCTGGCTTTTCAAGTTCTCTTTGTAACAGAAAGAATGGTTCCCTCTGAATTTCAGCTCAGTACATTTCCCATTCTTTTTTTTTTTTTTTTCCCATGAGCTAAGAGCCTATTGGTTTGTTGTCAAATGGTTTCTGTGCTATCTTTTTATGAAAGCATGAGCACACATTGTTCTAGTACATGAAAACAGGCTCTTCACCTGAGATGCCGAGCTTTCATAGGGTTGGCCTGCAGTCTGTCATCTCCTAGAGAGTTGTCTGAGACACCTTCAGTTTCTTTCAGCAATTAATAGTTCTGGTTTTAGCAGTTTGAAGAAAATGCCTGTGGACAGTAAACAATTTCTTGATGCAAGAGTTTGCCTGCAGTAGTATGTGAAAAAAGGCACTTGCATCTTTCTGAGGTAACAGGCTATTAGACTCCACTTTCTTTAAGCACAGGAAAAAAAGGCTGTGAGACAGCAGAATCCAGCCTTAAAATACATTAATGGGCTAAAGAACAGCCTAATTGAATCAACATTAAGTAGCAAACAAGTCATAAACCTGACTCTAGAGCCTTCTCCGAGGCTTGATGATTTGAATATTTCCCTCAAAGCTTTTTTCTATCTTCAAGGTTTCTTGAAGGTTTCAATACCCTGACTTAGTTCATTTGCAGGTGGTAACTATAATTCTTTAGGCTGTTCCCAGGCTCCTCATTTCAAATTCACTAAGCTATCTTTTTAAGCAGAGTCCTGAAACCTACTATAGGCTTGACTAGATTTCAAAGTTACTTGCCGTTATTGACAAGCAATAGCTGTACTGTATGACCAATCACCAGGGTGGTGGCAAGGAAACCAGTACTATGTTTTAGCTATGAGTAACAGCCAAAACTATTTAAAATAAAAGCTAGGGGAAAGGTGTGACTGTCATTCAAATAAATAGAGAATGCCATTTACAGAGAGACAGAGAAAGAATTCTTCATGCAGGTGGTGTGGGAAGTAATGTATGACATTTCAATAACGACTTTCTATTTTTTTTAACCTTGCAGTAAAGACATAATGTGTTTAAGAAGGGAACCTCCACCGGGTACTCAAGGACTCCCGTTGTGAAATGGAAGGAGAAGGGATGAAGGATGCAGGCAAACTCTCATGCTACTGTCAAATCTTCCAACCCCATCTTTTGGTCTTAGAGGGTTTGTTTTCTCCTTAGTCCTTCATTTTTACATTCAATAGCACTGATTCTGCAGTAAAGACAGAGGGGCAAAACTGGCCTGTCCTTTCTACCTCTACTCTTTTCTATGGGATGAGTTCTGCCACAAACATTCTTCCAAGGTTGTTTGCCTCCTTGGCATACAATTCGTTCAAGCCATCTGCATTTCATTATCAATTATATACAGTCCTTCCCTGAAGCATTTCTTTACAAATGTCAAAGTCTTCTAGCATCCTTATCTGCAGAGTGATTTGTGTCAAATCTGCCTTATCACAATCTGCCACCAGGGTTTTTACATGTGTAACTTCCATTATAGTTGACAAGAGTGCTATATATGCAAATCTATCACATAACAAGCAAAAAAGAAGAGGTCTCTTTTTTTAAATAATATGATTTGTGGAAATATCCTCCGTATATTACAGTGAAACAAAGGCAAGATCGAAACAGCAACAGCTAAGCAGTCAAATATGATACGCCAAAATGAAGACTACTAAGCCTGCTTTACAAGCAGTTAGTTAGGCCTGTTTGTGGTCCACCTTTATCCAACCAAGAGGATACTCCCTTATTTCAGGGTTCAGGTTATTAGATGGACAAATCAACAGCTGTAGTGGAGGGCAGCAACTGTATTGCGTCACTTGAGATGTTACAGGCCAAAAAGACAGTCAGAAGAACTCGGGAAAGAGCCTTAACCCTAGTAAAAACCTGAACCAAAAGGTAAAGTTTTGTACAGGACCTCAGAGGTAGCGAGCTTGATTCTGTTTGTCACCAAGCACCCACTCAGAATCAACATGCCACACAGTCCTCTGGCCACAGGAATGCTTTTACTGGCAAAGCAAGAAAATGTATGTAACAAGGTACAATATATATTGTTCATATCTACTAAAGACAGTGAAACTATCACGATACCTTCTGACTAAAAGCTTCAGTTTTTTAGTCGTCTTAGACTGAAACAATGAAAGGGGTATCAGCTCTGGTGCCACATATGTGGGAGTGCACCAGTGCACAGTCTGAGTTCACGGGATATGGGGCAGTAAGCAGTGGGGTATCAGCAAATAGAAATAGGACAGGAACTCTAATCTATTATAACTATAAATTATTTGGCTCTTTTCCAGGCCTTTGTAGACATGAAATTTCTGTCTGGGTTCACTTCCCACAAACTTCCTGTTTCTCTCAGGCAAGTTTCAGAACCAGATTCTGATGTTCATTTATTCCTTTATAAATTCAGAATAACTCAGTTGAGCTCAACATGTGGCAGTATTTTAAAACTGTCCTGAGTGAGCTCAAAAGCGCATGCAGGGTGGTTCATTTCTTCATCTGTAAAAAGAGGATGGACTCTTCTTTCATCTTCTATTTTGCCTATTTGGTATTATAGCAGAGTTACTGTGCATGTATCAGCAAATCTTAGCTTCAGTCTCTATCTGCTTATACAGTGCAAACAACAGATCAGTACTCACAAAAGATTTAAGCAAGTTTTTCAAGGTGCAATCCCAAATTCCAAACCCCATTAGAGCAGAGAGCTGTCTAGCCCTGGCACGTGTGCAGTAATTCGGAAGGGATCCTGACCAGAAGGATTCACCCACACAAGCAAAAGTTCAGGATTTTAACCCTGAAAGTGATTAACTAGCAAAATAAACTTTCAAAAGAAGTAGTGGGATATCTCTCTTTCTTGATGCTTTTAAATCAACCTGCAGCTGTGTTTCTGAATGGTATGTTTTACTCAAACACCACAGTGTGTTATCCAAGCAGAGACAGGCTAGAGAAACTCTATATTCCATCTGTTTAAAGAACTCAAATTGAGTAAGTTAATGTCTTAAACCTTTCAAGTCACTCAGGTCTAAACAGAAGAAACAAAATGTAACAGAGACTTGGAAGATCATACAAGGTGTATTCATACATGAATAGTAGAAAGGGCCTGGCAATAAATTGAGAGTAATAGCAATATAGTGTCTATGCAACAGACATAATTTTAATAACAAAAGCAAATAGAGACCAGATTTGCATAAAGTGATGTAATCCCATTCTTATTATGTGTGTGTGTGCTCCTGGCCCTCCCTAGAGTATGTAGCAAAGTGCATTTGCAAAGACCCCTTTCAGTTAAGTGTCCAGACTATAGACATTGGTATTAATTATATTATTAACATTATAAACCAAATAGCAATAACAACAAAAAGCAAACAAAAAATCCCCCTTTAAAAGTATTACCTTTACCATTTAGCTATATTTGTTAGGGGGGTGAACATATATGAGCAAATTTTGGAATCATGTACCTGAAATGGATATTTGAATTTTGATGGTTCTGTTACCTAAGAGGAAAGGTGAGTATCTTTTCAAAATCAAAAGTGGGACACTTTTGCTTTGACATGTTTTGGGATTGTGAAATGTTTCTATGAGAGAGAAAGCTACTTCTTGTAAAACATGAGGAGATTGAACACTGGAAAACCTCAGGTATAGCAGTGGTATATACCTTTTTTTCTGAATAAGTATTTCCAGTAGTTTAATGTCTGAATCAAAGTTTTCGCTAAGCACTGAAAAGTCTTGTCAACATTTACTCTCCAAAAAAGAACAACCTAATGAGGGCTTGGCTCACCTCCTTTCATTCACTTCCAAATACTACTCAGCACACCAGAGACCCATTCCACTGATTGGTTTATGTTGTGATAAAGACAGGACATCGTGTTTTGGGCAAACATGATGTAGCCATTTATTTAATAAAAAAGCTCAATATGCGAAAATGAGCTGTAAAAGATTTTGTTCCTGCACTGTGAGAGTACACCATGCAGAATCTGGGCTTGTACCAACATTAACATTCAGAGCATATTGGCATTTCAATAAAGAACTTGCGTACACTGAATTGTATGATAGTTCAGGAATGGTTCTATTAATTTGGGCAGCATGATCTCAGTTTTAAGCCAGCAGAATCTGACGTGTAAAGTAGCTATTTCTGAGGAAGTCAGAAGGAAAGATATAGGGTGAAAGGGGTTATTATGTATTCTTTGTGTATTTGAGAGTTCTTTGTTTAAAGTAATTTTCCCCACATTGTTTCTGTGGAAGACTATAATCAGTGGGCTGGTTTTGTCAAGATCTATAATTGTGAACAGAAAATGATAAAATATGCTATTTTAAAATTTCTCAGGTTTGCAGAATTTGAGTTGATTAATTTCTTTTCAAACAGTAATGCTCTGTTTATGAATGGCTCTGTGCCTCAATTTTTTGTGCTCACATATGGCTGATTCTTCATGCAAGGACCTCCTGAGTACAAGGAAAAGCTTTGAGGAAAGCGTCTTTGTTTTAGTATTCTCCAGAAGATGCCTGGGAGAAGCTGAGATAGGAAATTAGAAAACAGTATGTCAAAGAGAGGCATCTCTCTTTCTGGAGTGAGACTTCTAGGGTTGCTGGGAGCTGTTGGGAGGAAAGCAGGTTCTAGGTAGCTGGAATTAGGGAGTGGGTTACACACATAGTGGGCAAGTGGGAGGAAGGATAAGAGCTTATTTTCCTCCCTTTCCATAGCACTTGCTTTTAAGGAACCATCTTGCTTTAAGGACCATCTGCTTTGTCTCACAGCCCCTTGGAGGCAGACTGGTTTCAGGAGTGGGCATTGCTTTGCAGTCTTTGGTCGGAAGCCATAGCATGTGGAAGGTCTGCTGCATGAGCCTGGCTTTCATATATGGGGCTGGGCACAGAGCTGAACACAAAACATGTAACAAATCATGTATGAAGAAGCCATCAACTACATCAGGCCGAGGGAAGCTCTTTGCATGTTCCATGTTACGTAGCAAGCTTTGTGCTGGGTGCTTTGATAATGATACTTCAGAAGCTGAATCTGCAGTTTTTAAATTCTGATGAGTCTTAAATTGTACAACCAGTAAGTTGACAAGAGTTGAAGGAGAAAGCTTCCTGAGGGAGAGACAAGATTACCTCCTGGCTAAAACCAGCTCTACAGAATTGATGATCGGTACAGGATGTCCTAGTCAGCATTACATTTCAACACAAAATTCTTCAGGACTTCTTCTAGAACTGAATTCTGGAATAGTGAAAAATAGACAGGAAAAGCACAATAAAGTATTTTTCATGAGTTACTTGTCACAGCACCTGGTGCCATGTATTTTAGTTCTTACTGGTAGGTAGGGTCATTTTAGGTTGCTGGAAAGTTCCAGTCTGCCAGGAGGTCACAGTGACCAAATTGCCTATTTCTGCAACATCTCAGATGTGTTTGTCCTGTCGTAACTTCCCATGCGGGTAGAAGATGCTCAGGAAAACAGGAATCAAAAGAAAAGCTGCTACTGACCCAAGAGATATGAGAGAAGGAGGATAAAATTACAAAGGCAAGATGCAACAGCAGAGTGAGATGGGATGTAGGGGTATGTCATGGACACTAGTGCAAGGGATGGGTTACAAAATCTGGGTGTTATATTGTGCAAATAGGCCAGTCAGGAAAGTATCTTTGTATCAAATTAGCATGGCAAGGAAGTGATGAGAAAAAACTCCCCAGACAGTCCTGCTAATGAGTCTTATCTCTGATCTTGAAGGGCTTGAAACAGTTTACTTTCCATGCCTGTATAAGCCATTTGTGCTAGTAAATCAGAAATGTGTGCTCCACATCCTGTTACCTTCAGATCTGCCTCAATAGCCACAAGCTGTGTAATGCCAAAAGACTCCTCTAGCTTAAAAAGAGAAAAAAAACCCTGAAGATCCTTTTGATCTAAATTGAATCTCATTCAGGACTACATAAACCCTTATGTCTGTGGCACACAGCACATGCTTCGTGGCCTTGTTCCATTGCATTCACACTGATGCCCTGTGGTTTTCTTGTCATTTTTTGCAATCAAGTCACATGAAATATATTATTGTCTACCTTGTTCCGATAATCTTGATACCACATTTTCCTGTTGCACAAACATCTTTTTCGGGGCAATTTGATCTGAAAGTTTAAACCCAGCAGAAAGGAAACAAAATGTGAGGGTTTTTTAAACATCCTTCTTCACCATTCTGAGAGCTAGTTTTAACCTGCATCTAAAATTTAAGTGTTGGGATCAAAGTGGGGTAAAGGAATGATGTAAGGAACTGGACCATATCTTCTTGCAGCACTGACACCAACAGTATCCTCCCAAAGATACAGGTTACTTTGATTTTAATTAGAGTAGTAAATTATTGCACCTTGTTTTCCTACTCAAGAAAATTTCTACTAACTCCATTATGGGTTGGTGTCACTACTGCATTAGACTGGGGTTTAGGCTTGAACCCATACTTCTGGGCTACATGTTCATTTTCATGCTGCTCTTCTTGCATGGGAAGAGGGCTGGCAGCTGGCATGCTTATGCACTCTGGCTTCAGGCGACACAAAAGTAACTAGCTCAAACTCTTTGGTTCAAGAGCCGTAAGTCATTTGAGTGCACAGCTGAGAGACAGCAAAGACACAGTTGGAAGTATTTGCCTGCTGTCAATTTGCCTGTTGCCAATATGAAGAGGTCACTTAGCCCCCAGCCATGGTCACTGCACTATTCTTCACTTCTCCCAGTTAGAAAACATGACAGATTGCCACAGCTAAAAACCAGCATCCAGTCGTCGTCTCATGACAGGGACAGGATGAGTTAAAACAGAAGCAGCTCTATCATGCAACTCTTTTAATGAGCTCTGGCTATTCACTGAAGATAGCATTGATGTCACTGAAATAGTGACTCAGTTTGTGTGTTTCTTGAGTCACCTGCACTGAAACTGGCAATATGTGTGCCAGTAAAGTCTATTTCAACTTTGGTTTTGAGTGATCTGACCACATTCCTCCCTCCCCCACACTAAGACAAGATTGAAATTGTTACCACACAAAATCAAATTGTGAGCTTTCCTGAGAAAGAGAGGCTTTCCTGAGAAAGAGAGCCTTTCTCAGGCTGCTCCAGGTCTCACTCCATAGGAAGCCTTATATAAATATATAAACCTATATAAATCCAAGGCAGCACATCTGCCACAGAAGCTTTTCCCCTGTTTCAGCTTCCTGGGCAGAAGGCACAATCCAGATTCTGCCCCTATACCTCCTACTCACTTGAAGGAAGAAGCCACCTGCTCTGTCAATAAGCAAAACATTTCTCTACCGCCTGTGAGAATGGGGTGAGCTGTGTCTTACATCGTCTTTCTCCCTGGTGTGCTATATCAAATGCAAGGTACAATCCTGCTTCATAGGCAAGAGCACTCCTGCAGTTGAGTGCGGTTTGCTGTGGGCTGGACTCTAATGAGGTCAAGCTATGCCTCTTCTGGGAGCAGGGTGCTGGAGTGGCATAGGAGGCTGGCCACCCACTCAGCTGACTCTTTCTTTGATCATATTGGAGCAGAGGTTTATGTCTCCTAAACAGCATATGGTATTTTTCCCTCAGTGACCTAACCTACAAGTGCACATGTGAGGGGTGAAACTAATTTCCATTGAAACTAGCAAGTAGCAATGAGCAGACACAGGTATAGTTAAACTAAATCTATAGCTCTGAGTAGGAGTATGTTCTAGATCTGGACTGCCTTTAAGCAGCCAGCTGAATTCCTTCAGATAGCAGAACTGAAGCCAGCCTGTAATCATTGCCAGTAACACCTGATAGCAGGACTACAAATCCTTTGCCTCCACTCTGGGCTCCATTTTCTGCCATTGCCTTGAGCTACCAGGTCTTAAACTTTCTTCTAAAGTCTTTCCCTAAGGAAGAGGAAAAAAGGAAAGGAAATAAGAAGGGAAGGGCTTTCCTTATACCAAAGGAGTCTATGTCACTCTGTTAGAAATCAAAAGAGCCTTTTGAAAAATGTTATTAACAGGTGTAGGCCAGTGACATTTTCAAAGCAGATGGAGTTATTAGAGTGCAGAGAACAAGGTGCCAAATAAAAGATTACTGGGGAAGATCACTGGCTCTTTATACCTTTAATAATTATAAAAAGTCAACTACAAACATGGAAAGGGTTTACATGGTTGAAATTGCTACAGCTGTGAGATGAGTAAAGGGAATAAAAAGGGAGGGTGAGCTGGGTTAGATCATCGTGAGACTGATTAGTTTTACCTTACTGATGAAGTGTTGTTGCAATAGTAAATAGCAAGTGAAGTAGCTGGGGTGGCAACTAAGCAGCTGGATTGAAGTTTCCAAAGTGTGTGATGTTTGGACAGGGATGCTTTCAGGAGACAATATAAGCAATGAGAGCTTTTACTGTACTCTACTCAGCAAAACCTGTGCTGGAGTTTGCTCATAAATCATGAGCTCAGGTTTTACGATTCCATCAAGTTAAACTCTTGGATCTCTCATTCTTGGGAAGAGGATTTAGTGGAAATACACTATCCCTACAGCTGGAACAACATCTCTGATATCCTGAGGGATGTAAAAAATTGGCATCATTTATCCTGCACTGCTATTATTCATCCCTTCAGGAATGATTTTTCCACATGAGCAAATGTAGGACAGGTAGGTTAAGTCGTCTGAGATACTGCCACATAGTGAACAGATGGCTGTAAAGAAAATCCTAATGGTGCTTAAATGTTTTCCAGGGATGGTAAACTAGCCCTTGTTTTAAATAACTATACTGAGGGGATACTTGTGAATTCCTTTTCACTGCAGAGATTCACAAAACATCTATCTGGTGTGCATACATGGACATTGTAGAGCACATGGGTACACGGGTTATGGCGCATACTTCTGCAAGGAAAGAACAGTGTTTATTCCTTATGTAGGACAATTTGCATTAAGTTCCTGTGAGTTATGTTTACCCCATTACCAAAGAAATAAGGGTAAATAAGGCCATCATAACATTTCTTCTTAGTAAGGCAATGGTCAAGCGAAATCCTGGATCATCAGAAGCCTTTAGATTTTTAATAAAAAGTTATTGGTTGTGCTTAAAGTTATGAAGATCCATATGTTCTCCTAACCCTTTCTTTAGAAGCAAGGCCAAAAGACATGGGGTTCACCATTTGTGAGGAAGAAGCAACTGAGAGAAAAAAGATTTTTTTCCCATAGGTAATAGAGACTTAAGTTAAATGTGGCTCTCATTCAGTGTGGTTTTGAAGTGTGTGTCAGTCTGAGCTAAAACTGTTTCAACTCTTACTCACTCAGATAAGCACAGAAAAAGCTTTTATGTAAAGGTTTCTCCTGTGTTGCTTATCACCAGCATTTTACTGCTGAGAACGACATTGATTATATGGATTTAAAATATGACCTGTGTTCTGACCAGGATGTTCCAACCAGTATTCACTGATTAAAGAGGAGAATCTGAGGGTAGAAATTCACTTTGCAAGGATGCAGAGTGGTTCCGTCTCCCTGGGGGTTTTTTAAGCCTTTTGTTACCAACACTTTCTATGTGCTTGCACATGTTTTTCAGAATGCCAGCTGGTGAATTGTCAGAGTTATTTTAAAGCACTGTGGACTTTTCTAATACTATGACCACTGTATTTTCCAAGGAGGAGTAGAATAGAGTTACTCTCTACCAGGTGAAGAAACGGACAAGAACTCATAAGAAAGCCACATTTCACTCTCATAACATCTACTCCTGTAGCAGTCTCAGCGTATAGAAGAGGTCGCTACTAGCCTTTCTGGATTCATATCCAGTTGACTTTTTTTTTTTCCAGTGCTAAGCGACTGCTAACCTGCAGAAGAAAACCTTGATCTGAAATAAAAGTTCTGGGGACAGGATCATTTAACTCCACAGCCACATAACCCATTCTTTATTGCACCTTGAGTAGTCTCTAAAAAGAGATTTGAACAGACCTGGTTTCATTCACCTCACCAAAGGTTGCAGTCTGCCATTGATCCTGGGTTGTTTCATAAAGAATTAAATTTTTTAGGGTTGTAGAAGGTCAGTTTTTTACACTAGTGAAGATATTTTGGGCTAAGTACACTAAGTACGTGGCAGCCAGAGTCCTGTGTTGTACGGATCTACAGAGGCACTTTCATTCTCATCACTTTCACAAGCAGATTCCATCAAATCATCTGCAATAATTGTGCTTATTTTATGGCTGGGAAACAATTGGTCATCATTCATAGCAGTAGTCAAACCTCCCACGAAAATGAGAGAATATTTGCAAACCAGTACTTCAGAGTAGGGTTGATGACTACTGTACCATTACATAGTATTTTCAAGTAATGCTTGGAATTATCCACCCTTTTATTTATAAAGTAACTTTTACCATGGCTCCTAGGTGCTGTGAGAATACTAGGAAAAGGATACTTCCATTTTCAATCAGTGGAGGGGATAGATTTACCCTTTTTGTGATAAACCTCTTCAAATCATTTTCTTAGTCCGCTTACAGGCTAGTATTTCTCATTTTAGCTTCCCTCAGACTTGGGTTTCTCACAAAAAGCAGCAGCTGTACTTTCTTTTTAGATTTCCTCTCATGAGGACCAAGCTTCACTCCAGAACAAACTCATTTGAACTGCCCAAATCAAGGGATTTTCCTGAGTAGCACAGTGTGCAGCAATCCCCTTGACATTATATAGGCCTTTCCTCAACAACTTTTTCCATCTTGCCAACAAAAACTCTAAAAAGAATTGTTACATTAGGAGCTTGTCTGTGAATTCTCTTGAATTATCACTCAGGGATGGTTTTGGTTTCTTTGACTCTTCAGATATCAGCAAATCTGTGTGAAAATTGAGGTAGGACTTTCGCAACTGGTCTGACAAGTTGCATCATTCTAAATCAGCATGCACAGCAATAAACCAGGCTATGAAATACACATGTTTAAGTAATGTACCTAGCAGTGTGTGGATTTGGCATGTTGCTGGCATGTTTTGAAGAGACAGCTCTTCGCCCCGGTTCAGTGATACAGAGCCACATGATGAAACTATGTATTCTAGCGAAAACCAACACCAGACAAATTGCTAACTTCTTTCACAGTGCTGAATTTGGGAAGGATTTTATTGGCCAAACTTATTGCACAGAAAAATCTAAGCATTTTGACTGTTAGATGTTCAGTGGGCTTCACCAGTTTCATGTGCTTATGTTAACGTACTCCTCCCTGGCTGAACTTACTAACATACTCCTTTTCTTTTCCAAGGACTTTATACTGTGTGGGAAATCCTGAGATGTCTTGTTTCTGCTTGAGATGGTGCTTTTTGATAATGAGAAAGAGGAAATAACATTTCTCTTCAAAATGAGAAATCTTGTGGATTTTTAGCTATCCTGTAACCTTTGCTCTGATTCCCAGGAGGGCCATTTCCTCACTGTTTTCTGATGCCTTCTTTTATTTATGTGCTAGAGAGGGAATGTGAGTTTGTTACCTACTCTGACAAATGACATGAGGGAGAAAAGCTTCTCAGAAGACATGTTTCAACTTTGTCAACACCAGATTAATGTGGGATTGTCAAAATTATGATGATTGATTCTAAGATATCCAGGAAGGAGGATATAGGCTGGTAAAATCGTAATAATGGATGACTTTGTTGGATTTGGGCTTGTAATAAAAGCACATGCATTGATGGTTTCCCTGAAAAAGAATATCCTCAGGAGCCAGAGGCCACAGTAGTTGAGCTTTCTTTAAAAACAGCCAGAGGCTCCCTGTCAAACTCTAGCATTCATAAATGCTCCAGACAGCGTGCTTTAGAGATGCAGAGATACATAGAAATAATTTGTGCCTAGTTCCGGTAAGAAGAAAATTGTATGTTGGTCTCATTAGCAAGTATCACTCTATTTGGCAGTAGCAGGTGACAAGGTGTGTGCGTGGGGAAATCTGTTTAATGCAAAGGCCATGAGCTTCTCAATAGCAGCTGCATCATCGTCTTAAAGCAAAGGCCCTCCTTTAACTGTCCTTTTATGCATGACAGTTCTCAGTGTTCTCTTTCTTGTATTGATGTATTGATAGGGTTGAGTATGTTTATCGATCTGTGATAGCTGCCTAGGGGAAAGTGATATGTTTGAGGTCTTAAAAAATGCAGCTCCGTACCTAGCCATGCAAAGACATACCAAGGATACGTACTGGTAAGGCTCTGGACATGTTTCCCTATCCTGAACTTTCTCTCCTTCTTTCTGGCAAAGGATTTCTTCGTCACTGATGCGATCTTTCCTGTTGAGGAATCAGGCTCACCTCAAAATACAAACTTCCTGTTGTCAACATTAAGAATCGTTTAATTTAAGAACATTTAACAACATTTAAGAACACAGTTCTGCAGATCACAAGTTTTAACCCTGTTGTTCTGACACCATTCTAGACACCCTGCTTCTTCCCTGGCACTGCGCTGTCAATGCCGTATTATTCCTCCCACAGTAAAGGACCAATGTCATGAAATCTTTTCATAATGGAAAAAAAAAAAAAAAAAAAAGTGGCAATATGCTTTAAAGCCTTCAAATCCTGGGTCCTAGGGGGGTTGCCATTTTTCACAGGAAAAGAATTTGATCTATGAACCAAAGGCCCAGAGACTTTACTTTTATGCACACCAGATCACCCTCCCCAGTGTAGACTGCTCAAGCCTACATTGTCTTTCCCCTCATGAAACTGAAATAATCAGTAACCCTGGTAACTGTTAGGATGGGACACTGTGAAAATCTAGTCCACCAGCTCTGTGCCTATAAATCTTTTATCAAAAGCTGGTTGCATTATTCATACTCAAATTAGGAATATTCTTCCCGTTCTGGAATTACTGGAAAGAAAGAAAATAAAAAAGGATATGTATCTCCCTGTCTCTTCAAAATTGTAAATAATATAATTTTATGACTTTTCCAGGTCTTTTATTTGGAGCATAAACCAGGAATTATTGTGTATATGATGTCCAGAACAGACTGATTACAATGACGTGTGTGCTCATGTGTACAATAATAATTATATACTCTCTATATATAGTATTTATCTATATATAATATAAGACCCTGATTGTAATGATTTCCTTATCATCTGTAACTCCCATGGCCACATGAGTGGTACTGAAGTTTTCAACCATCATTAAACCAAATTCTCAGAAGCCAAAACCGCATGTGCATCTAAACATTTTTTAGAACAGCAATACTATCTACAACTAGGACACCTCAAAGGCCACTCTGTGCTGTTTGCATCCTTCTCACCCAGACAGAGACAAGGAGAAACCAGCAATCATGGCTACAGCTGCATAAAATCTGTTGTTAAACACTAGCTTTGCTCCCTGAGAAAATCTTTCACATCTGAGTAACATACTCACGATCCACATATACCAAGTTGAAGACATCTTGGACTACATGGGAGTGCCACACATTAGAAAACAAAACCCAGGACTTTTAACTGATTGGAAGAAACAATCTCAATATTGACCTGCACAGGGTTTTCAAATTATTTGATGCTATTTGGTGCTCCTGTGCATTGACTTTTTACCAGATTATGCCAATTCCTCATTTTTTTTTATTATTCTTTTAATTGAGCAACATCGCATCTCCACTGAGCCTAAGAGACACAGAGATGGTTCCAAAAAAAACCAAAAGAGACTATTGACTGTGATATCCTAAGTCTACTAGACTCTTTTTATGGATGAAAATATTACAGAGCATAGGGTCGGTAATACCTCACTTCCCACTGCTCAGACTGTTTCCACAGGAAAAGTAGGTCCTGAATGGGAGTTCTTGCCCCCCCCCCCCTTCTTCCAGGAGGGCACCCCTGCCCTGAGAGACTCCCCAGTTTCACTGATTACATCCACGGAAAGTATCCACATGTGGAAAACACACACTGCAGGATGTGAGAAAATAGCTAGGGTGGAGTAATTCATTACATACAAGCCTGAATATAATTATGGGAGACTAAAATATATCTTGGGCCCCTGAATGTATTAGAGTGCTCTGAACCTACCTGTCCTTAGAAGGGGAAAGGTCTGTGCCATAGGGCTGCTTGTCTCAGGAGTAATTTCTGATAATGGGGACCACACCATGATAGCCATGCCTCCACTGCTGCAATGATCAGACCTATCTCAGGAGGCAGGTAACAAAGTTACCTTGTTTAGCTTTCAGCTCAGTTTGGCCCAAAGATTACGGCTGTCCATAAACCAGAAGAGGAAAGGAGCTGTGGGGCACGGCAGTTCTAAGCAGACCTTGTGCCTCCGCTAGCAGTGCTGCATTACCTGGATTTGGGAACTCAGTTCCTGCTTTGCCTTCTGTTTGTGCCAGTTTCAGATGTCCACAGGAATCACAGAAATCCTTAATCATGCAGCCTAAATTCTTGGCAAAAAATTCCTTCCCATCAACACTGGTACTCTGAGTTGCCAGTATCCAAGGGGAGAGTATTAAGCTGTGAAATTGGACAGAGGAATTTGCTGTGGGCTACTTGGGATCTTTTGAAGAAAAGCTCACAGGCTCTTTGCTGATTGTGGTGAGGAAGTGATTTTTGCGCAGTAACCGTATCATCTGCACCTGAAGTAAGTGGACTCCAGTTGCCCTTGATACACCCATCACAGTTTGTACTTTGTGGTAAACAGGCTTTGACACACAGTTGTTTGTAGTCAGAAGGTGAAGGTCAAGATCTAAGCAGGGTGTCGGTGACCTGTCGGCTCAAGTGTAATGAGAGCGCACTCACTGTGGCTTCACACTACACACAAGAGGCAGCAGCCGAGGTGACACTTCCATGGCTGCTGCCTCCCAGCCAAGTGAGCATTGCTGGGTGAGCTGGGAGCAGGTATGGTTCAGAAGATGTGTAGAGATGGGAAAGGCTTCTATGCTTTCATTTTATTTACACTCTGTGAACCAAAGGCCTGGAAGAAGGGATCAGGGCCTTGCTATACCTACATGGCGTAGAGCTTACTCTCTCAGTTGAGGAGCTTCCAGATTAAAGGCAGAAGACAAATATGAAGGAGGAGGAGGGGAAGAACGAAACAGACCAGAGGAGAGATGAAAAATGATTTGTGAGAAACCATTTAGCTCCTTCAGTTGTTCTTAAAAAAGAAAAAAAAAAGTGAGGATATATATGTATTTACTTGGCAACATGACAGCCTTAAAAGAAAATGTGCATCAGTTCTATGCTCCTCAGAAACACTTCTGCGTATTTGATAGGTTAAGTTACTTGATCATCAAAGTGTAATGTGCTTAGATAAAATGCAACTTTCAAAAAGAGATGTAGTTTGTAGGGTTTCAGTTCGTGGAAGCTGTGTGGTCCATCATTCATTTCAATATTACTTATTTTATCTTGGTAGCATTGAAATTAATATTCTCAAAATGCAGACAACCTTAAAAAAAATTCTGACCTTGTTGGTTCCCTGAAGGTAAGTCTTGCTGAAGACGCTGATTTTGATCCCAGGCTATCATAGGAAGCTGTTTGGGTTTGTTAATAAGGCACACTGCTATTAACAGCATACACTTGTTTTGAATACAAGCAGAGAGGGAGTACTGTCTTCTAGATCTGCTTACTCTGTGCGTTTAGGGCTGTACATGTGTAGTTTCATCATGAGAATATTTCATTTATTTAATGGTGCTGGTAGCTCTGCAGAGCAGTAGCACACTGAAAACTGCTTTATCGGGTGGCTTCACCAGCTGAACTTCTAAACAAGGGCTTTATTCTCCACATGTGAACTCAGCTGCTGGTTTTATTTACTGCTATTTACGGGCATCATTACCTGTGACATGTGTTGCAATGCTGTGTAAAGATCCCAAGCGCTGCTCTGCATATGTTGAGTAGACTCTCCTAGAGTTATCACCGGGTGCAAGTGTCAGTAGAACTGTGCTGTAGACCCAGATCCGTATGTACTGAGTCAGAGACCAGATACTTTTCATGCTCTTTGCATTATTTTCCAACCCTTTTTGATGAAGCAGAGAAAACTATGTGTTAGAAGTCTGTGTTGGGAAAGGGGCTGGCATCAGAGACTTTTCCATTACTTTCAACCCTCTGGGAATTCTTCAAAAAGTTTTCAACAGTTTAGTCTCAGGCTGTTTACTGTGCTGAAGTCTCTGCCTGGTGGCCTGAGAAACGTGTGGCCCTGATAAAACAAAGAGTCAGAGAAGGTTTGTGCAGAAAGCTAGACCTGGTTATCCAGCCCTATACACAGGACCGCAGAGAACTGTCTGGAAAGGAAGAATCCAGAGACCTCTGAGAACGGTAGGAGAGAGACTTCAGTGAGAGTTTTACCATAGCAGTGTTGGAACTGCGCTGAAGAGTTGTTAGCAGTGACCGCCTAGGAACTAGAGAAAAACAGCTTGACTATTTTATTTAAGTTCTTTTTACATAAGTTGCCTCTGCAAATAAAGGAATTTAATTTGGCTCAAATCTTTAAGCAAACGTAATGAAAACCACAAAGCTTCATCAAATGTTTGACTACAATGCAAGCGCATCATGAAAGGACTGTGAGATTTTGATGTCAAATCAAAAGTAGCCAGATGTGGCAAAAGTATTCACAGATTAACTGCATTTCAAGCAAGTGAGACCTGAATCTCAACCTTGGTTTAGAAAGTCCAGATCATTTGACTTTTGCATAGTTTGGAATTTCAGTAAAATTCATCCATACAGTTTGCACTGAGAATTAAAGTGGCTTTGCGAAGCATTACTTGAATGCAAACTCTCCAAAGGAACAAGCTCTCCTCTTTTCATCTGTTTAGCCTCTTATCATTTTTTTTCTCTTCCTCCCTCCAAGGCATTGAGACAGGCATGGAGACAAAGGACAGCCCTCATCTGGCTTGCAGAGGAGGTCTCATCTCTTCCACTCCACTTCCTGTATAAGCAGAGCTACATGCAAAGCCCTTTCTCCTCTTCCTTCTCTCCAGAGCTGCAGCAGACACACCAGGAGCAGAGGCTGCTGCACAGGAGAAAACCAAAGGAGTGAGGCATTAGAACAGGGAAGAGGGGGAGAGAACAAGACTCCCTTTCTTCCCCCTGCACATGCCTGAAACCTCAAAGCTCCTTCTGCTAGCCAGAGCCCTCTAACTGCAGTGTCTCTCTCCTGTTTCTCTCATGCTAAACCTCGCTGCCAACTTGAATGTTGCCTGTATGTTTGGGGAGCAGTAACTGAGGGCAGATCTAAACAGGCTTGATAAATTTTTTACAGCATTATTACCCTGTGGCACAGCAAACACTGGGGATGTGTGAGATACCAGACACTGGTGTACAAAATGGTTGCAAAAAAACTCCCAAAATTCTAAACTCTCATAGGTGTTCCCTTTTTCTTGGCAGGTATAGGTCACCATCTGTCTGCAGGCACAGAGACTAGGCAGCATCCAGCTGCAAATTCCCTAATGAAGGTGTTCTTCAACTGTGTCAGTAGCATGTGGCTTACTCAATGTGGAGTATTTATTACCCAACGTAGAGTACTGAGCATCCTTTTGGCTCTCAAACAGCCCCTCTGAGGAGGGGTGATCTGAACATCCCGTAAGAGGCTGAAAGTTCACTGGGGGAGAGGAAGAGTGTAAGAGAGAGAAATCTCTGTAGTCCACTGGTCATTGTCACTCACCTGAGAAGGGACAAACAATAGTTCTGATTCAAAACCTACTTTGGTTTCCCAGAATTTTTCACACAAAGTTCTTTAGCACTTCTTGGGATGGCACTGTGAGGGTGCAACAATTAGGCTGGTCCATCTCTTCTCCAACTCTGTGATGTGCTGCAGCGAACCCCTGGTGAATTGCTGTCCCCAGGCCCTTGGGATGCGACCCCACAGTACTTCCATGAGCTGTGGCACCCACTACCCAAGCATAACAGCTAGAGATTAGGTTGGAGAAGGCTGAGTGTTTCAGTTTTTCAGCTCTTCGTTAGTTCTCAGATGACACAGGACACCAACAGCTTAAAGGAGAATGAGCCATATTCTAGGTTACATGCCCTAAAAAATCCCTTTCTGACCTTAAATCTATTCATCCTGTGCCAACACTTGTGAATTCAGCCTCTGGAGCTTCATGGGACTACTGTATGGAGGCAAAGGAATTGCACTTTTCTGCTAATAGGTACTTAGGGTAAGATCTCTGGACATTTCAAGGTTCTGGACACCCAAGCGGGTCCTTGGTAGATTGCTCAGTTGCACTTAAATGCCTGGAAAATGATCCTTGTTGCTTTTGTTCTAGACTCACATTCTTTGTCTGCATTTGCCAGCATCACAGGAAGCAGAGAAAGTGTAGCTTAAAAATGGCTCAGAAGTATCTTGTGGTGGTCTCATGGTGTGATGCTCTGGTAATTCACCAAAGAGATCTGACTGAATGTCTCAGTAAGGTGTTTTATTGACTATCTTAGCTATGACAATGTTTCTCTGTATATTTTTTCTTCATAGTTCTTGGTTTTTATTGGAGTTTACTAACCAAACACTGGTTTTTCATGGAAAGGGAAATGGATCACCATTGCTGGAATGCAGTTCAGGTCTCTGAAAGATGCTTTGGCTAGCTGTAATTATAGAAGGAGAGATGTGGTCTGTGTGCTGAAGGCGTTTGAGGTCACTTGGAGACTTGTGTTTGAAGTAATAACTGTGCTTAGTGACAGGAGTTTTCTTAAAGCATGTACAGGCCCCTTTTCTCACCAAATAAAATGTATGTATTCACCACCTTGAGCAAAGAGGGTGTTTCTTTTACTCACATTTTCAGTGGAAATTCTGAATCATGAGCCAGTATTAAACATGGGTGGCTGTTTTCTTTAGTACGTCTGTGTTTTCCAGTAAACAGCACGCCTTTTCTTTGATCTTTAAACAGAAAGATTACCGATACACTTAGCAAGAAAGATGGGGCTTGTTTCATCTGGGTTGTATTCCTGATGGTGATGAAGTTTCCTTTAGCTTTTGAAGCTAGTGAGACAGATGTTGCAGTAGGAAACAGAAACAAGGAAATGCAGAAAAGGTGTCTCTTCAATTACAGGTGAAGAGACGCTCAGCAGCAGCTCTTGCTTGACATGGCTTCTTGGCCAGGCAGCTCTGCTGTGGACTACAGAGAGTGTCCCTTTGGCTGATATCACAGCCCTGTAGAGCTGACCATCTCCTTCACAGAAGGAAAAGCCGTGATTATGGGCTAGTGTTTGAGAAGGCGGTGTCTCCATCAGACAGGATGAAGACCCAGCCAGTGTTCTGTTGATAAATGTATTGTGCTTAAAAGAGATCCTTTTTCACTGGCTGCTTGTTTTTGTCAGTCCCTTGAGTAAAAAAACATGACTTCCTGGAAGCAAAGATACCTTTTGTTCTGGCAGTATGCCTTAGGAGTTGCTTATTTTAGTTGCAGAAGTTACTGCCTGGATGAGGTTTTGTAAAACAACTTGGTGGATGCCAGGTATCTTTTGGAAGCTACCTGTCCTCACAGGCAATGTTTGCCATCTTACTGTTATTACAGATGGGGACTGTGTGAGTTATTGCAACTCCCCAAGTCCTAAATCCTTTGATTTCGTTTACCTTCTTTACACCCCGGGAACCGACACATTTCTCCATGGCAATCTCTTTAATTTCTGTTTTGTGATCCCTGTGTTACTAAGTGGGAGCTTCTGCCATGCACCTCCTCTGAGCTTCCCCTTGCCGTGCAGGTAAGCTACTTTGAAGTCTGGTTACTGACAACTGGATGATGCAGGAGGGAAAGTCCTGGCTGGGCCTCTAAAGCACAGGTCTTAAAAGGAGCCAGGGCAGGCATCAAGTAGATTTGTGACTGAACAGTAGGGACACAGCCAGGAAAAGGAGCAGAAATGAAAGCATTGGTCTGGCTTTCAAGGATGTAATAGCTAGTAAGGGCTAAGTAGATGTATCTCGGTTTCATGACAGCAGCAGCACTAGGCTATGATTCCATCTCTGACCCCCATGAGACTCTCTGGTCCTTTTGCCTCATGGTCATGGTCCTGCCCAGCTGTGTTGTAACCCCACGCAAGCCTGATCAACAGGAGAATCCATAGATATGAGGCACTTCTCCTGCCACTCAGTCAGCTACTTATTACAATATCCTGTTTCACTCAGGGCCAAAAGTCTTAATGAGCAAATCCTGTCATTCTTTTTGTCTTACAAATGTAAAATTATTTGATTGAATAGACTAGCACAAGTACTTTACATTTATGCAGAAAAGTAACCAGAAAAATGTCTCAGAATCCCAGTTTTGAGCTTCCTCCCCAAAATTTGGCCTGAAAAGTCTGTGCAGCATTCTCATACTCCATAGTTTCTGTTCAACTGAACTGCCGCCTTTGGAAGGCAGTGTGCTCCCTCTTGCTCTCACCAGCTGGTAGTAACATAATTTCTGCTTTTCTCAGTGTTTCAAATATCTTTTTGAAAGAACCCTAGGGCAGCAAATGTTGTGTCTTCACAACAGGGGGAAAAGGAATATTCCCTTGCAAGCCTTTGCACAATCCAGACATTAAATCCTGGCCTCAATTCTGAGAGATGGCAACAAACTATATAAGCTGCAGTGAAACTCGCTCCTGCAATGCACTGGGACAGAGGATGAAATATCATTGGTGATGGTTTTGCCAAAAGTGTACTAAAAACTGGGAGGACTGATACAGGATTTAGTATTTGGAAGATGTTCAGTATTTCAAAGTTGTTAATGTTTTGCAACTTTTAAAAATGATTATGCCTGATATGTGCAGCAGCTAAATCTTTCTTGTTGATAATCAGAGTTGATTTATCTCTCTTTAAAAATTGATCTTATGACATACAAGATCTTATGACTCCCAGGAGGAATTAAATAGCTTAAGCATAATCATTTAGATGAAGTTCACCCTCTGGCCTCTTCTTCATATCTCCAGTTCATACCTGTCGAATTCATTTTGCCAGAAAAGCTGTTTAATCTTTCCTGTTCCTCCCTCTTCTTCAACACCCCCCCACACACACACACTGAATTGAACTCATAGTCATAGCACATAAATAAAAAAACCTCAACATTTTACCTCTCAAAGAAATGGGAAATTTTTAATACAGGGTAGACTACTATAGCAATGATGGACTGGACCACTCAAGGGACGTGGGTATACAGAATGTCTCATTGAAGTTAAAGTCAAACCAAAGGCAAGGACTTAGATCCAGCTCCCCAGTAGTCTTTGAATGGACAGAAGTCCGTACCAATTGGGTTAGTAGGGACTGCTAAATCATTTCAGTGACCTGTATTTTTTCCACTTTTATTATTGTTGTGTTGCGTGGATGTGTTGTTGCATGGATGCTGTGTTGCATGAAACTTATAGATTCAAATGCATAAGTCACTTTCCACAGTGTAAAACATTTTATGAATAGCAGTGTACAGTATCTTCAGTACAGATCCACATTTCAATTAGTTTGTTTGATTTACTCTAGTTCGAGAGCCTTTTTTCCCCAGCGTTAAATAAACTTTGTCGAAGTCTGTAAGAAGTATGACAGAATTTAAAACTACTTGAACTCTGAAGTTAAAGAAATACCTGTACTAAGGGAAAAGAGACCACAGCGTTTCATAGTGTCATTTCATTCGCTAGTGCTATATATTGACTAGGAAACTGCAATCTTAAATCGAATCATTAAATTCCACAAGCATTCAGATTTGGGTTCATAATTCAGGCTGGGAAGAAAATTTCATAAAATACATACTGAGGTTTGGATTTCAATCCATCTCAAGCTATGCAGGTGTTAAAATGATGATATTCTTGTCATTCATCCTTCCTTAAATTTTTGAGTAGCTGTAGTTGTCATCCTTAACATCTTTCACCTGTTCACTTTAGATCATTGTACCTGTTCAGCAAGATTAATTTTGCTCAAGTTGCACATTTTTACTTCAAGTCTTAACCTTCAAGAAGATTGAGTTGTTCTTTGCTATACATACCTATTTGGTTTACTGACTTACTGACTTCATACACTCCATGCTGGCATGAACTGGGAAGATCTGAAGAGCATTACTGAGTGTAAATAGGTGGGGGGTGACTTATAGCAATGATAAATCTGAAAGGATGAAAGCATTTACTGATCCTAAATCTTATGTTTCATGTTGTAAGACAGAAACTGGGTTTACAAGAATACTGTTATTAGGGATTCAGCTCCTGGAAAAGCCCAAGCCAAAATACTTTTTCAGTCATGTTCCCCACAAAGCAATAGAGGACAAAGATGGAGAGGGACAGATTGTAGAACCCTCCTTACAGACTGTCCTATAATTGTAAACTTCGCATTACAGTCCTAAACGTGGCGTATCACTCCCCACACTAAACCATTATGTAGCACACAGAGAAAGCATAGGTTGAGATTGTGTCTTAGTAGTTTATTTTACCCTCAAAACTCTGATTTCCCGGAGGTTATTTGGACATTACTCATATTTCTGCTTGTCTTGAAAGTGGATTTTGTAGAAGAGTTGGCTGAAATACTCTTATTTGATTATTTTCCTGCTAAAATAGTCTATTCCCTAATCTGGAAGTTTCCAAAGAGAGCTTTTACATTTTGAAATGCTGTCCTGTTAGAATATCAGGCTTTTTTGTTTATTCTTATTGACTCCTTATTTGTTTTCCTTTATCTTAATGCTTTCTTGTCACACAGTCTATACCCTCAGCTCATGTGACTTTTTTCACAGGTTTTTTGGTTTTTTTTTCTCATTCTGCCATCCTTTATCTTCTTTTGATTTTGAAGTATTGAAGAATGGCAGAAAGAAACTGAAAAATGTCCAAAAATAATTGTGAACATTATCTGTTTCTGGCATAGGGGATTAAAAAAAAAATACAGAAGGGATGGGACGATACAGAAAAAGGCTTTATCTTAAAAATAAAATGAAACAAGCGGATCCAAACAGTGTCATTGCTTCGGTGCATTGGAAAAGATAAACATTTTTGGTTTTAACTTTTTCAGTGGTTTTTTTGTTGTGGGTTTCTTTGGTTTCTTTTTTTTTCCTTAGTCTTTTTCCTGTTTCCCATTAAGCTGCTATTCAGGGATAAATTGCCCAGTACTCTCTCCCCATTGCACTGTGGATTTTATAGAGCTTATTTCTTTAACACAGCATGCATGCATGAACTTTCTTATGGACAAATGTGGCATAAGAAGAAAACAGTTTATTAAAAATAAAAATCTTTTTCCAAAAATAAAGCAGTGACAGAACCTGAGATTTCAAAAAGCTTTGTTACAATGAGTATAAATCATTTATCTCTCCAGAGCAGAATGTGTTTTGAACTACCTTGCTCAGACTTTCATCATTTGTCCCTTATCCAGCAGCGTCTCAAGGCAAACCTCAAGTTTTTCTCTCTTTCAGAAGCTCTTTATTCCATGAAAATCCTTCTCAGTCTGGTGAATGGTTCCAGGCCATAGGACTCTCCTCTGTCACACAGTATCTTGCAACCGGCATTTCTCTTGGGCAGTAGAAGTTAGCTAGTTATTTTCACCAATAATTTTCAAAGGCAATGCTTCCAGGAATAGTTTTTAAATGGTGAAATCAGTGTATTTGTGGATGTACAGAGGAAAGTTCTGTTTGCTGGGAAGTTCAAGTAATTTGGCAAAGGTTATGTGGCAGAAGGACAGGAGAGAATGTAATGATGTTACCCAGCATACCAAGGTGCCCCTCTACATCTCTGCCTAGGAGCTAGTTCTCTAAGCAGGGTACTGGCTGTGAAACTTGCAGTCGCCACTTCACTTGATGCTTTAGTCATTTCCCCTTTGCTTAAAGTCATAGTTAACAGTTTGCACCCTGCCTCTACAATATTTCTTAGAATTTAGGTGTCTGTAACGGAAAACCCTGTTCCAGACATACCAGCTTACGTTCTCTTCATTGTCAATCCCTGTTTGCCCTATCAAATTTGAAATCAGCCTTCTGTTTGCCAGACAAGCAGGCTATGTATCTTTCACAATAGCGTCCTCTGACTGATACTTGTTTTCATAATGAATTGCAGAGATACTCAAAATCAATGCACTGATCTGCTTCCAGCAGCCCAACAGTATCTGGCAACAGGCAGGCTGGGATTCCCAGCTGGTCATTTATGGTCAGAGTTTTGACAGATTTCACAAGGAGCATGAAGGATTGATCCTTTCATTCATACTGAAGGCTCTGAGCAATTTGAGGCAGGTCAAGCAACCCCTGAACCCACCAGGGAAATGGTAAAGGCTTTATGTCAAACCACGAGAGGGGGATAATTGCAATGCAGAGTCCATGAATACACTGGCCTTGTGGACTGTGTTATATTTGTGCTGCAAGACATGTCAAGAGGAGAGGCTGTGCCTCCCAGTTTAGGGACGGATCTTGGAGGCTTGAACTGATTTAAAGAACAATTGCAGCCTTGCAATATATTCCTCTTGTAATACATTCCTCTGTTATTACAGGAATTCAGAATTTAATTAAATTAAATACAAGGAGTCCCAAGGTGTGCATGCCAAAGACGTATTGATAGCATGAATTTGAAAACTACAGCTGCGCACACCTGAGGTACCATGTCACAGTGAAGTCTCTGCTGTGCTCTCTCAGGTTTTGTTCCCCTGCTGTCCCATGGCTTGGTGCAGGAGAGTATGTGTGCATTCCACACTCTCCCAGCGTAGTGAATTGATACGAACATACTAAGCTAGCCCTAACAAAAGAGCATATGCAATACACGGACAGTGCTTCACGGCTGTGCCACAATGAGTGGCATTGGAGGTAGGTTTTTTATTTTGTCCCTGGTGGAAAATTTATCATAAATGAGACTGTAGAAAATAAAAGGTCCCTCTGTAGCAGTACTACACAAATCTATTTTAAAGCAAACTCACTACATGTTCTTCAACTAAAAAGCTGGCATGTTTAACACATTGTTAGCGCTCCATGTACAAGTCAGTGGATCAGGCAATGAGCCAGTTTTGCTCTAGGCACACAAGCCTCGACCAAACACAGCTCAGAACAGTACTAAAGTGGGTGTCTCATGGCTGAGCCAAGGACCATCATGAGATCTCAGGGAGGCTGGGAAAGGTGAGGAAATGCTGATTTCCCTTTGTCCAGGTTCAAGTAGCTGGAAACCTGATGCCAGAATCGCCATCCCACAAGCAACTTATACCTGGAATAAGAATGGAGAATTAGTTATATGCAACCCTCAAACTTCTGAATCAGTCCAGATTCTTATTTTGTGCTGTATTCAAGGCTTAAGTAGCTTGGAAGTTCCTCATTCTCTACAGATTATTGCCCTTAGCCAGGAAACGCAGTAAATCTAGTAAATCACTTCCCCAGAGATATGCTGGGTACCACCCATCATCTGAAGAGTCTGAATGGGACAGTTTCACATCTTTTCCTCGCGCATAAGTTCATTACTGTGCACTGATGTGAAGCAGTTGCCTTTCTAGGAACCAGCCCACCATTCTGATTCAAAAGATTTCCAGAGATCTTGCTTTCCATTTCAGCTGCCTGCTACATGGCAGCATGAACTCCATTATCAAGCCATTGCAACAATCTCATCTGCTCACCCACCCACCTAGGATCAAGGGGAGACATAGCCCTTTCCCTCCCAGAGAAAGCCGTGCAATAGGTAGAAGCAGAGCTACAGCTAGGCTTAAGACAACCTTAGATTCTTGGGGTTTTAGCTGCATTCACTGCTGCCATGGGCATGTATTCACTGTTGTACTCATGGGACTTGGATTCACACTGCTGATTCTGCCAACAGAGAGAAAATGCCATGAATATAATTTGTGGTCATTGTGGTCGCTGACCTCTGCCACATCTGCCTTTATTGTTTAAGTAGGGCAGTTACTCCCACTGTTTTCAGTGGGAATATTTAAGTCAGAAGAGACAGGCACTCACATAGGAAACTTGGAATAAAACAAACTGAAAATGAAAAACACACATTGTCCAAAAGAATAATGAATGTCCATGGTCTCTTCCCTGAGCCAACTGGTTCTTTGTTTAAGTGCTTTTGCTCCAAAACAGTGCTGGAATTGCTCCACTGATGATTTGTTTCCCCTTCTTGAAGAAAACAATCAGGTGAATTGGTTACCAAGGTAATTTTGCTGACCTGTGCAGCATTTCCTCTCTTTCCTTTGATTCCCAGCTCTTTAAATTAATAAGCAATTCTGTCTTAGAAAAATTAAATCTGAGCTGCTGAATGACTGAATTCCAGGGGTAAATTAACAACTCAGCCTCTTTGTCAAAAACCACATCATGTGCTGAGTGAGTATGTGCCTGTCCCATGTTCTAAATCTCATTAAACCAAGTTCCCCATCCATGACCTTTGGAAGGAGGGTCCTGCAGAATCTCATAGACTTGCTTACCTTGTTCCAAAGGTAGCAGGCTATGACACAACAGACACAAGAAATCATGGCAAACGTGATCAGGCCAGTAATTATCCATGGTGTGAGTCCCATTGAAATGCAATCCTCCTTATCTGAAGTTGGGGAGGCAAAAAAAGTCGTTACTGATAATTTGTATTCACTTCCTCCTCCCCCCCCCACCACCACCCAAGTTAACTTTCCAAATTTTTTCCCCTCTTCCCTTCATATTAATGCCGTAGCAAAAGTGAGCTCTAGAGAAGGATTTTCCTGAGGTGAAAAGCCACCTTGGAAGTGTGTATTCTGCAGGAAGCAGGACATTACAGTTTCCCAGGAAGGGTGAAACTGTTGGTACACAGGGCTGAAAGTGTAGACTGAAAAGAAACCAAACCAGGTCTGAGAGCCTGATGGTATTTCAGATGAGCAAAGCTTACATGCAGTGAATACTACAGGTGATTTAAAAGGCAGCATAGACAAAAGAAAGGCAGTCATGTTTGGATAGGAAGGCAAGCTGACGGACACAAGATTGCCCTTGCCCAGATCAGGGAGAAAATATGCTAGGGCATGAAATATCTGGCAATAGCTATGAACATCTGGCTATCTATAAAAATGGAAATGTACAGCTTTGGGAAACACTGCAGACAAAAAGGGATGCCACATCTTAATTCTGAGAGCTGGTTTACGTTTAGAGAAGGCTGAGAGATAATTTGACCCAACCACATAACTGTAGCCTTAGCTTTTATCTTTGTTTAGTCCTTGTGTTAAGAGGTAGGAAAAGATAGCAAGGGAAGGGCAACAGGCAGTAACATGTTGCAACTGGACTATACAGAGAACCAAGAAGAGGTATGAGCAAAGCCAGTATTAACTCTCTTCACTTAATATACCAAAGAGTCACTGAGTGTTAGGCAATTAAAAATTAAAGCCTATATAGTGAGTCTTTTGAAGTTAGTCCAAGCCCTTCATTGTAAAATGCAAAAAATCCTCAGCAGCTGTCAATCTTTTCTGGTCTAAAAAGGCTATAAACTTGAAGGCCTGCTTCAGAGAGGTGAACATAATCTTCACATCAGTGTGGCGTCAGAGTTCCAAATACCACTACTAGCACAGATATTTGACAGCTGTTTTGTGTTTTAGTTGTTGGGGTTTTTCTTATCCCAGGCACATAAAGATAGCTCCCAGGATAGATTTTTTTTCCTCTGGCTAGAAATAATCTTAACATTTACACTCAGCAGCCTGTAAAAAGAACAATGGGAAATTTGTGCTGCAGGCAAAGGTGGGACTGCAATACTCCAGAAGATGTTTCGCTAGCTTCCACAGCACCATGCAGAGCTCAGCATGGCCTACAAAGCCTGCCCAAGAAGATGAATAACTATGGAGAGGTCCCACTGAGCAATCTGCCAACTCAGCTCCACTGTGACCAGCCCCCTGCTAAGTAATCTTAAACTGTCTTAGAAATATCTGTGCAAAATCTAATCACATTTTTCACTGCAGCATAGCTATGTCCAATGTCTGCTTATCAGTAGCCTGAAGTGAGGGGAGAAGAGAAGTAAACTTACCTTGGATGTACAAATAGGTTTCCTTCAGCCGGCACTCTATATAAGGAGGGGGTAAGAACTTCTCCAGGCAGTAGGTATACATGTCCATGTGTTTTCTTTCCAGATTTTTGAGGATGAAAGTGGTGCTGCTTTTTGAATGCATTGTCTGACAGTAGGTGACATTACTCTTGGGGATAACATTCCCCTCACTCAAATGGAGTGCACAGATCTCCTTCTTTTCATGCCCTTTGAAGAGGGTCATGCTGAATTCACTCACATTTTTGGGGTTGGGGAATATGAACCTGAAGTTTCCATTTTCAAATTCCACCATCATTTGGGAGTCAGAGACATGAGGCTGATCTGAAGACATGAAAACTATAAGTATAGTCACTCACATAGCAATGAAAAGAATCCCTAAAAATGTTAAGAAACTCATTTAAACAAAGCAAGTGAGCCATGTGATTGAAACTTAAGGCATGTAGGTACTCAGAATAGTCTGGCTGTGGAAAGCAGTCTGTACAATGAGATACCAGTGCATTATTCTGGTCATGTCAGGCATTACTGAGAAAATAAATAAGACCTGGCCTATTGTCCACTGTAAGGCTGGAGAGTCACTGTTAGCATTGGATCAGTGAGTTACTTGAGAATGTTCAAAGGCCGCCTTGGACAAAACACTATATGGACATATAATCCTTGCCTCAGATGGATTATCCTAAAACAAGGTGGGACAAAAATTATCATCTCTGATTTATGATTAATATTTTGCACCCTAATGATCATAGAACCACAGAATCGTTTGGGTTGACCTAAAAGACCTTTAAGATCATCCAGTCCAATCATTAATCTAGCACTGCCAAATCCTCCACTGAACTACATCCCTAAAAGCCACATCTACACATCTTTTAAATACCTCCAGGGATGGTGACTCAACCACTCTTCCCCAAGCCTATATAGTGTTGCATGGGCTTATTGTGATTCAAGTGGCACTCAGCCTCTTTGAATTCACAGCTTATTGTGATCTGGCATTCAGCCTCTTTGAACCTCATACAGTTGGGCTCGGCCCATTGATCCAGCCTGTCCAGATCCCTCTGTAGAGCCTCAAGCACGTCAACACCCCACCCAACTTTGTGACATTTTCAAACTTCCTGAGGCTGCACTCGATCCACTCACTCCTCCAGATTATTTATAAACATAACAAAACTGGCTTCAATATTGAGCCCTGGGGAACACCACTTGTGGTCAGCCGCCAACTTGATTTAACATCATTCACCACAACACTTTGGGCTGGCTATCCCACAAGTTTGATGATGTAGCTGAAAACTTGAAATGGGATGTAAACACCAAACTCCTACAGAAGTGCATTAACCACAAGACATATCTTTCTTTTCTAGAGTAGATAGTGGTCACAGGCATAACATGAAGTTTAAACCTAATTATTTAAATGGCCATAGCACCTTTATTACTAACAAAATGGGAGGAGTAGAAGACAAATATCTCTGTGTGCATGTACCTACATGCAATCAAAAAATCAAGTTTGACCTTCCCCAAAATTGTCTAAAACCTTTGAGACATTGTGCAAATCTCATTTGGCAAATTTATTGGAGAAGATAAAGAAAACAAACTGACCAACCACCTCCTGCTACCTCACAGTTTGACTTTGTAAATCAGCAACCAATAGCATGAGAAACTCCCTCAGACAAAAATATGTTAAAGTGTGCTGTAAAAGAATTACTACTTTTTCATTTGAGGTCAGTATTTTCTGATCTAGAAAGGCATTTTAAACCATTAAACAAATTATGCATGTATCTTACCTATATTTTTGCACGGTCTTGACGAGCAGCTGTCTGATCCTGAAAAATACAGAATAGTTTTCTGTTTAATATTCAAGAAGAGAGATGCAGGAACAGAAGCTGAGCCATGCAATGTTAACATGCTGAAGTTATTTTCCACTTTGTTTCATTAGCCTATCTCATCCTGTCTGTGCTACACTATAGAATCTTATGATGTGATAAATGGGAAAAATAGGAAGTAGGAAAAACACAGTAGAAAGACAATGCAATAGGTACGAATTGTTACTGATTATACATATAGCATTTACAAATTCTTAAAACACCTCAGGAAAGTGATAGACTTAATTCATAAATAGAAGCCAAGATGAAACTAAAATTTCCCCCAAAGGAAATCTGCCCCCAAATAAAAAAGCATTTTTTTTTCACTTCTTATGAATCCAGAATCTGCACTGAGCCAGAATTATACTTTGCTTCCAAACTAAAGTGCTCATGTTGGTCTATGTTCTTTCTGTTTCCCCCACTGCTCAACACTGTACCAAAACATCTTATGGCACATCCAGAATGCATATCTTGAAGATGCTCCAGTACATACAGCAAAAAAATATTCAGGTAATGCTTACAGTTCTGTTCCTTTTTCAGCAGTTTTTCCCCTTCATGATTATCAAACTGCATTCAGTCTATTGTGCATAAGCAGCCTCCGTTACAGAAGACAAGTGGTTCACAACCCACTGTACTGGAAGTGGAATTTTCTGGCTGCATTGGTGGCATGTACTGCTTTGAAATGGTTTGTATGTCAGTACTGGCAGCATAACACAGCCCAACAGGGTTTTATTAGGAAATTTTATTTTTGTGGTGCCCTAAAATTCAAGGTACAGCTCAGTACACAAGTAGAAAAAACCCTGTTATCTGCTTTTTCTGTTTTCTGGTAACCTGAGTAAGTTCTTCAGAAACTGCTGAGGTTGAAATACACCCTACATCAGGATTTTATGATGTTAAGGAAATACAGGGCCAATATTTAAACACTTTGATGCACCATCCTATTCTTGTTGATACTGCTATATCGGTAGTCTAGATCCACACAAAGTCCCCAACTGTGTCAAGTGTCACACAGGATTACCCAGTAGAAATAATCCTTTTTCCAAGGCACCTGTTATCTTTGACATCCAGCCTGCATATGCACAGGAACAGATTATTCTCATTTGGGTACTTCTGTATGCTCTCATCTCTTTCTGAACAGAGCCAATCTTTTAGTGTCCATGCTTTTTCCTTCTTTGAATTCTTGCTCCCCAATTACTACCACTGGCAAAGGCATTGCAATGAATGATACTTGTTTAAAATATTTTTAGTGTGACACACAAGCTAATGGACTTCTGGAAGATGCTTTGTGATGCTCAGTTGGAAAGCAGTAGCAACTGTTACCTCTTTTTGATTGATTTACTCTCTCCTAGTTATCATATTCCTGGTTTACTGTGCATGGTCAGCACCCTTATCTAATTCAGCAACAACTATATAAGTGTGTCATAACAGAAGGGGTATTTGGCATCTTATACCACTGGTGTGAAGATAAGACAGATAAAACACACATCTCACCACAGTGAAACAGAGCTTCGTCTTCGCCACAGTGAGATAGAGCTCTAGATACACTGAATGCACAGACACAGAAAGTGTGAGCCCTCATAATGGCATATAGTGTGAAAAGCTGAAAGCAAAGGTCTAATAAACAGTTCTTGATGACTTGCATGTTGCATGGTGAGAGAAAACAGCTGCTATGAGAATAGCATTTGAAGTAAAGGTCTTTTAAAATGCTCTGTAGTTTAATGGCATGTAGTTTGGCAACGTATACCTTTTAAATTCTGCTCAGCAGCAGACACATTATTTAGGGAAGAAAAAAACTGTATTGATACAGCAGAAGCTAGGGAGCATGGTGAATGTGCAAGCCAACCTGATACTCTTGAGAAGCATCCACCTGTAGCTGAGACCTCTACATTTGTCACTGGTTGTCTGAGAGGCAGGTGGGGCTCTGTCAGGACAGCTACAGAGGCAAGCAGTGCTATATTCACCCAGCACCCCAGAGGAGTGCAGGGCTACCTTGCTCTCTGTGAAGTAACAGCTTTGAATTTAATTTCTCTGTCCCTAAGAATAGCTATATTTTGCTGTTAGCTAATGAAATTGCCCTTTCATAGCAGGTGGTTTAAAATGTTTGTCAGAGATCATGGTTTTAATCCTTGTTTTTAATGGAAAAGGGCAGAGAGAGGTCATTAAGCATGTAGTTCGTGCGACCTTGTGGCAAGCTGAAAGATCATTTTGTATTCTCTCAGGCCAAGAAGCCTTAACAGTCTATTCTCAAGAAAGACTCAGCAATGTGTTTCTCTGAATGAGCATTTTGGCACATGTGACACAATTAGTATTCCTCTGAAACAAGTGAGTGTGCTTAGCATAGTATAAAGGGACCGCATTTTACAATGAGATCAACGATGCCTGAGATTAAAACACAAAACCATCTACATGGATGACCACAATGGGTGAGATCTGTTATGAATTTCCAATTCACTAGCTGTACTGTATCAGCTCCTAATCTGAATGCCCTCACTGCATACTAAAAGGTGGCTTATTCCCCCTTCCCTGTGCCTGATTGCTGTTCTCCTGTGCCCATTTGTGAGGGTTCAATCCTAGGATGGTCATACAGGCCTGTAACACTCTGTAGTTAATTACCAGACACATTTGGGATGTCATCTGCTAAGTTACAGTCAGTATAAATGTACATTTAGTGGGATGGGAGATAAGAAACTGGAATTTAAACTTCCAGTAATATAAAGAGATTTGCTCACTAAACCTTCCTAATAGTCACCTCAAAAAAAAAACAGGTGGATAAAAGACTACATCACAGTATTGCTGAAAATGAGCAGAAGAACCTCCACTGGGTCAGGAGTAAAGCTGCTTAGATTTGGCAGCAAGGTTCCTTTTTAGTATTTTTCATAAAGGAGCTAATTCAACCACATATGAAGGTTTTGAGACAAGAATAAGAAAATCTTTTATTCATTTCATAGCAGTGTCACACTGTGGAGTTGCATAGAGTTGTTCCTGGCTCACCTCATGTGAAGCAGAGTGTCAAGACAAATGTTGTTGTTCAGATGTGAATCCAAGAGATGAACATGTGTATGAAAGTAACATCTTGCTATGTCAAACTATGAAAGAGTGTGTGTGCACATTTTATGTATGTGTGTATTTACAGTCATGTACATTTCTGTCTTGGTTTCATCTTTACTGCAGCGTGAAAGCCCTTTGGCAGAGGTTTGGGCATTTCTATGATAGTGTGAGTGTACACTAAGACCAGTGGGAGGCAGGTTATTTTTGTTTTAGTGGGATTGTGATTTTGAGCTTTCTGGTTGCTCTTTGGCAGAGCCAGTGCAATTTTAAACATCCATTACGCATTTTTGTCCTAACAGAAGTTTAAAACCCACTTTTGATTAATTTTAAACCTTGGCTGTAGGGTAGGGGAATAGAATATTCCTGCTTGGTTTTCTTGCTGTTTGTTTCACCTGCCCCAGCTCTCAGAAAACTAATCAGCTGATGAAAAAGAAGAGGATAATTTCACTTGGGTGTGTTTGCCTCTGAAGGTGAGCAAGAAGAGTGCAGACCTTGCCTTTAAACCAAACACATTTCTTTTGTTAAAAACAAATGCGTAATGAAACCACACAGTTTTTAAAGTTGCTATAGCTTCGACCTTTCAAGGTCCTCTGAAAGATGACAGTGTCAATTCAGTGTCATTAGTCATATGCTTGAAACTAACATGTTCTTAGCTTTTAAGAATCAAGGAATAAGAGAGGAAAGCCGTGCTTCTGGGCAAAGCAAGTAATGGACAGAATTACTCTAGGAAGCCATTTATAATCTGAATGATTTGTATGGTATAACATATATTGTGAAATAAAGAAACTCTTATAAAACATATCACTGACACAGCAACCATTGTTGATAATATTTCAGACACCCTTCTGAGAAATGACCATGATTTCCTCCTATATTGGGAACAGGACATCTGTGGGTAACAGTAATAATGCTTTGCAAATGTTGGCATGCAAAAGCTCATGTGCAATGTTTCATAGCAAGGGCCTCAAGTGCTATAGAATCCTACAGCTCTGTACTCCCAAACCCCATTGCCTGTGTTTCTCTGCAGGCACCAGAGAGTCTCCATGTTCTTACAGCACTTTCTTTATCACAACTAGGATATAAACTCATAATACACATATACACACATACATCACCTTCTGTGACTTATTTACATTGATAAAAACCCTATCCACAAGTCACAAGTAGGGCTTATAATCACTTAGTCAAAAAAAAACAAAAAACAAAACACAAAACAACAAACAACCCAACCAATCAATCAAACCAACAAAATCTCAGATATTGCTCTCCTTTTGCTCCCAGAAATTCATCATAGTGCTTGAGAGCTCTCTGAAGTGCTGGCTGGTTCTCTAAATGACTAATGTGTCATACATGGAGCTGATCTTTTACAGTCCTTTTCTTTTGAGCAAGAATGATAATAATTAGTACTTTTTATACTGG
The DNA here is from genome assembly GCF_028554395.1 of Pezoporus wallicus. NCBI lineage: Eukaryota > Metazoa > Chordata > Aves > Psittaciformes > Psittacidae > Pezoporus > Pezoporus wallicus. Next base: position 1,258,278 of record NW_026638638.1, read on the forward strand.
AAGCACTGTAATGTAAAACAGTTGAGAGATAGATACAATTCTTGTTACAGGCAGGCTCTTTCTCCTGCAATCTCCTCTCCTCAGCTCCCTGATCAAATCCTATCCACCATATATGGAGAAAGGGAAAAAGAAGGGAGAAATGCTGGTACCAGATAGCACAATTGATTGCACCCTTAAAATGCAGCCTATTTCTTCCCACTAGGAATGGCCTAGCTAGATAGCTTCAGACACATGTAAAAGCATATTGGTCGAGTATACCTGCTCAGTTGACTAGCTGAGAAATATTTAACAGAACTTATAGGGTTTTTTGTTAGCAGATTTAAGAATAACTTTTCAAGGAGAAAAGGAGCAGCTCATGTCCCTTCAGAGATAATGATCACCATCCTCCTCCCCTGTGATTTCACCCATCATTTCAATCTCTCTGAAAACTCAGTATACTATTGCTGTATTAGTTAACCTTCAGAAGGGTATCTGCATTGCCTGAAGATCTGGAAACTGGTTTTTATTCAAATGAAAGCTTAAATTCTGTATGAAACCTCAGGAGTACTTAAATTCTACAGGGGGACTTGAAACCCATCCTACATCACTAGAATTTCAGAAGCAACCATATTTGATAGCCTTTGGCATGACCTTCAAGGGAACATGTTCAGATGGTGCTTAGTAACAGTGTGCACTAAATCTCAGGTCTTACTTAGGTGATGCATCATACTAAACCCTTGGGAAGTATACTTACAATAAAAAAGAGACTCTTCTTAATCAGATATTATCTGTATTGCCGTGCCTGCCTGGTAATAGGGGAGGTTCAGAGAGGCTACAGATAAATGTGAGCTCTGATATTTTACTTTGTGTAGCTGTGATAAAACACTGACTCTTGTAAAATGCTACAGCCATGTTTGTGGCTGGATTAAGATCAGTGCTGTCACCATGTGCCTTCTCAACACAGCATTAGGGATGCTACACTTCCTTTTAAGTCATCTGTGTTTCAAGCCTGCATCAAAACAAGCTCTTCCACTCTCCCATGCTATACAGATTTTTAATAGTAAAAAAATTCCCTACCCAGACAAGAGCAGGTTCAATATCAATAACCTGGCTTCCCTTATTAAACCATTTACTCTCATGCTGCTATAAGACATAATGCCCAGCAAGGGAAGCTGGTGGGAGCATTACAGTCTAAACAGCTAGAAGATAACACTGAGCAGATGAGCTAAAAGGTATAAACATTGAAAAAGTGTACTGTTCCGTTTCAAAGCAAATGCCCTGTGCTGGCAGGAATTCTCTTCACACCAACTCTAGCGGCATTAAAGTTGAGAGCAGTCTTTTCGCAGCTGTTTGCCTTAGTTACCTCTGTTCCTCCAACCCTTGCTATTATGGCTCATTTACTGTCTCCCATCACTGGGTGAGTTCTATCCCATAGAGACATCTACTGCAAAGAGAATAATCCAAAAGAGTACTCACCATACAGGGTTTCAAACTGAAAGCAGAGGACACAGAAAGTTAGAGCAACGAACTTCATGCTTGCCTGACAGAGAGGCACCAGCCTTCTGTCTACTGTGAAGATGGGAAAGAATTCATGAGTAGAAAAGGAAGTGGTTTGTGGGCAATGGGGGAAATTATATGATAATCAGAAGGACTTTTTAATTTAACCCCTGACTACGTTACAGCTATGTCAGCATTAGCTGTCGCCCACACCTGTGGAGTTCGCTGCTTTTTCCTACTTCACGGTTTGCTGTCACAGACAAGAAGATGAAAGATTTTCTGACATTACGTTTGATGTTCACTTTTACAAAGACTGTTTCTGGTTAAATCTGTCATGATAGAGGACACAGTCATCTACAGAACACTTCCTGCAGATGGCCCAACTTGTCCCTTAAATTAACTTACAATACATGCATATTTGTAACTGGCAATCTGGTTCATCCGCACCATTTTCAGCTGGTCTTGCATAACTGATGGTGTTGCTCTATGTAAAAACCATTACTTAGTAGGGTAGGAGTCTATTGCATGTCCTGGTCCTGGAATTCATTGAAAGAACTAGTCCAAATTGCAGAAAGATGCCCTAAGCCCTGTGATTTCCCGAAGGCTCAGTAGATATAAAGCTTCCACCCTGGTGGTCAGGCTTGCTCTGCATGGGCATGAGAAACTTCATGGGGCTCTGTGAGAGGAGGAGATCTGACCCGTTGCCCAAAGGCCTGAGGTGAAAAGTTTCTCTCCTTTCCTCTGCCTGCTTTTGTGCAGCATACTCTATTCTGGCCTGCTATCCATCTGTATTCTGGGAAAGCTCTAGGACCCTTTGGGATAACACATTCTATGATCATTTAAAACTGGCTATTTATTTATGCTTATGTCATGGTTTAAGCCCAGATGGTAACTCAGAACCACGCAGCCACTCACTCACTTCCCCTCTTCCTTTTCCCCTGCTCCCGCAGGGATGGGGAGGAGAATCGAAAGAATGCAAATCCCATGGGCTGAGATAAGAACAGTTTAGTAACTAAGGTATAACACAAACCACTACTGCTATCACCCATAATAATGATGATAAGGGAAATAACAAGGGAAGAGAATACAATTGCTCACCACCCACCAACCGATGCCCATCCTGACTGGAGCAGCGATCTGGGACTTCCAGGTAACTCCCCCCAGTTTATATACTGGGCATGACGTGCTGTGGTATGGAATACCCCTTTGGTTAGTTTGGTTCAGGTGTCCTGTCTCTGCTTCCTACCGGCTTCATGTGCCCCTCCTCACTGACAGAGCATGAGACTAAAAGTCCTTGATTGGGTAAACATTACCGAGCAACAACTGAAATCATCGGTGTTATCAGCGCTGTTCTCAGGCTAAAGTCCAGAGAAGAAAAATGACTGCTACAGCTGAACCCAGGCCATCTTGTCATCCTAATTTCAGTGCAGATAATATGCTGGCAAAGTAGCTTCTAAATCATGTTTAATATATTAGATGCAGCTAGCATTTCTGATTGCACAAAGGGAAGACACAAAAGACAAATAGTGGTGCCTGACAGATTTCCTCGGGGTGAGTTCATGTAATGGTCATGCAGTGGTACCAAATAATCTGTGAATTGCAGGACTGCGTTATAGATTCATTCTTGTGAATAAATCTTTATGTGTTGTTTTCCTCTTCCCCACAAAGTGACTTAATTTCTGTCACTACTACTGCTAAAGATCATGTACTGGCAGAGATTTTTACTCTTTTCAAAATCTTGCAAAGCTATTCAGATCTTTGGACTTTGTTAAATTAAAATTGGAGCTAAGCCTGAGTCAAGTCAGGATTTGATATAAATTTTCAGCTCAGGTCTCCAAAGCCGAAGTTAAGCAACTCTAACTAGAGAAAGTTTCTGCAGTATGCTTTTAATTCCGAAGCTTAAGAGTAATATATAGTCCAAGCAATAAGAAAGCTGAAAAAGATACAGCTGACTCCTGAGCTTTGCCTGTGAAGTTATGACCCATGTTGGTATCTACTGAGTTTCTAGGTAGGATCATCTTACTGTCCCCCATAACAACTTGTGGTAAGTGTTGAAACAACAGAGCAGCCCTCTCTTGTGAGGGGATCTTTATTGTCCCCACAAGTAAACATAAGACAAGCAGCCAGAAAGACTTACAGTAAAAAGAGCTGCTGCTGCTACAAAATTAAGGGAGGAAGAAAATCATGTGTAAAGTACCCATACACACTTTACAGATGTGTGCGCTGACAACACACCAAGGGCTGAGTCTACAAAGCCTACTGCTGGCTGCCAATAAAGGTGTGGGGGGAATGTATTCCTTTGAGCAAAGTTTTAGCTGTATTTTGTGAAAACAAGCTTTAAACCAAATCAGTATTGTTAGCATTCAAAAAGTGGGTTGTCTGTCTTAAAAATTTAGATACTTTGCCAAGAAAAGTTATTTTGGTATGGGGGGGGGGGGTGTTTGTTTTTTAATCAATATAGGGTTTTTTTTTGAAGCAACTTATTCCTTCCCTCCCTTCTCAGTGAGCTTACCAGTTATACCAATGCAGAGATTATTAATACACATCTATTTCCCTCCTGGGGTAAGAATAGCTACCAGAATAGATCTCACTACAACAACTGGAACAAGTCTTACTGTCCAGTAAGCAGTTTGTATTTGTTCTCTTCTTCTACTGTAATTGTAGCCTCAAGTCTAGAATTACACCTTCTCCTTTTCTGCTTCCTGGCACTTGGGCTGCTAGAAGACACTGCTCCCTTTGTTTCAAAAGGGTCCAGGACAGGGTGCAGTTTGGGGTACATTTGGCAGAACTCTGAACCTTGATTTAAACAGTGATTTCTTTCAGTGGTCAAGTATATTTGACGATGATCCAGCAGAGCCTAGGGCACTCACAGTGTTTGTTCAGAAGCGGAAGACACAAAGCTTAAGCTCAGAGCTGAGCACAAGGAATTGTGCTCACCTAATCCCACACCGAGACTCCTCTGTTGCCTTTCAATCTTTCTGTCTTTGCTTCCCTCCTCTGTCAGTGCTTACTACTTCACAAAGACATTGTGACTGCAATTTGGAAATGTTTCCTGTAAATACTATGGTTGGTTACAGTTACAGTTAACCACCTGGGACAAGCAATCTGTTTCCACAACACACTTCCTATAACTACAACTATTTTTGTTCACAAACACGTGTTTCCTTTTTCCATCATCACTCATTTCTCTTTGTCTTGATTTTCACTCTCTCCTCCATATATGACTCTCAGAGTTAACTTCTTTACTCCTCTTACTGACCTTCAGTCCTTGTCTGCTCTTCTCTTCAAGCAGAGGCTACTCTTCAGCATGTGCAGTAGCTCCTTTCTGGAATGGGGCTTCTCCTTCCCCCAAGTCCCATTCTTTCGTCATGTCCTACGCTCAACACTACCCGTACAGTAGTACAGTTCTCCTATCATCTTGCTTCTGACTTGCCATTACTGACTATTAACAACTTGGAAAATCCTTATGAGCATTTTTATGCCTTTAAAAATGCATCCAGTGATACACCCAGTTGCAAAGAGAAAAGGGCTTGCTCATCCCTTGGTCCATACATCAGTGCTGTCTACCACGTGACCTTCAATGTTTCCCCCTTCTAACTCCAAGCAGTTTGGAAATCATTGCAGCTTCCCTAAGGAAGCTTCCCTAAGGAAGCTAATTTGCAACAACAATTTTCCCTGTGATGAACTAAGTATATTTTGCTTTGCTCTGTTTAATCGTATAACTCTCGTTCTACTGATTGGTATCACCCTAAATAATATCCATGTTAGCAAAATGCTACTGCATTGCTCGTTATGAAACAAAAGTGGTGTTTACATTGAAGTAGCTTGTTCTGTCTCAACAGTTTTCCACTTCTGCTTGTGGATGATCAGCAGATGCCCACAGCAATATAAAATATTCTCTCAGTAGAATGTTTTGTGATTCTTTCTGCAGAGGCTTCTACAGCCTATCCACACAAATTATATTCTGTTGGCTCCTGCTGCTTCTCATTCTTTCCTTCAATATCTGGCCTATATTCTCATGACTCTGGGTCATTCCCTCAGGGCTGGAACAGAAAGCTTCCACACTTGGGCGTTTTTGTTTCCTGTCCTCTTGCCCTGGGCTCAGCTGTAAAAGTTATTTTCTTCCTTCTTAGCAGCTGGTGCAGTGCTGTGTTTCAGGTTTAGTGTGAGAACAATGCTGATAACACACCAATGGTTTAGTTGCTAAGTAATGCTTACCCTGATCAAGGACTTTTTCAGTCTCATGCTCTGCCAGTGAGGAGGGGCACAGGAAGCCAGGAGAAAGCAGAGACAGGACACGTGACACAAACTTGCCAGAGGAGTATTCCATACCACAGCACGTCATGCCCAGTATATAAACTGGGGGGAGTTACCTGGAAGGCCCAGATAGCTGTTCAGGTCAGGCTGGGTATCGGTCAGTGGGTGGTGAGAAATTGTATTATGCGTCAGTTGTGTTTATTGGTTTTTTCCTTTCCCTTTTTAGTTTTATATTCTCTCCCCATGTTATTATATTTATAATGATAATAATGTTAGTGGTAGTAGTAGCAGTAGCAGTAGTAGTAGTATACTGTACTTTAGTTATTAGACTGTTCGTATATTAACTTGTGGGATTTATATTCTTTGGATTCTAATCCCCATCCTGCCCAGAGGAGTGAGGTGAGTGAACAGCTGCATGGTGCTGAGTTACCAGATGGGCTTAAACCACACCACCTCCAGTGCCTTTCACTGTGCTATTTTTAAGGTTCTGTGATGGCTTTGAATCCTACTTCCCATCTGCATCACTGCCTATCAGGTGTGTAAAGAAGCTGCAGTCATTCAAGATGTAGAGGTTTCAGCCTGAAATGCAGCTCACGTGCTCCCTCATTTGTTCTGATGCCTCTTTTGGTCTGATCTCTCCCACAGTCCCCAGGGTACGCTGTAGGGTTCTCTCTATCAATGTGGGGTACACCATTAAGTTCTCTCTACAAGGGTGCCAGCAGAAGCTATCAGGGCTAAGCTCACCTGGGCAAACTCCTCTCTGCAAAGCAGACCTAATGAAAGAGTTCTCTTTAGGGTGTGAGTGTGTGTGGCTTTGCTTCTTGGTACAAGATTGCGTGCTCCATGGATCACCTTTCAGGATGATGCTTGAGAATATTTCATTGCCATCAAGTTTTCCAAAAGAAGGAAAAAAAAAAAAGTATATTAAGAAGTTAAGCCCAGGTTTAACACATGCAAGGGCACTAACCTGTAACTTCAGTCAAGAGGCACAAAGTGGCAAATTCAGTCGATGTAAATAGGTTGTCCAGAGAGGCGGTAGACTCCCCAACTCTGAAAACATTCAAGGTCATGTTGGACAGGGCTCTGAGCAACCTGATCTGGTTGAAGGTGTCCTTGGTCACTGCAGGGGGTCTGGACTAGGTGACCTTTAGAGGTCCCTTCCAACCCAAACCGTTTCATGCTTCATATCCTGCAACTAATGTTTTGGACTGAAAGCCATATAGGCGGAAGACCACCGCTGTCTGGTCTCAGGAGCTGCTGCGCATCTGTGTATCCAGCGCCTGTGCCTGTTACAGTAGTAACCTAAAGTGGTACCTAATCACTTCTCCAGGACACAGAGCATAGATAGGAATGGACCATTTAATGTCATGTGCATGTGCTGCTGATGTGGACAACAGAACTACAGGATGGCTATGGAAGTTTTACTACCTTGAATAAGAGCAACAAAGATAACAACCACATATGTTCCTGCCCTGAAACATGTAACAGGAAGAGGACTGTGAGCAGCAAGTATCTCTCAGTAACGTAGGTCTGAGCGTGCAGGAGGCAGAGTTGTAATCACACTCGATTCATGGGCAGTGCTCTTGGAGGTAGGGGGATACCTTCTGAAGCCATTGCAGTTACACTATGGCAAACATGCTGCTGTGTGGGGCTTCATCACCAGCACTGCTTGTACCTAGATTCAGAAGGAAGGTCTTTCAGAATGGCTAGTAAATACTCAAAACCCAAATGAAGTGCAAACCTGGGGAGCCAGATTGTTACTGTTTTGCCACTTGCAGAGCAGCACATGACAGATATATGCAGATGAGCTGGGTGACCAGGACAATTATTCTGCTTTTAGATTGGAATTTGTCTTTTGGGTGTGACAGTGATGAATTAAGCACGTCTGTAGAATTTTCACACCCCAACTGTTTCAAAGCTTGTAGTGGGGTGGGGACTCCTGTTATGTGGTTATCTGGTCAGATGCCTTGAAGGAATTAGGACTGAAAGAGCCACATACTGTGGTGGTACTTGGGGTTTGTGGTGTGATTTTTATCTCAGCATTGTCATGATTACTTTTTAAAGGTAAACTTTTGCTACCACTGTGTTGTCAGTATAACAAAGGGGAACTTTATCCAACAGAAACAGCCTTCAAAGCTGTGATGTCTTCTTTCAGATAAATCAAGTGTTGTGCTGAAAACTGCAAGGACCAGTGAAGCAGCACAAGCCTGGCTTGAACTTCCAGAAACACTGAAGAACCTGAGTACACACATGCCACTGGTTGTTCCCAGCTGACTTACACTGCTTTTGAAAATCCCATCTCGCAAGCGTTTTCAGGCCAGGCTTTGCTGGTGCTATCAGTGGTTATCTGGAGCTAGGCTTAGACAGCTCAGGCCTTGGAGGATTTAGAGGAGAACAAACAATGAAATCACAGCTTCCTCAGATATGAAACTAAGGGTCCTCTGTTTTGTGCCTGTCATTCAGAATCTCACAGGTTACTGCCTTGGGAACAGACTGCTTTGTAGATGTAGGGCAAAGCTGCAGAAGTCGGTACTCCCCCTGCAGACCAGAGATTACTTGCTCTGTCACCCTCAAGGCTTGGTCCTGACACAGTCCCCTTTCCGGTACCAGAACAAAGACAACCAAAGCTGAGCACACTGCTGTGTTTTGTCACTCCTTCGGCTCCCGTGGAAAGGGACTGATGAAGGATTTGTTTCCCCTTTGGCAGGTGTCGTGGTTTAAACCCTAGCCAGACAGCTTGTTCACTCACTTCCAGTGAGTGGTGCCGGGCTGGAAGCAATCGAGGCACCCCCGGGGGCTCTCCCCTTCCCTGGTCCCGGAAGGATGGGGAGGAGAATTGAAAGAGTGCAACTCCCACGGGTTGAGATGAGAACAGTCCAGCAACCAATGTACAACACAAATCACCACCGCTACCACCAACGACAACAATGATAAGAGAAAATAACAAGGAAAGAGAATACAATACCAGCCGCCGAGAAATGAGTCCGACCCAGAAGACCCCGTGTCCTTCCAGGTAACTCCCAGTTACCTCTCCAGGCATGACGTGCTGTGGTATGGAATACCTCTTTGGCTAGTTTGGGTCAGGTGTCCTGTCTCTGCTTCCTCCCGGCCTTCCCTCCTCCCTGGCAGAGCATGAGACTCATGAAGTCCTTGGTCAGGGTAAACATTACTGAGCAACAACTGAAAACATCGGTATTATCAGCACTGTTCCCAGGCTGAAAGTCAAAACAGCGCTGCACCAGCTACCAAGAAGGAGAAAAACTGACTGCTACTGCTGAACCCAGGACAGCAGGAGATGCTCGGGGAGCTGCCTTCCAGCCTGAGCTCACCTAGGATCAGCAGTAGGGCAGGGAGCAGGTGGTGCAGTGGTTCCTGGGCAATGAAACCCGTGGCTGAAAGTGCTTAGCGTCCCACCGGTGACCCGCCACACCTGCTCCGTGTGTGCCTCTGCTAGCGGAGCCCCTGGAACAACGTGAACACCCATCCCAGGAGGGTGTTGAGTAGGGCCCAGCCGAGGGATAAGCACGGCACAGCCCTCCGGTTGTGGTCGGGTAGTGCCCCGGCACAAGCAGCCCCCGCGGGGCTCACTGCTGGGGCTGCTTCGGCAGCGCCGCCCGCGCCGCCGCGGAGAGGCCGCATGGGGGCGCTGCCGGCCCGTGAGCCGCCACCCGGCCCAGCTCCGGAGCTGCCCCAGCGGCTCCGGGCCGGTAGAGCCGCGCGGGGCTGCGAGTTCCGCCGCGGAGAGGGGAAGGGCGGCTGCAGCAAACCCCGGTGGCTCCTCCCCAGCCCGGCTGCGCTGCTGGGACTGCTTTTAGGTGGCAGACTGTGGTCTTGTCACCCTGACCTCAGCCCAGCGTAGCTCGTGCGTTGCAGCGCGGCCATCCCAGGGTCGCGCAGGGGCACTCCCTGGCTGCTGACCCTTATGAAGGTCTGGCTCCTCTCTGCGGTGTTCTAGAATCCCATGCGATTCCGTCCACATACACATGGCTTTATGTTTAAAATGTTTGGGCTTCTCATCAGGAGAAAATTGTGAAACCTGCACAATGGAGACCAGCACACTGTTTCCTTCTGCAGTGCCTGCGCTTGGAGTGACAGAGCAGGTTTCTTAGGACTCATGGGATTTTGAACGCGTCAGAGCTGAGAATGGTATTCTGTTTAGGCATTGGAACGTTGTTCATCTGTGCTCGCTAATTTGACGAGAAAGAACAAGCTGTGAGAACAATCCTTGCAGCAGGCCAGCAATGACCAAGAGTCAAAGGAGTTTGAATAGAGGTCATTTTTTCTTCATGTCACTGTGTTCCATTCTATTTGTTAGCAGCCCCTCCTCAGGCGACTGGGTGCAGATTGCTGCTTCCAGCCAAAGCCCAGGCTGGCTCATTAGTAAAACTCTGATTACCCACATCCAGAGCAGAGAAGCTTCAGGTTGGAAGGTCTCTCCATACTCCATGATCAGTAACAACTTACTAAATCTGGTTATGCTGACAAACTTGCTGAAATCAGAGCAGTTAATTGAAAAAATAAAACATACATTTATGATCAGCGCAGCTTGTGTGGCTTTACATGGTCTGGAAACATCAATCATGTGAAACATGTTAAAGGAAGTAAGTGGCACTGACCTGCATGTGTTAAGTTGGAAAAGAGGACAAAATTCTCATATGAGGCCACACATTTCATCATATTCCCAAGAGAATGAAGAAGAGGATCATACTAATACCTTATCCTAGTGTTGATGTGAAGTTCAGGACACAAAAGAAATTCAGAGTAAGCTGAGCTCCATAACAGCAACTCTGAGTTCTGGATCCTGGCCAGAAACTGTTCCCAGAAGCCACACAGAGATTCCAGCAATCAAAGGCATCATCTTCTCCAACCTGCTTGGCAGACCCAGCATCTGTAGCACAAGCAGAACATTTAAATGGTGGTGCCCAGGGCAGTTCTGGGCAGGGGGCTGCCCTGCCTGTGTGGAGGAAATACTCAGACCCTGTGTAAGCCATTGGTGTGAACAGTGCGTTTGGTTGTCCGCTGGACTGTCATCCTTCAGGAAGCGTGGTTTGGCTGGAAACCCCTGTAGCACCCAAAGGCTGTTTCATCCCAGCACAAGCAGCTGAATGTGCTGTGCCAGAGGGACAGATTAAGGGATCGTTGATGCAGGCAGACTTGAAGATATTGTAGTGAAGAGCAAAGGAGGACAGCCATACCTCCAGAGAGGCTGAAGAAACTCCCCAGAGGCCAGACAGAACTCATCAGTTTGCTGCCACTCAGAAAGCCACTGAGTTAACCAATATTAAGCCTGGGAGCAAATACCTGCCTGCAGGAATGCAGGAGACAGGATGGGAGTTGCTATTCAGATGTGTTTGCTATTCATCCCAGACTACTTTTAATCCAGTGAAGCGTAGCTTAAAAGCTTTTGGTGTTCTTCAGGAGCTCACTGTAAGGGAAACATCTAGGCATTCCTCTCACAGCCAGCTTGGGTGCCGTCACCATGCAAAAGGAGTTTGCAGTAAAAATTAGAATGAGCAAAAAGTAGAAATCAGATGTCTGTATTCTGCAAAGACATAAGTGATTGAAATGACTATTCTAAAACATTACTTTAACCACATTGATCACATTACAGATCACCATAGATATTCTGGTGAATTGGCCTTTGTAATGTAAAGACTCCAGGTTTCTTCAGTGAAGTTCCTAGCTTGGGAAGAAGTTGCACAACTTCTTAATTGCTGAGCCTGGACCTTGAAGATATGACATTCTTCCTCATTTTGAGGGTCTTCCACAGCTACATATTACCATGTCAAATCAGTTTGCTTTTCAGGGACTTCACTCTGAGAGAGCAACCAGAAGAAACTGCAGTGCATGCAAGTTACGAAAGTTAATAGGGCCAAGACACAGCACTAGTAGTGAAAGTGCTGGGCTCTGCAGGTGCCCAGCTCCCATCTTGGTTATCTGTCCTGTGTCTTTGGTGCACACTATACAGTTCAGGATGAATGTATTCAAACTAGACTTTAATTGGATCACAGAACAAGCCTGAATGTGGGAAGTATCTAGTCCCATTCAGCAAGCTCTGCTGTAACTGATACACCCTTGTTCTCAGCATAAACCCTCACTAAGCTCTACTCAAGTCTAAACTGTTCCCAGCTACTAGTAAATTGGCCCAGGCAGATGTACAGGCATCATATAGGAATGTGCAGCTCCCTACTTGCCCATGACTGACTTTTGGTAAACTTAAAAGAAAAGGCATTTCGCGTTTGGTCTCTTTGATCTCAGCTCTGTGGTTGCTGGTCATTAAAAGTGAATGTTTGCTCTGGGAGCTTTTGGTGTCCTAGCCAAAGTGCCTCTTCACTTTTGGGTCTGTAGCCTAATGCAATTCTGACCAAGCCACAGCAATGCACAGCCATATCCAGAGAAGTCAAGCAGCTTGCTGGAGTCTGCTGCAGTGTAGTGAAGCTGGGGAAATAGAGTCATCCGTATTGTTTGGATAGATACAGAATCCTGGATTTTCTGTGTCTTCAGCTTAGTCAGCTGAGTCACAAAGACGTTAACCCAAAGAAGTCCTCAACCTGCAGATTTTTGTAGTTTATGACAATCTTTTAGAATAGCATTACCATTTGCTTTTTCTATTGTTCCATTCCTCACTAAGCACCCACTGTTGAATACATACCTGGGAGGCAAGATTCTTGACCTGTTCTCACCTGGGGGAGCCAGCCCTTATAATTACACCCTCATGAATTGCTTGGATGGCTATCAGGAAAGGTGAAAGTTGGTGTTTCTCTGCTTTCACTGTATTGATACTGCTGCTAAACATTAATGTTACATTAGTGTCTGGGGCTAATCATATCACTGTCCCAAGCCAATCTTTGGAATTCCTCAGGAATCCACTTCAGTCTGGAAGATGCCTTGGTTTGCTGCCAGGACAGGAATGGAGCTAAGTTTCATTAGATATCCCTGGAAAATATGGTTTGATAGAACTCAGTTTTCTTTCCACAGATCTTTAGATGTTTATAGAAAGCGGTTCATTCTGTTGTTTCAGGTGACCACAGAAAAGTCACACACATATGTCCTCTCTTTAATTCAAAATCAACTCTTCTGGCTGCTTGCCCTGTTTGATTGCTGCAATTCTTTATCCCTGTCCATCTAGCATACTGCATCAGCAACAGAGGCAAGGTGTGGCCATGGGAAAGCCATTAGCAATGAAGCTGTGTTTGGTACATTCCATAGAGATCAGCGTCACAGCTGATGCTTGTTTTTGTTAGCTGAACTATCCTCCCTTTGATGAAAGTGTCCTTTCAGGTGCTGCTGTGTATCTCTTCAAAGGTGCTTTTGGATGTGATTATATTCCAGTTGGTTATTCCCAGATCTTTTTAAAGACCTTTTTCTGTGTTGAGACTGTCGTGGTTTAAAACCAGTCAGGCAGCTCGTTCACTCACTCCGCCCCCTTCTTTCCCTCCTTCTTTCCTTCCCTCCCCCCCCTCCCCTCCCCGGTCCGGAGGGGTGGGGAGGAGAATCAAAAAAATGTAACTCCCACGGGTTGAGATAAGAACAGTCCAGTAACTAAGGGTGTAACACAAACCACTGCTGCTACCACCAATAATAATGATGATAAGGGAAATAAGGGAAGAGAATATGATACCATCTGCCGAAACGAGTCCGACCCACATGAGAGCCCCATGTCCTTCCGGGTAACTCCCAGTTAATTCTCCAGGCATGACGTGCTGTGGTATGGAATACCTCTTTGGCTAGTTCGGGTCAGGTGTCCTGTCTCTGCTTCCTCCTGGCGTCGCCTCCTCCCTGGCAGAGCATGAGCCTCACAAAGTCCTTGGGCAGAGTAAGCAAGACTTAGCAACAACTAAAAACATCAGTGTTATCAGCTCTACTCCCAGGCTGAAAGTCAAAACACAATGCTGCACCAGCTACTAAGAAGGAGAAAAAAATGGCTGCTGCTGCTAAACCCAGGACAGTATCCACCCCTTATTCCATACCATTCACGTCATGCTTAGATCCCACATTTTCAATATACCATCGCTCTTACATATATGTATACATACACATACACACACACAGAGAAAGAGATCATTTCTTAGTGCATGGACCAATCCCTATAATGCTGCCGAGTCCATTCGGTCCATGATGTTAGGTTCCATCTCTTGTAAAGTCTTTCAGGGCAGGAAAGGCTGTGTGCAGTGTTGGATTGTTGCCTGCTGATGCTGATCGTTCCTTTACTGCAGAACTCGTCTGGTTCTATCAAAGTTCATTCTCTGTTGGAACGATGGTTGGGGGGAAGTCAGGGCCAGTCACTGGTGACCTGGAGACATCTAGTTGATGGGCTATAAAAGTATTACACAGCAGGCAACAGCATACGATTGAGTTCATTGGCTGTTTTCCCCTAAAATCAAATCCCCTTGAGGTATACATCGAACTTCCCCATCTTCCCGCATTACCCACCAAGTATATCCAGGTCCCTGAGCAAAAGCAATCCCACGAGTGGGTTTGCCTTTACCTGAAGCAGGAATAACCCAGGCCGTCTTCCCCAGCAAATTCGTCATGTGCATCATAGGAACTTTGTCCCCCTCTACAGTATGTAAAAGTTCTGACTAGGCTGGGCCAGCCCTGTTGCAGATCCTCTGGTGTTGACCAACCAGGTGGCCTTTGGTGTGTATCCCAATGCTTGAATGTTCCCCCACCATTGCTCTCAGTGTAGTTTTTAACAGCCCATTGTACCATTCGATTTTCCCAGAGGCTGGTGCGTGGTAGGGGATGTGATATACCCACTCAATGCCATGCTCTTTGGCCCAAATATCTATAAGGTTATTCTGGAAATGAGTCCCATTGTCTGACTCAGTTCTCTCTGGGGTGCCACGTGGCCACAAAATCTGTTTCTCAAGGCCCAGGATAGTGTTCCGGGCAGTGGCGTGGGGCACAGCGTATGTTTCCAGCCACCCGGTGGTTGCTTCCACCATGGTAAGCACATGATTCTTGCCTTGGCGGGTTGGTAGCAGTGTGATATAATCAGTCTGCCAGGCCTCCCCATATTTATACTTCAACCATCGTCCTCCATACCAAAGAGGCTTTAACCGCTTGGCTTGTTTAATTGCAGCACATGTTTCACACTCATGAATAACCTGGGCAATAGTGTCCATTGTTAAGTCCACCCCTCGGTCACGGGCCCATCTATATGTTACATCTCTGCCCTGATGGCCTGAAGTGTCACGGGACCACCGGGCCAAAAATAATTCACCTTTATGTTGCAAATCTAAGTCCATCTGAGCCACTTCAATCTTAGCCGCTTTATCCTCTTGTTGGTTGTTCTGGTGTTCCTCAGTGGCCCGACTCTTGGGTACATGGGCATCTACATGACGTACCTTCACCACCAGGTTCTGCACCCGGGCAGCGATATCTTGCCACAGTGCAGCAGCCCAGATGGGTTTACCTCTGCTTTGCCTGTTGCTCTGCTTCCATTGCTTCAACCAGCCCCACATGGCAAGACCCATGGATTTTTAAGCACTATTTGTTTTGTTGGTGTTCACAGTATGAGGGAAGCATACAAATGTATTACTTCTTATGCTAGGGGTCTTACTGCACATGCAATCAACAACACAGGATTCTTTATTTTTCAAGTCATTGATTCATATTATATTGATATAGGCATTTAGCTCTGCAGGCTGTTGGTTTCTTTCCTTCTCTGCTAGATAAGAAAAAAGCTGCAGCAAAAACCCCAAGTAAGCCAGTCATGCAACTTCTCATTGGGTTGCTGTGGTTACAGTACATGTTTTAGTGACATCAGGGAGGGCTCTGTAATGCTTGCGTGATGGATTGCTTTGGTGCCTCTTTTGCTTGAAGAAAAAAAAAGGAGTTGAAGGGGAAAAAATTAATTTGGCCATTTGCATCTTTCCTTCTAGTTACGTTTTCATAACTAGGTGATGAGTGTTAGTGGTTTACAGAGGAGCAAGTGGTGATTTTGTTATTAGCTTTATATAATACAGCTACAAATTATTCTAGTTGATATGGAAACATAACTAGTTTTCCACTGTGAAACAAACATTTCACTGTTTCCAAGCTTTGAAAACTCCCTCCGATATCACCTTTTGTCTGTCTAGGTTTTCTTGCTGTTTTCAAGGCTATTTGAGTTTTTTTAAGTTCTTGCATTTCACTTGTAATGCAGAACAGCTGATCATCCTTGTTTACCTGGACTCAAAGTCCACAGGGTTTCAAAAAGTGACAGGATAAATCCATGGAAGAGGAATCCCTCAGATACAAAGACATCAGCCTTTGAAGTTCCTGAGCTGCTGGTGAGGGAGGGCTGGGACAGTATTCTAGGAAGGATTCATAGCATACTTTCTTTGATTTTATTCTCTTTCCTGACATCTGCTTTTGGTCACTGTTGGAAAGCGAACAATGTTTGAAGTGCATCATTTGTCTGACCTGCTATAGGCACAGTTATATTCTTAGGTTCTCATTGTTGCTGACAATGATAGCAAATTGTAATTTGGTTTGATAAATAGCGTCAAACCCTAAGAAGTACAATATCCTGCATATTGTTTGAAGCTCATAGGATTGTAATGCAATTTGGGTAGGCTTATTGCTTTATAGGAAAAAGGTACTACTTTGGGGTAATTGTTTAGGTCAATAAATGCATGTTCTCTAACTGAGCTGCTATTTCCATTGCAGACCAAGCAGTTCACCCATGTAAGAGTCTTCTGTAGCACAGCCTCCATGATGGAAAAAGTCAGATGTGCTCAGTACAGGCAAAGGAAACAAGCAGCCTTGAAACAAAAGTCACAGAACTCTGGGAGCAGCCTGCACAACTGTGTTAAAAGCGAGCAATGTCTTGCCTCCCAACAGGTTAACTGGTTACATCCAAGTCAAGCAAGGGCCATTCCTGAGTTCACAGAGGTTAGGGCTGTTTGGCTTTAAAAAGGAAACTCTCTGGAGGCATCTTATTAGTACATATAAATAACTGATGAGGGACTGTGAGGAGGACAGAGCCAGACTTTTCTTAGTGGCAGCCTGTGACAGGAGAAGATACAATATAAGAAATTCCATTTAAATATAAGAAAACTTTCTTACTGAGTGTAGTCAAACACTGGCATGGCAGCTGACCCAGCTGTGAGCAATGGTGGTCAACTAGACAATCTACAGAAGTGCCTTTCCACCTCAACCTTCCCATGATTCTCCATGCCTTTGTTCAAGGTAGTCTGAACTGTGGCATTCTCACATTTCCTGTAATGTCTGTGGGTAAATTTGAGATCTCATCCTGACTCACCCTTTCCAACAGAAATACCAAAGGGGAGAAGCTTTCCGCTTCACCACCTAGGAATTCAGAGATTATAATCACCATCTGTATAGCTGCTGCAGTGTCTTTTAGCATCACTCCTACCTTCTTTTCTGTCTTGAGTCATGCTTGCAGACACTGTAAAGCAAGTACTAGTTTATTAGTACCCATTTGTATTGTACTCTCCTTGATTTTTGTAAGTAATAATATTACCACATATTAAAAAAAAAGAGTTACTGCTGCTGTGTTGTCCTACTACAGAACTGAGTGTCGTCTGGTATTCCCTCAGCCAGTGAGTTAACAGTGACCATCTTATTTTGTGCCTTTGGAATGAAGAAACAGAAGCTCACCATGAAAAAAAAATATGCTAGAGATTTCATTTTGCAACAGCAGCTGTCTGTGGATTCACACAGAAATGTGACCATACAGTAGTCTGTAAGGCCCAGAATACTCACAAAGGCATAAACTTACAGCTTTAAAAATAAATATGGGGGAAAGGAATGTACAGGAGCAAATGTAAGGCCCATTAAATAAGCCCGAATTACCTGAATTTAAAAAGTGTAGAGACAACCATTTTTAGTTAAAAGACTCTGTATAATATGTGCCCAGTGCAGACTGCTTTGGTGACAATGAATACGTATGTACAGACTGCCTTGCTGTTAGAAATCTCTGTCCCAGAGTGAGTTATTTGCAGCAGGACTATGAGCCAAGGGCAGAGCCTACTACATACTTTGCCAGTTTCAAAAGGGTGTGCTATGGTATCCCATGCTTAAATACCTGCAAAAAGTACAAATAAGATGCCTGACTGCATATCTCTGTTGGATACTGCCCTATCTGACTTGGAAAAGGAGAAGAACTAAGCGCAATATTACCAGCAGAGATAAAACTCCATCTGGAAATGGATTCAAAAGGCTACTCCTTAGTAGGTTACAGCACCTAAATGGGTGATATACATAGGAGTTTTTCAGATCAGAGACCTTTCTTGCATAAGAAAGAATGATGCTTAATCGTTTTAAACTTTTTATAGTCGGTTTCTTCTGTCTAGTGAATAAAGAACGTTTAAGTGTCTCACACCTGTTGAAAATAAGGATTTCTAGTTCTATTGCATGATATAGATTTACAGTACTCACCCCTAAATCTGCTGGTGACCTGTGCTGTAACAGAACAGTGATGTTCATAGCATGCCCCCTTTAGCAGTCTCAAAGAGCTTTAATGCAAAAAATAGATCATTACAATGTTTGCTATTGAACTTGCAAAGTTTCAAGATAAGAATTTCCCAAACTGTACCAGTGCAAAACTGTAATCTTTCACAGATATTTAGTTAAAAAAAGGAGGGCCTGCCAGCCTTGAAACTTTTCCACTGGAAGTGCAGAGAGAGTGAGCACTCTACTGGGATAGTCAGTGGTCTAGGCATGTCACTGTCTCTGATATGGGATCAGGCAGTAGTAATCTGTGCCTCACTTCCCAGCTGAGTACCACAGCCTTCAAGAAAGTGGCTTTCCTAGTTCCCATTTCTGGCACTGAAAAGAAAGTCTAACTTTGACCTCAGGAAAGTTTTGTCAAACATAGTTTAATTGCTGTTTGCATGGATGCACATGTGCACACACACACACACACAGAGTGAGCGTTCTCTGTATCAAATTCCTGGCCAATTCTAGTTCTGTGAAGGTGACTAATAGGACCAACTCACCCACCACTGGTGGTGCAAACAAATTAGGGCAGGAGCTGAAGAGAACTCTGCATGACTTGTAAAATGTCTTGACTTCAGGTTTTGTTGGGTTATTCTCTTTAAACACTTTGCAATTGCAAAAATGCTATGGTATCTCTAGTGATCACATATCATGAGAGCATCAGTTTCATGTTGGAAGAACTGAAAACAGCAATTCAGCAAAACATGGAAATATTTTCTAGCAATTAGACAGAAACTGGCAACACTTCCTTTTCCAGATTATTTATAGGCTGTATTTCAGAACAGTCAAGACAAAGCATTTCTGAATAAGTGACAGGTTTTTACAAGAGTTTGTAATACTGTAAGAGTATAATAATGAATTTAACTTGGAATCACATAATGATTATCAGAACAAGTTTGACTTCCTCTCAATTCCTCCAGAGTCTTCCTTTTGCAGCCTGACTTTCATTCAACCATTTCATTACCTTCCTCTGGGTGCCATCCACTTACTGAATAAGACTTAGACTGCATCCCTTCCTATTTCACATATTTATTGTACAAAGCACTGGTTATCTGGTCCTATGGAGCATCCAGCATTGAAAAGCAAAAGAGGACAAAGGAAGCCCATGTCCACTTCTAGCATCATGGCTGCCCTGCATCCAGGAACCATAAATCAAATGCTTAAGGTGTATTTCTGACAGAGCCCTCTGAAACCTGAGAGTGAAGTCGCTTTGTCCCCTCACAGCATCATAGAATCACAGAATAGTTAGGGTCGGAAAGGACCTTAAGATCATCTAGTTCCAACCCCCCTGCCATGGGCAGGGACACCTCACACTAAACCATGTCACCCAAGGCTTTGTCCAACCTGGCCTGGAGCACCACCAGGGATGGAGCATTCACAGCTTCCCTGGGCAACCCATTCTAGTGCCTCACCACCCTCACAGTAAAGAACTTCCTCCTTATATCCAATCTGAACTTCCCGTGTTTAAGTTTTAACCCGTTACCCCTTGTCCTGTCACTACAGTCCCTAATGAAGAGTCCCTCCCCAGCATCCCTATAGGCCCCCTTCAGATACTGGAAGGCTGCTATTAGGTCTCCACGCAGCCTTCTCTTCTCCAGGCTGAACAGCCCCAGCTTTCTCAGCCTGTCTCCTTCACTCCCATGAAGGAACCACGATTTCCTTGTGATAAGTGGTAGCAAAGCAATTGCTGTGTTTAATAAAAGCGTATGGATGTCTGGTCTTTCTTAATCATAAAAAACAAAGTAAAAACATGAGAAACAATAATGGAAGTTAATCTGAAAATTGCAGTATAAATGATGACATTAATAAGAAGAATTTTGATGCCAGACCTGTGCCTGCAGCTTACGTATGTGAGGGGGAGGAACAAGAGTTTGGAACCTATTGGTAAAATTATTATAATGGCATTACGTTATTGCAGAGACAGAAAGAGTAAAGAGCTTAAAATGTTCCATCTTAATGAGAGTGCTATAAAAAGAAGACTAGACAAATAGTCATAAAATAAAATGTGATATAATGAATTAGTTTGGCATTATAAGAGAAAGGAAAATATTATTAATTTGTGAAGCAAACAGTCATCTTTGCTACAGAATTAAAAGTGAGAGAGCTCTTATAAATGCTACCCACACAATGTAGCACCTCACCAAAGCTCAACCATGAAACCAGCTTATTCTGCTGATTACTGTAGTTCTAGCCATCTTTCCTGCATGTAAAACATTAAGTCAGCCAGTTATGAAGCTATCAAATGTTTCCAGAGTGTCACTTACCAGAAGGATTTGATAACTTACAGAGAAATGAACTGTTTTGCTTTCTGATCTTGATTAAGTACCACTAGCACACCACGTTTTGTGACAGTTTCAGATGCAGATTATTTTTCATTCTTGTTTCCCCCCTCAGGTATTTCTACAATTTTTGTCCAGCTCATTGCCTCTACATTTTTAATCTCTATGATGCAAATTATTTAGAGCAGCGTTTGTTTTTCCATAGTACTGCCTAACACTGCTTTTAGTGCAGGAGAAGGCCTATTTTTAGTCACCTATTTGCTGCATTTGTTTAGGTTCAAATGAAGTAAAACCATTTCAATAGCAGGAACTCAACACTATGTCTAGCAGGTAAGACAGCGAACTCTGAAAACATACAAGAAAAGAAGTCTTACCAGAGTTTCTACAGAACTTCAAACATCTCAGCTTTCCCCACACACTTGAGGGGTCTCTGCAGTGCAGCTGAAGGCCAACAGAGACCAGATTTCAATGAGAATTTTCAGAGGCAGGAAGGAATTTGAGATATTTCTTATAGTTTGTGATGATGCAAATGCTCAGCCCTAAGTACCGTGGAAGTTAGTACATACCAATCCCCTCACACTAGGGAGGGAGACTTTCTAACTTGCACAAAAGTAGCAGTACTGCTGGCCCTATTTGTTGGTAGTTCAAGGAAGCTACAAATCCCCAAGCGGAAGCTGTAAAAGCAAGTCTAGGGTCTTGTAGAGCAAGATTCAATTATTGCCTCTGTGTACTGAACTCTAGGAGTCTTTGGGGTCTGCCTATTCAGTTTCTAGTTTGAAAGAGTATTTGCTCAGTGTAGATACTGGTATTTATGTAGAAACAGCAATCTCATATTTCTCATGTAAATGGTGATCTTGGCCCAAAACACTAAGGTTCATTTCCCTTAGCAAACCCACATCCCAGGCACTGATCCTGGGTGAGAAGAACAAAGCATCCTGCTGTTTGTTTCAGCTTTCAACACAAGCTGCTGCACCACAGAGCATGAGTTCTGATAAATCCCACCCATGACACAGCATAGTCCAACAAGATGTTACCCAGTTTTTCAAGCTTTCCCAGTTGTATGTGTTCTATCACATATCCTGTTACCGGAGGTGGTTGTCTTGAAGTCACATCTGTTGAAATCATGTAATTATGTGAGAAATTCCATTTTCCTTAAAAACAAGGTCTTGCTTTTTGTTGGAAAAAAACCAACTAATCCAGAAGCTGTCCAATGATGAAGGAAATATATCTCAAAATGGATTTTTTAAGTCAAAGTCATAGCTGTCAGATTGCCTGATATATGATTTCTCAGGATAATTCTATGTTTTTCCTGCACTCTGGCAGGGCAACTCTGCGCAACTTCTGCTGTGCAGTTACTCTCAAGGATACAAAAGATGACTCTAATGACTAATGGCCATCAATACATTCTTTTTTATTTTGAACAGTCAATATTTCATTAATTACTGAACTGACTGTATTATAACTAATAAGTAAGATTTGCTTTCTTATTATCAATTCTCCTGGTGAATAAAGAAGTACTACAGAGCATGTTTGCAAGAATATTACATGCCTATAAATACTGTGCTATAACAGAATTAATCCAGATTCTTTAATTAATTAATAAAAGAATTAATATTTTGGCCTTGCAGTATACTTATATTGAAAAATGCCTCTGCCTTACCACTTCTGCTGGAGGAAGCTTGCCTATTGCTGCTCCTGTGAACAAAAGTAACTTCAAAGGTTTGGGACCTCATTTATATCATGGGAAAGTCTGAACAGAACAGAAACATTGTTGTGTAGAAATGTCCCACCCCAGAAGAGCACATGAAGCAGATGAAGCTAAATGTTTTGAAGTACTGCTCTTTCAAAACAACAGCCAGCAGAGAATGGAGGAGAAATACCATCAGTGAAGAAACTGAGAACTTCTTGTTCAACTGTAACTTCATAACCACTAAAAAACGTTCCTTAAGAGGCAAGACTGCGACTGTGGTTAAGACAGCTGACTTTGGAAATAGAAGTGTCAATTTTAAAAGTTAAAAAAGAAAAGAATAGTGCAATTTTGAGTAGTTCATAATCTCCTACTTCATGGAAGCATCTCCCACATCACATCAGCAGAAATTATTAATTTGTCCCTTACCTGAACTTCAGGGACAATTTTTACAACCCTCTTTCTCATAGTTACTAAGATCTTTTATCAGTAACTGTTATTTGCTCAAACATACCACAGTTCCTCACCATTCCTCTTTGATATAAAATATACAAGTGCCCTTCAATAAGACTGCTCTTTTATCAGTCACAAAAAAACATTCACACAAAATGATAACGAAGTCATGTAAGTGCTGAATGTCTATGTGAAGAAGTACAGGAATAATTATGCCCAAGTGATGCTCAGGAATCTGCAGGATCAGCAGAGCGTGGTGCTGCCTATTTGTAATTCTTTCCCCATTCTCTGCAGCTCAAAGATTTGATGAATTTCATTCTTTTCCCACACCTCCCTCCAAGCCATAAGCCTGCATTCAAAATTTAGGTTACCCTCCCAGGGACTGTAGCAGCCCCACAGCCTCTCTGTGTTAGAAGCTAACTTGAAGTACCGTTTATGTGTTCAAGCAAGTATGCAGTTTAGAAATGTCAAAAATAAATTGGTTTTCGTAATGCACAAAACCATCTGCTATACACCAGCCTTCTTTGGTTTGGATTTCATGATAGAACTCTTCACTGAATCATCTGATTCCTATTTATGCCTCTTCTAGAGGCAGAGCTCTTTAGTTATGGTTCAGACTCTTCCCATCGCAGGGAAAACTGATGCATTTCCTGGTTTATTTTTCATGGCTCACTCCCCAGCAACAGCTTTGTCTAGGAAAAGGAAGAAGCCAGTCATATCTTACCTTCCAATGTACTCTGCCTTCAAATCTCACCTTTGGCCCTCACACATATACATGCTCTTTGAAGCTGCAGATCTTGAAGGCAGTACTCAGATGGGAATCGTATCAAATCAGTTAGGAGTTATGTGGCCAATGCAAATGTTGGCTTTTCAATAGCAAGAAATTAGGCCCAGGGGAATCTTGAGCAAAGATCAGGAAGTTAGGAAGGATAGGAATAGGTCAACAAAAGTCTGCCATGGGTCCTTGATTATTTATTTTTTAATTTGGTAAAGATCTGTGGAAAACAAGAAGGATGGATTTTCCCTGCAGACCTCAAGGCCTGACTGAGTAGTGAATTCAGATTCACATATTCCTCCAAATAGTGGTGAATCTGTATTTCACTGGAAAATCTCTAATGCTAAAATGGTGGACTGCTCATTGCCTACTGGGAGAGTACCCATTTGTCATATGTTTTTCTGTATCAACTAGGACTCTGGTAATGGCAAATGGCGGGAGGATAAAAATAGTTCAGATAAAAAGTGGATGAAAATGAAGATAGAATATTGGGGGTGGATAGTGGTGTATGCGTATACCATTGTCTTTGATGCAATCAAGTATACCTGTGAATGCCCACTTAGGTGCAGCCAGAAACTTACTATCTCTGTTCCGCAAACAGGCTGACATATCTCCTGCCTGGGTGAAGCATGTACCAAAAGAGACTCTTCCAGAACCTCAGCAAGCAGTTTGGTCTCATTATTTGGCTGTCCAGGTAAGACTCTCAGTTACATTTTTAAACTCCCTGTTCTAATAAGCAGAATTCTGACACCAAATCCTTTTGCCTTTGCTTTTCACATTTTTCAGATGAGTCAGGATTTCCTCTTTATTGCCTTATCTGGGATGTACGCTAACCAAGAGTTTGCACCTTTCATATTAGTATTGCTGTGATCTGACAGAAAGCTACGTCTGTCTTGCATATAACAATTTTTTTTTTGAGTGCTTATAGTGGCAAGACACTCTCCAAGTATCAGGGAAAAGCAGAGAGCTGAAGGGCAGCACAGAGCATCAGGGGAATAAAAATTCCCTAAGGTCTGGGCTCTGCAGTCGTCAGAGCTAGCTGCTATCTGGACCACGTGGAGATAGGTATATAGATCATCTCTGTGGGCATTTAGGCTCTACTCATCTCTGTAGTGCTAGATATATATTATGAGAGTATCATCATCAATAAAATCTGAACTGAAATCCCACTTTGGTCTTCGCTGCTACATCTGCTGATTTGAGTGCACCTGTTACCCTGCCAGAAAATTCAAGCGGGGAATCTGGCTTAGAGCAAAAATGATCATGCTTACTCATATATCATTTAGCTCAGGGAAGGCTGCTACAGTGGTAAGGAAAGCCAGAAAAAAAGTTAAGCACTGCAGAAATAAGAGAAGGTTGGAAAAATAGCTACTGAGGATGAAAAGAAGTTCAGAACAGCCAGAGAATTTGGGCAAAGTAATTTGCAGCAGGATAATTCATAAACATCATGCTAGGAATTATTTAAGTGCAGGAGCAAACACAAAATATTGCTATTGCCATTTGTGAGATGATAGTTACTGTGCTGCTCTCCCATGACCTTCATTATTCAGGTAATTTAGCAACCTGCAGCTTATTTAGGGCAGAATTCTTCTCTGGTCATTATAGGTGAATGTAGCCTGTACATGCTTTCCTGTGTTCCATACGCAGGTAGGGAAATGCTAGTGTACTAAGAGGAATTAGTCCAGATGGATGCAGAAGGGCTAACCGTGGTCAGCTTAGCTGCCAGAAATGAAGGTGAATTGAAACGCGCTTAGGTTCTACAGTGACACAGATTCATAACCAGCTGTGGCCAGAGGTCATCAGGCTGTTGATACAGGTCTGGAGCATCTCTTTACCCAGGAGGGATAGGCTTAGAAAATAATTTACTTGAGCCGCTTTTGGATTGCTTAAGAAAACTAAGTTCTTGGTCCCACTGTATATGAATTGTCAAGGAAAAGAAAAAGAAGAAACAGTTGATTCCTGATTAGGAGTCAGACACATGATTCAGGGGATGTCTGTCATTGCTGTGGTGGAAAAAAACCTGCCCTGAATAATTATTCTTTCTTTGCTAGGGTAAATGTATTGGAAGACTTCACAGCTTGTACCCGTGGGTGTGTGGGTTAAATTTATTTTTAACAGTCATAGAACACATTTCTCTGAGCAGGCTGCACTTGAATAGGCAGAAATTCAGTCTTTTTACAGTGATATCAGATGTGTGACCTTTGACCAGTTTTTATCCCCAAAACAACAGGTTAGCGGAAAATTAGGGGAAAAATCCCAGACTGATGTCAGAATACTAAAATGCCTTTAGACTTATACTTACTGCACTACAATTGTACATCAACATTGAAAGAGCAGTTATCACCGGGAAACACTGGCAAATTGGGATTGTGAGTGTTTATTTGTACAGCTGGAAGTGGCGGCAGACGAAGGGGCAAAAGGGGAAGAGCAATGAGATCTGGTGTTCTGGGAGCTGCTGCCACTGCAGCAGAGGGCTGTGGGGTTTGGGTTCACAGTTACGAAGCCAAAAAGATGGAATCACAGGTGTGAAACAGAGACAGATGCTGCCATGTATTTGGGTTGCAAGGTGAAATTTTGGTAGCAAAGAGTCAAAGTAGTGGGTAGTAGCTGAGAATGCTGCAATTGTTTGAAGTTTCTATGTTTAAACTTTTTAACTTTATGTTTTTTTAAGTTTCTATGTTTTAACTTTCTATGATTCTATGATAAGTTCCAGCATCTTTGTGTGTCAGCTAGCATGTAGTGAGGGAGAGTGTCAAAGAGGTGCAGAGAAAACAGGATTCGAAACTAGGACTAATTTCTTGTACAAACATCTACAGGAGATGCTGTCAAAGTAATTACAGCTACTTTCTGCAAGTAACTTTGCTGGAAATGGAAAGGTGATTGAGTGGTTGGTAGTGTCTCTGACCACATCACAGCAGCTCTAAGCAGACAAATAGAAGACTTGACAGATTTTAATGGTGGCATCCTGAAGAAGAGAGCTGAGAAAGTAAGTGTTGGCATGAGCACACAGGCTCCCTCAGAAGGGCAAAACACAGGATCAGAGGGGAAAGGTTCATCTTGTCATCACTGCTTTCTAACATGTAGCCACTTCCTGTTTCTTCTGAGAACAGTGAATAAGAAATGAACTTGAATTTGGGCAAAGCTTCAAGGTTTTTATTGAATTGTACATAAGTAATAAACAAGATTATACACTGTTGGTATTTTCATGGAAAATAGACTCAGTTAAACACAGCAACATACTTCTGCTTTCTGGATAGATGCTAATTTAGCATTTGTAAAACACAAGGCCCCAGCACAGCTGGAATATCCTCCCAGCAACAGCCTAAGAGGGCTCCCGCTGGGTAGCTTTTCTCCACAACCAAGCTGTCAACACTGGCTCAGATATCGTCAGTGTTAACTCCAGCCCAGCACTGCTGGGACACAATGCCAGTGAAAGGAGCTGAGATCAGGCTTTTAGAGCAGCAGTGTCACCAGTGCAAGCCTACGGTGGCAGTGCAGAGCACTAATGCCAGAAATGGAAGCAATAAATAACAATGCAAGGGAACAAGTTAGCATTCCTTTGTACATTAGTGTGCTCTTCTGCCTTTGCTCCCAGACCTATAGGATTAGCCTTGAAATGACACACAAGGCTGTTGTAATAGTGTTTGGATTTCAGTTAATTGATAGACATGGTGAAATTTGACAGTGACAGCTGCAACAGCAATAACTCTTAATGCTATACATATATGTATAATGTATATATATAGACTACATATTGGTACAATACAATTCAAAGAATCAATGGCCTAATGTAGCCATTTTTATGCGGCAGGGTCAACCTTGAAATATTAATGCATAAACTATTTATTCTCCTTCAAAGAGTAGAAGTTACAAAGAATATTCTCTCTGCTTCCTCTACACCTTTGTAATGAGACAGCTAATTTTGTTTCTTTAACTTAGGTGAATTAGCAGACTCTCCGTCCCATCTAGGAAATGGTTTCTTTCCTTGTTTCAGTTAACAGTGATATGGAATGGAATCACTTTTTTCTCTATCTTTTCAGAAGGCATTTTCACATAGACCCCAGTAGTGAGACATCGTCTTCTCTTTATCTATAAAATACAGGAAGACAGTAAAATAAACAAGTGATTACAGCATAGTCATTGACCAGCACATTTTGGAGAGAACTGATGAGTGTTATTCCTGTCCTGAGCAGAAGGTATTCTAGACACCTTTCCCTTTCACCCCTCTTTGTAGAAGACCCATTGAGACCATTTGAGGGAGAATCAGGAGTTACAGGGGCCATTTCGCAAAAAGCAAATTCCTGCCATTCATGTAGCCCTTTGAGGGTGCTCCTGCCAAGGGTCAGTCCTGCTGACCTGAGCTGACTGCTTTCTGGTACTCTGAGAGCACAAATGAGCCATAAACAAATCTAAATGGCAGCTCCAGCAAGTTCTCTCAATTTGCATAATTGTGACAGCATTGATTGAGTCAGTAAAAAGGAGAATCCCAGGGCATTTGTTCCCAGTGTTCTTCCCTGTTCTCTTTTCTTTCTCCTTATCCCCATCACACAAAGGGGTGTTATTAGCAGGACGGGCCTGTGTTGATGGACTTACCACTTTGCCCACGAGAATGGCTGAGATGATGATACTGTAAAGAAAAAGTCCTGAGGCAGTCGCTCCTAATACCCATAGATATATGGCTGTGTCTGGACAAGGTTCTGGATCTAAAACATATGATATCACACAAGTCAATGTCACACATGAGCCTCATGAGGAAGCCCCTAGAATCAATAAGTCATCCTCCGCACTGCTTTTCTCTAGCATGTGCTATCCCAGGATACTGCCAGGACTGAGCTCTGGGTCCCTGCTCGCTCAGCCTCCAATGAAAATATGCTTCATCTGTAGGAGAACATAGACCTTACTCTTCATTGTTTCTGCACTTACATATCTAACTGCCAAGGCATACATGTGCACTGTATGGTATTGTTTATGTTGTCAAGCATCCGTACATTGCTATATACATCGCATGGTTATGACTGCCTGCTTTAGGTGTGTGCAGGGAGGCCTGAAAGGAATAAGAGCTAATCATGATTCTCAGAGTTTGGATCAGTGTTCAGCCTCACTTCTTACAAACAAGACTTTGAAGACCTTTGAGACATAACAGCAACTCCCTTAACCTGGTAGTATCACAGTACTGTAAAGCTGGTTGGCTTACCAATGACATAGAGATGCGTTCCATTTCCCTTGTTCATAAAATAGGGTGGAGGGTACATCCTCTCCATCTTGCAGATGTAAAGACCAGTATCATTAGCTTGCAGGCCAGTGAGGGTGAGGGTCACATTGTTTCGGCTAGGGCTGACATGGCACTGAATGACCTCTTCCACACTGAGGGTTTTAAACTCTGATGTGTAGGTTGAAGCACAAATTTCAGTGAACTGGTCACCTGTCTGTTTAAGCAGAGTCACTCGAATTTCCTTTGCATTCCCAATATGCTCGTATTTACACACCAAGTTGGCAACTCCTTGCCTGTTGGCCAGCACCATTGCTGGCTGAGTCACTTCCATTTCTGTAAGGAAGTAAAGAGCATGATGGTAAGTGAACTGTTAAGAAATGATTTGTGGTCATTTACTTGAAACCTGCACAATAGGAAGGGAGTCCTTCCACCTCCTATATCCATGGGTAATTCCTAGAGGTGTTTCCAAAAAGAAGGACTCCAAGACCACAGTCACATTGGCACTGCATTAATATACTTCAAAAAGCTCAAGAAGTGCTTTGATTGCTATAAATGGTATTATAAATCTCAGCAATTACGTATTTCTTAAACAGCAGGTAATTTGGCCCACTTACTGGAGCAATGACTAGAGCCATGCATGCTCATCCCCTCTGTGCAAACCTTTTAATATACATAAGGAAGCAAAACAAGAGACTAAAAACGGTGAAGTTGTAATTTGAAATTCAAAATCATGCACTTAAGCCACGATTTCTGCTTGGTAGAAATAAACATGTTCACATTTAGAAAAAAAACCCAGTTGACATCCTGTATGGAACATGGAACAGAACCATTAGGGTAATGGTAAAAATGGATAGAAAACCTGTTTACAGATTTTTGTTTCTGACCTTTTTTGCTCCTCCATTTTTAACCAGCCACAGTACAGCAACATTATATACCCCAAGCCACAGTATAGCTACAGACAGCAAAGCCTGATAAATATACTGCAAAAAATCACTACAGATCTTGAAGAGAAACTAGTGTACCATGTACATTTGCACCAGCTGCTTTCTACAGCTCTATACTCTCTCCTGTATAGAGGAGAGTATATGGAAGGCACTGACTTGCTTTAATGAACTGTGAAGGCTCAGTATTATTTTTTCAATTTCATTTTATATCAATCCATTTGGGGGCAGGGCTTCTTCAGCTTTGCAGTGCAAGAGTTTGGAATGAAGAGAAGTAGTTTCTCCATCCATTCAAACCTCTATATCCACATTATCAGCTGCCAACAACTCCACTCACAGAGCCTGATTTGTCAAAGTCTTTCTTCCTTTTTGCACTACTGTGAATCCTGCCCAGCCTCTCTACAGATGCTACTGCTCTATAGTCTGTGACTGGTTTTCCAGATACCTTGCAGACTCATACGCTCTATGAAGCAGTCCCATGTCATCTCCGTCTCCCTGTTGTACACAGCCCATCTCCTGCAAAGATGTGAAACCAAGAAAATGTAGACACCCCCAGCTACCTGTCCTTCTTCATCTACCCACCTTGGACAATGGCAGTGGCTGTGCAGAGAAAGCCCACGGTGACCAATACTGAGAGCATTCCTGTGCTGGGACAGAGGCTGAAGGTGGCTGATGCCTTCCGACTTTAAGACAAACTGGAACTCTCAGGGCTGGAATAAAGGCGACACCTTTCAGGATACTGAATCTTTGAAATAATTTAACCCACACCGAGTCAGTGTGTATATATATAGCTTTGATCCCAGATGCAGTACCTGAAAGTAACATGAAGCTTTGTTTTGGTTTTACGAGAAAGGAAGTAGTGGGTTTGATTAGTACGTGCACAGTTAACCTCAAACAGCATGAACAAAAACAAGTATTCAGCAGATGGAAAAATATATATTCAATCTGAAACTGCCATCCATTCTGCTTTAAGAACTGGGGGAGGAAAGATAATCATCCAGTAGAGCAGTTCAGGTCCTTCAGTGCTGCCAGTTTGCACAGTCATAGCACTTAATAGTTTAGGAATCGTTAGGTATTTCCTATGGGGACAACAGACAGAGAACTATACTTCTGCCTAATGTGGCAGTGAATCAGTGTGAGCTAGCTTTTCCATGGAAGACTTCAATCCACCCCCAATTTCTTTGCTTGCTTTAATGATCGTGCCTTTGATGTCTGAAAATTGCTGCCCCCTTCAAAATACTGATTACACTTGCAATGACTTCATCCTTTCATACCATCAATGTGACTTGAATCATAACCTATCTTCTTTAGGCTTTCCTCTTTCCAAGAAAAAATGATCTAGGTTTATAGCTAATGACTTCCACATCTATACAGAAGTTTCCTACCTACAGACTTTACCGTCCAAGTACCTTGACATCCACAGATGAAAAACACTGCAGGATCTTTGATTATTGCTATCTCTGCTTAGAGCACTTGCGTCATATCAAATCTCAGTGAAACAGTTTTTACCCGTTGGCCTTTTAAAAGTCATATAAGGCCTGAAAAGCATTTTGCCTTTTTATGCGGTAGACTGTGGTATCCATGAATCATTGCCTGAAGAATTCCATAAAAATGAAGTTACACTTCACTTACACTGAAGGTCATCCTTTTTTATCTCATACTTTGAGAAGTATTTTAGATGGTGCTTCAGCATTTATATATGTAGATCTAGTAGATTGCAAAGACCTATTTTGGGACTGTGACCTAGAAAAGCTAACAGCGCTAATTCTTGAACAGTAGCCTGCCCAGTCCTAAGATACAGGATAAATATTTGATCTTGAAATCACATAAATGCCTAATGATATAAATAAATTTACTGCTTACTTACTTAGGTGAAGAAACAATTGTTTGTAATGACATAGTCAGTTGGATCAAAACAGAACTGATGATAAATAAAAATACAGCCATGAGAAAAGAAAAAACTGCACTCTAATAATGAGTCAGTCACATACTGTACTACTGGTTAGGCAAGCATAAATCAATTTTTATATTAAATGCAATATTAAATAAATGCTATTGCAACATCATGTATTTGAATATCAGTGAGATTTATGGCATGAAATTACCAGGTAATTCCTGACATATTGAGAGTAGTGACCAAATTACCTATTCTATGTATCTTTTGGATTTGGGTGTTGTATGCAGTTAAACAAATGATGCCTTTGAACCTCATAAAGCATAGTGTCATCACCTGATAATTGATTGAGACTGCAAATTCATGGTGCAACTAACCCTTAAACACTTGCAAAGGATTGCTGTGTAAAATGTGCTCACTGCCCCACATATCCACAGTATCATATACAGCTAGAGTGAGAGGCAGTGCTATGGCACTCCTGTCTTTGGCAGTTGAGACTGCTCTGGCAAACTGTGTTTCCAGTCATACTTGTGTGGCTGTTTTATTCTCAGGGTTCCTTTACAGATCGACAACTTTTCACATTTTACCCTCATTCTTCCTTAAAAGCCTCACATTTTGATGGCTACTCTTCTAAGTAGGCCGCAATATGTCTCCCTGGGTAGTCTCCTGAAGTTGCCTCTCTCTTCACAGTCTGAGGGGAGCCCAGAGTTTTTTCCCCTTTTGATGGATACCTTGCTATGCTGCTCTCTACCCTTGCTAATCAGACTTTGGATCTTAGTTAGCATACACAAATAGCAGATGGATGATGCAGTAAAATAGAGATCTTGCTGCAAAAACAATCTCTTCTTCACTGCTTGCATCCTTCCCAGCTCAGTTATGGCATGGAACAAGGTCACATGGAAACTGGATGCGTTTCCCCTAAAATAAATTCCAGAAGAATCACTGGGGAGACCTTTTCTCACTGCTGTGCCTCTCTTCTAACTACTCTTTAGCTGACGAAGAGTCTCTGGGCTTTTGCTTACTCCACTTTCCCTGAATATCACAGCCATGCTTTATAAGCGATAGCCACAGGACCTATCTTACCTAGTTACTGCACCTTCTTGTCTGTGTGGTCTGGCATCTTCCTGCCCTGCCCTCCTCATCCTGAGAGCTTCTTTTCATCAACCCTTTCCCTGTAATTAGAACTTGACACATAGGCAAGGGCCAGGGCAAAGGAGTAGATGAAAGAAGAGCCCTCCCTTTGACTTTGAGATTCAGAAGGACTTTCAGGAAGAATATTCCTCAAGCTGTCTCCAGCAGCCTGTGCTTTGTATTTGCAGTATCCGAAAGCTCAGTGTAAGATAAATCTTTCCTTTAATGCACACACTTATATTCTAGTACTTTTTGTTCCTAGGGGTCATATTAATCCCCAGGGTACAGGAAAACTTTGTACCCTACATACGCTACCATAGCAAAGTCTTGGATCAGAGGATGGTACTAAGGGCCTTGCAGAGCTAAACTGCAGAGCCCTAAATTGAGGACTTAGCTTTGGAGTGGTTTGGGTCCCACAGACTCTTTGACCTTGGGTCAGAGAGGGACACACAATTTACTCTGAGCTCTGGACTACACTACTGTGATTAGTCAGATTGCTAGTAAGTTAAATAACTAGGTGTCTCATATAAGTTTCTTTCCATTTTGGGTTAGTTGCTTACATTTTAGTGATTCGAATTGCTTTTCTTCATTGAATGCTTGTTAGGGCAAACCTTCCTGCTGACACCCTGTCAGGATTCCCATTGCAAAGCGTTATTATTCAGAAGATTAGTTTCACACTTTAAAGCCTGTCTCATGCTGCCCATGTTTTTTTTTCTTCTGTGACAGGAACTTGCTTGGTGAATTGCTTGAGATGTAATGGGGAGAAGAGAAGCTTCTCATTTGCATAAGTATCTGGTTTCAGGGTATCTTGTTAAACTCAGAATGTGAGATCATGTCTTATTATGTTAAACAGTTCACGTTTTTACCGTGTTAGTTTGCCACAAACCCATTGGGGTTTTGAAATGCATTGTCATTTGAAAAAGAAAAAAATCCAGACCTCTAAGTGGTGTGGCTGAAGAAAAAATCTTTTCTACAAAAGTAGGTAAAAAGAAAAGGAAATAACAGTGACTGGAAAAACATAGTTTCATTACCATTAAAGGACTAAAACCTGATTAGTGTTAAGTAAAGCCCTAGATATGACCAAATTGAATGCATCAGTCTTGATTCCTGAAGGAACCACAGTTCACATCGCAAAACCACTGATTTTTAAGTCTCTCAGAAATGTGGCCTTTCTGTCAGCTTCTAAGCTGGACCGGCAGATGCTGCTCTCTAGTCCTAAACTTATGCCCTCAGCCCAGCCTCAGCAAAGGCAAGGACAGCACTAGCTGAGAAATTTGCCTTCCACTACTTCTCAGGGCACACAGGGTTCGTTGTTTTGTGCACTTCTGCTGACCAGCAGATTGTCCAGTAGGATCTGAGGTGTGGGTGGATGTATGAGTGTCCTTTTCCTTTGTGCTACAGTTGTTGGCATTTCTTTTTTACAGTCTAGGCTTTGTTTCCGCTACTGTAAAGTTAATTATATCCAACAGGCTTTCCTGAAAATCAGTGCATCTATAGTTACCTAACAGAGGGAAAATTACTTCCTAACTATTTATACTAACCATTCTCAATTAGCCTTGAAGGTCTGCACTGTACTCCTTACCTGGCTTTGCTACATGTTATTTGTAATAGCCCATACATGTTCCAGTAGCAACCAGGACCTCTGCCTGTGTAAATGTATTGCCCCCTCCCCATGCGCCTGTACAGCTGTCAAAATGTAAGATCTGAGGCTGTCTGGAAAGAGATACAGGCAGAAATAAGAGGAAATAAAGAGACAGGACTGAGAAGCAACATAGGCGAAAGATCTTCACACCAACTTCCTTACTCTTCTCCAGTTCCCTGTAAGGGGTTATGGCAAGGGTGAGATTTTAGGAGGAATTTGAACAGACCCTGAAGTATATTGGCAGATGTTTAAGGATTTTAAGGAGCACCACAAATCTCTTTTAATAGGCCAATCACTTGATAGTGAATACAGAATAAAGCAGACATCTTCATCAAAGACAGAACACTGGAAGCCAGTCTGTTTTAATGAATAAGCAAAAAAGAGTCAAATGAACCCCCGAGGTTTAAAAAGAAGCAGTTACATATAACCTATGATGAGCTGCAGCTACAGAGACATGGAGAAATACTGGAGAAAGGTTTTATTTCTGCTTCCTTTTGTTTCTTGAAGCATTGTGAAAAGGAATAACAGCAAAAGGTAGCTGTACTTCTGATTGTCTCTGGCTCTGACAGTGCAGTGTTTGTATTTATCGAGAATGCAGTCATTACAAATGATTAAAAAGAGAAGAAATCATTACAAAGCTTTGCTGAAGACATGTGAGGAGTGTTCTCCAAAATAAGATGCATAAGAAATATTTTAAAAGATGAAGTGTAATTCATGTGGTATATAGCTTAAGTGCCTACTTTCAGTTTTCGCAGGGTTAAGTCCCTGATTAAAAAGAAAAAAATATATATACATAATACAATATATTACATTAATATACATTAATGGCATTTCAAACTATAGGATCAAAGCAGGACTCCTGGAAAACCTAGAATTAAACCTTTAACATTTATAAAGCAGAGAATTCAAAGACATTTATGTAAATGAGACAGTGTCCCAGCTCAGAGGACATACAGAGAATACAAATATTTGAAAGACAGGAGACCTGACAAGGAAAGGCATTTTCCTAATCTCACAGAGGGAGGTTCATCCAGAGGACATATGGAATACATTCTAAAGCATCTCTTTGAACTGATGACAAGTGGATAATGAAGATCACTTTTGTTCAGCAGTCAAAGTCTGGAGGCCATTTATGAAGAGTGAATGAGAGGTGATAGGATGGGATGGGCTGGGAAATTGAAATGGAATTAAACAAAATGAAATGGAGAAAGAAAACTTAGCAACACAGCAGAAGGGGGAAGCCAGTGGACAGGCACAAAGAGAATGACAAGGAGTTTGGTTTGATAGACTCACAGTAAAGTTTTGAATACATAGCAGTGAGCCAAAGTTTGTCACGGGCAGTGCAGAGAATGTTTCAGCAGTTAAGGTGAATAGTGATCATGGGCTAAGGCATCTAGCATCTTGTCACATTCTAGCACATCCATACTTGTTCTGATATGCCCATGCAGGGACCTGGATCTCAGAACTACAGCACACATATGCATGTCTTCCCAGGGCCACACTAAGTTTGTGAACAGAAGCCACAAACCTCAGACATCCTAGGGAAACAGCTTCTGTGTGGAAATCTCAGAAGGCTTGTGATGAGATGGAGACACAGAAATGAGAATACCAAGAAGAGAAAGGATGGTTTGGGCAGATAACCTTTGGCTATAACCTTGCCTCATTTTTCTGCATCGTAAAACTTCTCCTTGCCTCTTCCCTTGCAGTTTAATCTACAAATATAGATTATTTATTCAGAGCTTGTCAGAGAATCTTATTCCTGTGAACTACATCTAAGTTCAACATGGTTGATGCCCTGATGCACGGAATTGATATACTCAATCTGTTTGCCTTCAGTCCATGGTCCACGACATGTTACTGAAAATTTACTGTGATGTCTGCAGGGATTGTTAGTTCATACTAGAATATGTGTTAAATCATCCTCAATAGGCTCTGGAAAACAAAGATAAGGAATTTCTGACAGGATTGTGGAATAAATCCCAGGCTTTGCAAGAATCTCCTTGCTTTTGACACATAACAGTTGCAGAAGAAATTGTCATCCCGTAAACCAAACCTCTCTGCAAGTGGGAAGCTATAGCCAAGTTCTGTGTGTGTGGCTTGCATCATGTGAGTCAGCAAACTGAAAGCAGATCCTGTATCTCCCAAAAGTGTATCAGCTGCAGGATCTGTTGTTCAACCCACTCTTCACCACAGAATCTGATATCGCACAAAGCCTTACCCTTGCATTACTGATAACTCAAACTCCCTTTGTCTTCTCTAGTTTACAAAGTACTTGAAACCATATTTCTAAGACTTAGCAATTCCCCTTTCCTGTAGTCCCAACCAGGGCAAAGTATGAAAGCAAACTCTAAAATGTCAGAGAGACCACACGTGCAAGGGGAGACCAAGTCTTTCATTATCCAAAGTGATAGCTGACAAGCCTCTACCTTCCTGTTCAGAAGCTCTTTCTTAGGATACTTGTTTACTGACAGATCTTACCACTCCCTACAAGCTTCATCTTTCTCACTTTCTTAGACAATCACACCTATAACTACTCTAAGAATATTAACTTGTGTCAGTGTGGCCAGCTTACTCTCCTGGTTATTTGAATTTAGCACTGATTAATGACTGCATTTAAAGGCTCTGATTGCAGTGAGCACCCATCCAATGTGCTTCTTCACAGCTCCAGCTGCCTCTTCCCCATATCAAGACATGAAAACCTAGCTAGGAAATCCTATATTTTAAAATTCAGATCCAGCATCCAAACGAATTCTTAATGTTTTGGCCACAGGATAACGGATACCAGAAAATATCATAGTGGGCAGTTTGGTTGACCTCTGTGCTAGGGATGAAGGGAAGAATCAAGGAAGTTTGCAAATGTGTTTCTAGGGTGAAAGAGATGATGGAACAGGGCTGCAAAGTCAGTAAGAGAGGATAAAAAGGAGGATGGGCTTGTGGGTAGCACACCATTTGGGGAATTTTTCTTTTAGATAGTAGTGAGATTATATCTGGTACATACAAAGAAAACAAAAGTGTTGGATGTGGTCCAATGAAAATCAAGCCCCATGCAAAATGGGAGGAAATGTTTTGAATGTCATAATTTTGATGAAATGTTGAAGGAAAAGGGGAGATTTTTGAGAAGATGCATGCACAATTTTTCCTAAAGCTTTTTTCGAGCCCCCGCCAACATTTTTCATTTCTAAATCATCAGCTCTTTTGCGAAGAAAACAATGGTGTCTTACACACCAGCAAAATGCAATTTTGTCTTTTTTTTTCTTCTGCCTAGAACCAGTAATGGGTGAAATGAGAAAAAATGTGAAGGGAACCCTTTGCAGCAAGAGGAACAGCAGTTAAACAAAACTTTCTTGAGAAAGTTTCACTTCCTAAGGCTTTTTGCTATGTTTGCTCATTTAAATGGCCATTGTATTAACCCACTTTTTATGATTTTCAAACATCAGCAACCAACTTCTGTCTTGTAAAAGTGTTAAGCAGAAGGCATGGTTCTCACTGTTCTAAGGACTTCCTGCAGTTCTGCTGCCACAGCCTTCTAAGTGGCTGCAATATTACTTGCCTGATATATCAGCCTGTGTTGGGTTCTTGCCACAGGTCAAGATTCAATAAACATACATGGTATCTTTGTACCGAGGTCTTTGGGCTAGAGGGGTTGTGCCACAGTTGGTTCTCCTTCATTCTCATTCCTCCATTCGTTCAACAGCTATGAAACTACAATCCATTCCTAACTTGTAGGGTTTTAAGTACGAATGCTCTATAAGAGCAATTTGTTGTTGCTTTATTAATAGTGCATTCTGAAACATTTGAAGCTTCCAAATTATTATTTTTTTTACTTTTCAATTTGCAAAAAAATCAGGTTTTTCCTTTCAGGCTGATTGAAATGAGTCCTCCTGACTTTCCAGATTTACCAATGAACCAAAACCAATTAATTATTCATCTAGTTCCGATGAACACCCTTCATAAAGCTTCTGAATTATGCAAACTAATCACCTTCTGGGAAATAGGTGTAGATCATTTTATGGTACAAGCTTCCAATGTGACTCAATGCCTCTTCACCTGCTCTCATGGCACACTATAAGCCTCCTCACTCATCTGATTAATCAGACTTTTGCTTCATCTATGGTTTTCAGCTCATTTCTCCCCCACTATTGCCATTGATCTTCTTTAGTTTTCCTTTGCTTACAACAAAATATTCTTTATCTTTTGAAATATCAAGTGCTGCCATCCTGTGAGGCAAATGCGGCTGGGAGGGCAGAAATGGTTAAATGACTTGGCTCATGAAGTTACTCGTAAAACTTGTCACTAGTGTGATGGTGTCAGCAGAAAGGGCAAGAGCAGCCACCTGCCCCTGTTGCACCCATGGCACCTCCAGGTAGCACGAGTACAGGGGTGGTGGGGATGGCAGGCCTGGCCTGCTCTCTCTAGCACATCAGGCTTTCTCGTTTGGCGCAGGGAGGAAGGAATTCTCCTCACACATGTCAGGCCTTGCAGGTGGACCTCTGGGGAAAACAAACTGAGAAACACAACAGAAATAGGACACAGAAGTTCAAATTGAGGGGAGAAAGGAAGACACTTTGATCTCCCCCTCCTCTTGCAGTCACCCTGTTCTCTTCATTTCCCCTTTCTCTATGCCCTGTGACTGCTGATGCTGCATGAGTAAGCATGGTGGGAAGCAAGTGCTCTCCTGAAGTGAATCACAGTCTCTCCCTCCTAGCAGCCTCTTTGAAGCAGGACCCCAGCCTCATTCACCAATATACTATAAGGCCCTTCAGCTGACCTTGAAGAGGTCACATCCACCTCTTGCTTTTACTATCACTCTTTGCAATTTGCACAAGAAGCGTTCTTTGTCCTGCACTTTTCACTCATGCACAGGGCCAGGGGGGGCCTGGGATGGTGTTCTGGGTGCCCCAGCTGGGCACCCATCCTTCTCTTTGCACTAAAATGGACAGAAGCCACATGCACAGTTAACATGGTAATCTATTTGCTTTGCACTTCCAGGGATTAACTACATTTTTAGCTAACCTGCACGTGCTGTTCTTGGGATCCACTTTGTTACCCTTATTAAGCGCCCACAGTTTCTTCAAGGCTTTTGTCCAGTAACCTGCTTTAATAGCAAATGTCATAAAGGCCACAGCTATAGTCTGTACACTCCAAATTGTGCAAATGCCTACCATAGCTGTTTGCATAATTGCTGAAGATTTTTCCCCCTTGATAGCTGGAAGTTTTCTACAAGAGTGGCTGCCTACAGCAACCATCATTTGTTTAGCAGGAAAGGGAGGACAGACACCAAGGTATTACGTCTATTAAGTACAGATCAGTTCTTTAATCCCGGTGCCACCAAGAGCTCCAGCTCTTGCAGAGCAGGCACAAGAAGGGTTTAGCTGATGGCACCTCATCTTCTGAGCTGTTAGTGCTTATTTCAGGGCTGTTGTGAAGCCCAGACTTTCAACATGTCTTCATGGGAAATCACATTTCATGTGGCTTGACTTCTGGGGAAGACATGACAAAAAGTTTGTGCTTGTGCTATGCAGCTGCAGGCAGCTCTAATTTGCATTGGCAATCATTACCCTCCAAGAGGAAACTCTCCTCAGAGAGCAGCACCGTTTATCAACAACAAGGCCACCTCTGCTGTGACAATGTGGGCACATGTTCAGTGTAGACACTGCTGTGCTGCTGAAAAATTCCTGTTGTGACTGCCTCACACAAAGCAGTACTAAGTCTTCCCACTAATGAAGGACTGGCCCGCAGTGAGTCCAACAGTTAGGTGTGTGCTACTGCAAAGGCTCAGTTCCTGTCTCTTAAGTTAAAGTGGCTGCTGTCCTCGCACCTCAGCATTTCCCTCAGGCAGGCCAAAACTGACATCATCTAATCTATTAAACTTGTGAGGTTTTACTGTATTCCTGACTGTGATTTGAATGAGAAGACAATGCACAATGCCTGAATTATCTCATCACATAGAGAAGGAAGGGCCCCTGCCCTGAGGGTGTGATTTCACTGACAGCAGAGCAACTGCTACCAAAATGGGCAGGATCATTCCCTGCTCCCCAGAATCCCTAGCCCCATGACTCTCCTTCCCTTCTAGCATCACTAGCCCTCATGCAGTTGGGTAAGCCAAAACCTTTTTCTGCTCCAGTTCATCCCGCAGCCAAATTAATCCCAGCGCCAGCACCAGGGTAGGGTGGTGCGGCTGGAGGTCAGAGTGGCCTGGATGGTGCTGCTTTTTCTTGGTGAGGCTGAGGTCAGGTAAAGCAGATCATGAAAACATGTCCTAAAATACTATCTGGCACAAAACTCTCCTGACAGTGAAGACAGGGCTAGAGAATTCCTCACAGCTTTCTTTTCAACCATGTACATTTTGTTTGTGTTTTTATTTGAGTCTTGCCTCTTCAGCATACCATATATAGTATATTTAATGTATAGTGAAGATAAGGAAATCTTAAACATGTGACCTGTGATACAGCTGAGCCTGTGAGCAGTGTCAGCTCAGGGAATACATCAATGGACTGAATCTTGGAAATTGAAATTTATTCCTGCACAGTTGCCTGGTGAGGCACTTGAGGTTTACCCAGCTTTGACCTCAAAGACCCTAAGCAATGGCTGCAGTAGTAAAATCTATGGAAATGACAGATTTCCTCTGATAGAAAGGGCAAAAGGAAGGGATGATTGAATGATTGTTGTGAGAAATATCAGTGGTGTTGTATTTGAGTGGGGGAATATCTTCCTGAGGCAGATACATGCAGTTCAGTCCAGAGACAGACAGGCACGGCAAGTGAATGGGGTGGAGTTAAAGCAGGACTGAGCTCTCCAAAGGATAATGCAAACATGGGCATACTGGGGACCTCAAGAGGGAGTTCAGGGAAAAGGAGACCTGGGTGCCCAGAATTTCAGTGCAGCTCTGTGGGTTTATAAGGTAAATCCTGCTGTATCAGTCACAGCCATAGGAATGAGGGAGATGTGAGGAACCCTGCTACATGCCTGTGAGAGCAGCAGGCACTGCTTTGGGTGTTTGCCATAAGCTACTTCCTTCTGGAAAGAATGGCTCTGGGCTTCAGTAATACCTTGGCTGCACCCGCACGTGTTTGCCAGCAGCTGTGCCTGAGTACTGTATGGTATTTGAATTCCAAGATAAAGTGTTAGCTACCAGCTCTGGGTGCTGGCAGGAGGGAAGCCAGCGTTACCTCAGCATAGGGGTGAGCCAGCAGGTGCTCTAACCCAAGGGCCCCACACATGCAGAGCGAGGATGTTCCAGTACCAGCTCCAGTTAAGCAGTTCAGGTGCAGCAACCCAGCTTTGGAGGCTGAGAGGTTTTCCCAGGAGTGTTCTGCACTGGTTGTATTTACTAACAGACACAAGTCATGTAGTCCAAAGCAAGATTTAGCCAAAGGAAAATGGTGCAAAGGGAACTTTTTTCAGAAGATTTCTAAGCAGATGTTCCTGTAACTCTGGGATTTGGCACTCTCAGGCTTTATAAGTAACTCATGAGTTTCCCCCCTTCTAAGAAGAACATACCTTTTACGTTAAAGAGTGGGCCTCAAATCTTAAAAGCATCTCTATCTTTTCCCTCCCCTTGAATACACCCACATATACACGCTTCACTTCTACAGTGTGGTCGTCCTCACCGCTGCTGTAGGGCCAGGTTGTGTAATCCTTTATCTAGTCCTTGTAAATGGGGCAGCAGTTACTCTTGTAACAAGAAAGCACAGTAGCTGACTGCAGTAAATTGCCAACCCAAAAGAGAAGGGAAAATAAAAATTTCTCTAAATGCAGCATTCCCCCAACATATTAAGTGTAGCCAACTAGGTAAAGAAAGACTGCTATAAAAGGATTACAAAAACGTAACTTAAAAAGAAGTAAATATGATCTGAGTACACATTGATATTCTCATCAGACTTCCTCGATACTTGATAGATGGGCAGGGCAACATATATCCTTTCACCTTTCC
This sequence comes from Pezoporus wallicus, assembly GCF_028554395.1. Lineage (NCBI taxonomy): Eukaryota > Metazoa > Chordata > Aves > Psittaciformes > Psittacidae > Pezoporus > Pezoporus wallicus. Next base: position 1,300,408 of record NW_026638638.1, read on the forward strand.
CCTTTGGCAAGTGTTATGTGTTATCATGCAGTGTATTCTTAGAAAAGCATGTGCCATACCTTCCTGAAGAATTCATTTCTCACAAGCCCTCCCTCTTTTCATTTTGAGTGCTGTGGGTTTGCACGAGGCGTCATTGTAAAACAGGTCTACCACAGCCAAATGTCACTTGGTACACTATTCTCAGAACCAGCAACAGCATGCCCTGAGCAGGAATGACAAAACACCGAGATGCATGAGCCAAGTCTTTCCTTTCGTGCCCTCAGCACGGCTGGTCTTTGCTGTGAAATTGAATGGTTGTCTAGCGCAGCTGGGTCCGCTATCAAATGTCCTCAAGAAGGGAATGTGCCTCCTGCTTTTCTTACTCTGTATGGTTGCAGTTGTGCTTGTCAGACCACAGCTGAAAGCTTGGTGCCCTTCTGCAGGTAATAGACCCATTTGCAGCAAGGTTGCAGAGATTCGCATGGCCCCACATAAGGCACATTATGTCAGATGCTACATGAGGTCAGGAAAAGGTGTCATGGGGGCTCAGCCCAGAACTTAAACAAATCCAGTCCTTCAAGTTCATCCTTCACTGCCCAGTCACTAGAGCACCATTCCCCAGTCAGCAGGTGAGGCAGTACAGGTGGGGCATCCGGCAACTCTTCTGGTGGGAGCACCACACAGGAGAAAAACACTGGAAGTCTGTTGGACATATTTGTGCAGAGCCTGATTCTCCTGCCAGGGAACATTTCACCATCACCATGCATTGCTCAGTGCTGCTATCATCATAACTCTTATGGGCCTTGAAGGAGTATCCCTGCATGCAGATATGAGGGGAGAAGCCCAAAGTTTATCAGTAGATTGCGAGCTTATGAGGAATATTCACCACTGTCCTGGGATGGAGTCAAACTTTGTCTTGCAGGAGTTTAAACTGGGAAGCACAAGTTTAAACCAGGAATCAAGCAAGCCCTGTTTCTGGGTTTTGGACTGCTGGGCTTTGTTTATTGAGACAAGTGAGCACTAGGGAGTGAACGGAGTTCTGAGAACTGTGGTGAGCCTCCAGTTCCCTTACTTTATGTTCATGGAGAGAAAGAATCAGTAAACGACCTCTAAACTCTTTCTTCCCTCCCCACATCCCCTTATGTGGGAACTGTCCAAGCCAGGCCTGGGAGACCTCTGGTACTCAGCACTGAAAGCCACTGCTCACAAGAACATTTGTTACTCTCGGAAATGCATTAAATTCCTTGGGACCCTGGGGAGAGGCTGAATGGGATCTCAGCAGATGAGGCACCTCCAGACTTTTTTCCCACATGCTCACAAGCTGCCCATGTTGAACAGAGGACTGCAGCCCACTGTGTGTAGCAGCACATGTCAGTAGGTGATTTGCTAGAAAGGACCCACAGCTTTCCCTCCAGATATGTAACTCAAGCCCCTTCTTCTTGGCAGCAGTGCAGTTAGATGCATGGCCCAAAACTGAGGTGAAGCACATACCAAAATCCGTGGGCTGCTGCTGGTTACCTCCCTGGGGGCCTTTAAAGACAGCAGAAGAGTTTTGATCCAGATGGATCAGCAGGGAGAGAAACGCCCATCATTTTGATACCTGGATCTGCCACCTTTCCTGTCTGTTTCCTCCTGTCCCCCGTCTGCTGCTGACAGAAGGGCTGTGGATCAGCGTGTGGATCAGTCAGGATGTGGCCTCAGCTATGCATGGCCCTTCGGAGAAGGGGAGTGCGAGGCAAGGTGCGTGCTGTGGGGCTGCAAAGACGTTTGCTGCAAAGGAGCAGTTCATTGCCTCCTCCAGCGGCCTGGCAGGGGGAGAGGCAGGAGAGGACCTGCCCAGCGCCACTGCAGCCTGCAGCAGCCGGGCTGAGGCGAGCGGGAAGATTCGGCCCGGCCCGGGGCCGCTCCCCCGTCGGCCCCGCAGCCCCCGCGGCTCGGTGCCGCAGCAGCGCAGCGGCGTGCGACGGCCGCGGGGGGGCGCGCTGGTACCCAGGCCGGCGGGGTGCAGGGTTCTCGGGGGTAAGCCGCGGCTATAGCAGCATTTCACTGGCTTTTCCGCTGGGAACCTCGCTGCTCTGTGGGAAGGAGATCCCCAGCCTCTCACCCCTCGCAGTTTATTACCTCCTTTTTTTCTTTCCCTTGTGCTTCCCTACCCTCTAGCCCGAAAGAGGCCTCGCAGCGCGGACACTGGTGCCCGTACAAAGACTAGAAAGGAAATGGGGGGGGTGTGCTGGGAGAGGAGGAGTGTGGGGGGTCTTGTGTGTTCAAGCTCTGTTCAGTGCATGCTTCAGCCTCCTTTCCCTGACTTTGAGACCACGGTATGTGTGGTTAACAAGAGGTGACAGTGTGAATGCAGCTTTCTGTACATTTTGGATGCTGCTGGAGCCCAGTGTTTTTCCACCAGCACAAGTAAGTAAACCTACAGCAAATAGGAGCACACTGAATCCACTCACTGCAGAGCTTGGAGGAGAAAACCATGACCTCTTCAACCACATATGTAGTATTTCATACCCGTGACTCAACAGCTCCATGCAAGAATGAACCTTCTGTTTTAGTCCAGGAGCAGCACCGAAGTGCTGTACAAACTCTACAGCTTTAAAGGCTGGGAAATGGTTTGCAGATTTTTTTAATGTAATTTCAGTCACTTAAAACCACTCTGCCTTGCACACTTGCAACACCTGCAGTTAGTGAAGCAACTGTATTTCTAAGTGTTGGGTGCACGCAGGGTTCTATTTCAAATTATCATGGCTGCCATTTTATTTTAAAAGCAATAAAGGCATAGGTGAGCATTAAATTTTAGGATGATATTCCGTGTTTCTGAATTTCCTCTTTTATTATTAGGTGCCTCTTCTAATTCTTAATTATTTTCTCAAAAGCAGCCCATGTACAGAAGCTTAGTTTGTTTTATTACTGTGAGGGCTCGTGTTGAGCTTATATGTTTCTATATGTTCAACCAAAATTATACCAACCCTGTATCAGTTTCTAGCTTTCTGTTAGCAAGTTGTTCAGCCTTCACAATCTCACACCCCACTGAATCTGAATTTTTATCACACATCCTCTCCACCATAATTAGCAAACCTCACTCTGAACACTGCTGAGTCATTATCCAAATATTCCAGTTTCCATCTACTTTTTTGTCATGGTCAAGCCAGCCCATGAATCCAAATGACTCCAGAATACTGGGTGAATAACATAGTATACATAGTATACATATTAGTATATGTTATGTGAATAACCAAGTAAAAGTCGAAAGAGTGAATAGAACTGTTGCTTGTGCCTTCCCCACTGTGAGATGTGATTACTTCAGACAACACTCAGGCTCATTTGAGTGTTGTAGCTCCCAGAGGATGGCTGGGCTTAGCTGAGCAGCATACTCCTATCCTGCAAATCACCATGTATAAGGCACTGTACCACTGACATGGTTAGCTGAGCAGTCATGATACACAGATAGGGAGTTCTGTGAGGCCATTTGAGCTAAGTAGCTCTTTGGCAACTCTGTGCTTCTGTGAAAGTCTGGATAATATAAAGCTTTTCTGTTCTTTTCCTGTTAGGAAGCACTGAAACCCACAGAGCATTTCTTCTCTGAGGCCTTGCACATAGCCTGCATCATTTAAGTCCATCTGTGAAGTCTTTAGAAGTCTTGAGCCCAACCACACCAGTTTGTGTGAAGAACTGGATCAGGATTTTCTTGCTTTGCTCAAGTCAGGAGCAAGCTTCCAAGAAGCAGAAGCAACCTGTTTTCCCAGGCTTGTCTTCTAGCTGATCAGAAGAAACACTTGGCCTTAGCTAGACAGAAGTTAAGGGAAGTGGATGAGGTTGAGCTTTTATTAATCAGCAGTTTCAGAGGCAGAGAGCAGAGCCCCATTGCTGGCAGTGGTGCAAATCAGGACAGTGCCTGATGTTAGTCCAATGTGTCAGAATACCACTGACAGCACAGCAATCTCTGGCTGCAGCTCCTGTTTGTTTAGATGGCAGTAAAAGACTAGGGAAGAAGCAGTCCCTCCAGAAAGATCATTAAAATGTCTCAAAATTTTAAAGCAATTGCCTGTTTTACATTGTGCAAGTGCTCATAAGACTGGCTGTAGCCTTGTGAGGGGTTGTGTTAAATACACTCCCATTGTAACAGAGGGGATGTGCTGCTGTAGTTACAAGATGGAGTATCCAGAAGGAAATCTTAGTTGAGATACTGACAAGCCTATCCTGTTTTAAAGTACATTTGGGTTAATGCCTTCTTTCAGTGCTATAGCGATCTGTTTATTCTTTTGTCTCTTGTTAGTCTGGCACATAGACAAACTAGTGTCAGAATAACTGAAAAATCAAGTTGTAAAAGGGGGTGAGACATTTCTGTTCTTAAAATAGCTGTTTCTTTGGAAGCTGTTGAATGAGATGGATTTATCCAGGAAAAGGATGTGTGTGTGGAGGACACTGCTTCCTTTGAAGATAGCTCCCTTAACTGTGACAAAGAATAAAGAAGTCTGTACCAGAAGGATTTCTCCTCTAATCTGAATTTTCTGCACTATCTTGAGTAGTCTTGCTTAGGCAAAAGTCACTCCAGACTTCAAGCAGATGAGCCTTCCTTCTGCGAGCACTTGGTTAATATCCAGGTGTGGGTGACAGCAAACCAGAACAGTCTCTTAAAGCCTCTCTGGTAATAAAAAAAAGGCACCAGTACTCTCACCAGTGGGGCCGGAGATCACAGCAGCACTTGGAGGAACAGCAAGCAGTTTTCTACCCACCTATGAGGAAATACCTGCTCTGCTACAGACGGATGTCAGCAGGGGTTATCTTGCTACTCCCTTCCCAGATCAGTTCCTTTCTAGCTGGTCACCCTGTCCAGCCCCCCTGCAGTGACCAGGGGCATCATCAAATAGATCAGGTAGCTCAGACCCCCATCAAACCTGACCTTGAATGTTTTCAGGGGTGGGGCATCTACCGCTTCTCTGGGCAACCTATGCCAGTGTTCCCAGGGTCCTTTCTACCCTGGATGAAAATGGGTTAAATGTTTCCCCTTTTCCACTCACAAGCCTGACTGCCATGACTTCTCAAGTATCATGGGGAGTGCCCTGGCAGCTACATCAGCTAATTCCCTCAGGACTCTGGGATGCATCTCATCAGGTCAAATAGACTTAAGTATATTCAGGTTCCTCAGGTAATCATGCAACTGATCTTCTCTTACAGAGGAAGGGACTTTGCTCCCCCAGTTCTGCCATGCAGTCCATCTGCTCCAGAGGTGTGGGAAAAGAGTTTGCCAGTGAAGACTGAGACAAAAAAAAATTGTTGAGAACCTTAGCCTCCTTCTCATCCATTGTTACCAGTTTGCCAGTGTCAGTTATCAGGAGGGGGATGCTTTCTTTGACTTTCATGGAGATTTGACATCAAATCTGGGCTGAACTATCTAGAGGAAACTATTAATGAATACAAGGTGCCCAGGTGTAGAGGACAGCTATTATATTTATATTATATGATGATACTATAATGAAACGAAGCAGCAAAGGAAATACATAATCTCCCATGAGAAGTACTGAGTATTTGCACTCCTTCACTAAGGACTCTTTCCCAGATTTCTTTTTTTTGCCAGAACAAAACCATCAGGGTGTTACTTCATTGCGCACCAGAGGAGGGAGATACATGTCCACAAACCTTCTGAGAAACACATTTACAGGAAATAAAAAACACACAAACTAGTCTTTCTGCCCTATTCTCTGTGTGAAGAATGAGCCCTTACTCTCTTTCACACCTGTTAAATATCTTATCTTGGGATTAAACTAGTGCTAACTATTGAAAATGTAGTGGGCTACATAGTGATCATCACATGGTCTTCACCAGGTGCTGCAATGCATGAGTATTATCTGAGGAAATCATAGCCCACTGAGTGTCGTACACAAATGACAATCACTGCTGTTCTTAGAAGTCCATCTTTTTAATTGCATCACTGGCAGATGGATTCTACCCAGGGTCTCATTTTCTAACTGCAGGCTGCCTTTGATTTTTTGCTCTTTCCAATCAGATAGTTCAGTATGGTTTGCAGATGCATCACACTGCATAGACATATGCACTTCTAAAAACATCTCATGTGGGTTTTTTCTGCAGCATTAGATTTGCTCCATAACTTAACCCTTCATGGCTTAAAACAACTTAATAGGAAATGAAACAGATTTTATACAGGTAAATTTTAGCTTTGAGATAGGAACTTCCACTTACTCTCCATCCTCCTTGCCATGTGAAAGAAATAGATTGTCAGGCTTCCCATTTACCTGAAAGACTCAAGCTTCAAGATGTCTCCTGAAATACTTTAAAAGTAAGAGCATCTGCAAGCCTTTTACAAAGTAATTTACTTTATTCAGCAGGGAAAAGATAAGAAGATACAACATCCTGGCCTCACATGGGGCTCTTTCAAAGTGTGTGGAGAACTCAGAGGCTTTTAAAAGAATCCATATGCTACAAAATGGATTCCTTAGGTAGCATGCACAGTTCCACTTTGTAGTGCCTGAGCTAATTTCTGGTGTCTCAGGAGTTCCTGACTTATTTAAATTACTTTCAGGTACTAGTCCCTGTGCAACAGGAGTCCCATATTGATTTGTGGGTTTGTTGCTTCAGAGTGTCTGACTCCTTGAACCACTTCTGTTTGTCCTTGTTTTGGTTGTTTGTAACAGAAGATTGTTATGAATGTACAGCTGTTCTCTGTGTCTTCACTCTTCACAGAGAGACTTTTCACCTTCTCAGGACCCAGGCTGTGGCTAAGTGAATGGCTAAATTTGTTTTGTGGTTTTGAAGGAACTCTCCTTCACATGGCTGTCCTCTCCGTCCACAGGACCTGCCAAGCCACATCAAGAGAGCTCTGCTTCAGAAGCAGAGACCTCCAATTTGAGGGCAAAATAACCCCTAGACAGCCTCTGGGCTTGCACTTTTGTATTAGTCCTTTAAACCAACTTATGTATTGACATACTATTTCCCTAGGGAATGAGATTCCTGTTGTAATGCAGAGGTAACTCTTCCTACAGCTGATGCCATCAGTGAGATTTAGTATTTGTGAAACAAATATCAGCACATGCTGATACTGCAAAGAGCACTTGTGCTTTCGTTCAGCATCACTGTAACCAGTTTCCCTATCCTGTCGGTTAACATTTGCAAGCACAGCTGGAACCTGGAGGCCAGTGGGCTGTAGATGACAAGTTTGTTTTGATTCAAGGAAGGGAGTGTTCCTTTGAAAGAAAAGGCATTTTATAATAGAGCATCAGTATTGAAATCTAAATTAACATGATCCAATTGCCAAGGCTTCCTCACTGCAGAAGGAGGTTAATGAAGCAGCAATCCCTTCTCTCAGGGCAGTCTCTGCTTCAAGAGAATGAGTAACAACATGAGCTGGAGTCTACAGTACATAATGCCATTAGGTTTATTACTCCCTTTTTACAGCTTGCAGTAAGAAAAGACTGTTGCAATTAATGAATGAAGGGGATACAATGCTGCAGTCAAGGTCAGGGTGAAGCATAAAATGCAGAGTCCAGTTCCGCAGTCACATGCTGACAGGAGAAAGCACCATAGTTTGTCAGGAATGGAAAATGGGACCAGCTCTTCATTTCATTGCAAAGAAATGTCTTCATCACTTGCATCTGACAGCATCCTACCAAAACTCTCCAGGAATGATACATGGGAACAGAGAGGAAGTTAATGAAGGTGTCAGAGCTCAGGAAGAGAGAAACTCTTCAACCAATTAGCCAGAAAGTGGAGACACTCCTCTGCAGTGACAGCTTGTATGTGCAAAAAGGTTCCAATTCCAAATTTCACACCAGTGATACGCTTGTACCAGTGTCAACCCCAGTCACCACTGACAGGTCACTTTTGTGTAGTGGAGAAATGTAGAACATTCATCTCTTCTCAAGCATTGAACTGGTGCTTGAGTGAGACAAAGCCAGCTGAGCTCAAAAGGAAGTAGTAAAGTATATTCTTTCTTTTAGTTCCTTTATTTCCTCAGACATACACCCAATTTTAAAAGCAAACAGCCACACATGTCAATCACACTGCAATGCCTTACATTTTGTTGTATTCTATTTCCCAGACAGTCAGCTCTCATCTGTTTTGCTTTTCTTCAGGGCATGGGATATCACTTTTGAGTTTGTAAAGTGTGAATAAAATAGATCTTTGATTATTACTGTAATAAAAATGCATACTTGTTATCACAGTGATTGCGATTGCAGAAAACAGAAACCATAAGAATTATTTCTCAAAGCTCCTGTTAAAGGCCGTGAGATGATTGCTAACTAATGTCAGAAACACGTTTCTTCCAGGACAAGCTAGCCCATCTTGAAGTCTTAAAAAGCTAGGTTTGTTGGAAACAAGACACCATTGCCAGATGGAGCATAGGTCTGTATGTTTATGTTCTGATGCAAAATGCATGTGAAAAGCCTTGAGAGTTCTGTGTCCCCCAGGTGAGGCAAGACAGTAAGTTCTAGTTTGCAAGAGGGCTGACTGATGCATTCAAATAGCAAGTTTCTTCAGGCATGGGTTTTTCCATTAGAAAGGGCCACACTTTGCCAAGCAGAGAACAGGGCAATCAGCAGTCACTGAGATGCATGGACTGATTTATGCAAGGAGACCTTGCACTGAGCAAAGCTGGGAAAATAGAAAAGCATGCTGGGAATTTAACTGTTGAAGAAACATTATATACTCACAGAAGTGAGTATTTGTGCGTATGTTTACCCCCCAGCATATACACATACCCCGTGGGGAAAAGCATTTTCAGTATGTTCTAATTTGGAGGGGTGAGGTGGGGCTGGAGAACCGTAAAGAGCTTCCTTCTGCACTTTGAGAAACACTCACTTGTCTTCTGGCTTGTGTATGTGTGCTTGAAATGCACTCTGTTCCTCCTCCTTGCATCACCCCCAGTACCGTGATGTTGTGAAGCTGTTGCAAGTCAAGCATCGGGAATTCTCTCCCGCAGTGGAACTGCTTCAGAGAAATGCTGTGCTTGAATACAGTGAGAGGGGATTACCTGTGGTTTCTGGGTTGTGAAACAAGAGATATCACTTACAGAGCTTTCTGTTGATACTGCTTGCTTGGCTTCGCTTTGATGCTGACTTGTAACCATATAACTAAGCCATATAACTAAGTGATACAGTGAAAAATAAGCTCTGGTAAGAACACAGCTCTGATGGCCAGGGGTGTTCCAAGTGGTAAATAAGACGTCCATCAGAAAGGAAATGAAATGCGTGGAAGGAAGAAAATGAGAACATTTATGTGTTTCTGTCCCAGCCCCTGCAACTCTGCAGTTGTGTTTTTATCATACTTTCCCCTCCATGGCTTTTAGTGCTGGCATTTGCTGAGGAAGGGATGAGAATTTGATATAACAGATTCTAAAGTTATCACTGTCATTTGTACTACAATATGAGGAGCTTGGCCAAGACTCAGGGTCCCAGGTACTGTACAAAAAGGTAGTGACTAGTAACAAAGATAGATAGGAAGTGCCAATGAAAGCTCAGAGGCAGTACTGACAATAAACCTTATCTCTCTCTGCTTCTCAGTGCCATCTCTACATTACACTGCTTCTGTGGAGTCTTTCTGGTTAAGTCCTCAGCCCAGTTGATCTTGACCACTGAACTGTTGGGTTGTAAAGGACAGAAGGTGCTGTCTCAGACCAGATTCTTAGTTATCCAAAGGTTCAAAGAGCTTCAGGGCATCTGCAGGAATAGATGACGGAATAGACTTCTGTCTGTTCTAGAGAGTGGCAAGTAGGTCACAGGTTAGTACACACAGTAATATATCTTTTTTAATGTTTTGGTCAGGCATGTCTTTATTCTTGCTGTACAGGAGTATGCTTGCAACCTGTGCAAGAATAAACTGCAGACTTATCTATTGTTGGTATGCAAAGCAAGTTCCACAGTTTGCAGAGGGAATGTATGCCGAGCCTACCCTATCAATACCCTGGCAATCTTCATGAGGAATTAAAATGTCAGTTTGCACCTCCTGCTCCCAAGCCAGACACTCACCTTCACTTGCTTTCTTGCTGTCTAATGAGATATATTCCTGACCTTTCATGAAGAGCAGTAGGACAAATGATCCCAAAAGGTTGTCATTCTCTGTCCATAAGTTCTAGGGGACAGCTTGGGCTATGGAAACTCTGTGAGAGACGGGCAGCTATGTGACCACAAGAAAGCTCATTACAATAAAAACCCAAAGCCTACAAGTGATCAGTCAGGGATTAGGTCCTTTTGTTTATGAGAAGCAGGCAGATCCGTGCAGGATACCCAGACGGATAATGCTGTCAGTTTCCTGTGCTGCAAGGTGAGGAAGAATGGAAGAAATGCAGGGACTATAAAATCAGCCATGTCTGGGAAGCTGCTAGAAGTTCTGAGCTGTGGCAGAAGGGCACAAGTGAAACTGCAGCTGGGACCAGACAGCACATCTGCTGGCTCAAGCTACTGGTTCCTCTATTTCCTGTGGAGCAGAGGTGGGGTGTGCTACAGTGGTGTGCTCCAGAGGGGGAAGTTTACAAGCAGTGTGAAGAATGGCCCAGTTGTGCTTTCTGCCCTCCCAACCACTAAGCTCCATGTATGTCCATGAGCACTATGCTTCTGCTTCCCCTTCGATTCTTTTTTCCATTTTTAACCTCCTCAAGCAGGGACCACCACATCACTCCTATGTGTGTTGCATGTATAGCCTGTATATGTCGCATGTCCAGCTTCTATCCCAGCGTACTGCCAACCCAAGTGCCTTCCATGTGATAACCTAGCAGTGGTGAAACATGGAGAGGCCAGGCAGGATGAACCCACTGTTTCCAGCTGGGGAAGGAGGGATGTTTTAGTGTAAGGCAGCATTCACAGTGTTGATGAGTCACCCAGGTATGCACAATAACTGCAGTGGTGGATCTTCCAACACCCGCAGCATCCTTTGCACTGTCTATTGGTTTCCTGTTCCCAGCACAAAAGCTGTTTGCCTTTAGCGAGTTAAATCTCTTGCTTCCCTGTATTTTCCCCCTGCCTCAGCTCCTTTAGTATTTTGCTGTGCTTTTGCAATTTATGCATCTGAGATCCTAACATGGAAAGATTACTGCCTGAACTCACTCCTAACCTGTCTGAGAATGATACTTAACTACTAGTGCTCATGCCATTCAACAAAAGGCAGCACTGGATTGATCAGTACCTCAGATTTCACTGATCTTTGGCTCCAATATTTTTCTTGTTCTCTACTGAAAAGTGCTAAACATTAGTTTGTTGACCCAGATTGCAAGCCAGAAGACACTCCCACAGCAAGTTGCACAGATGTGCAACTTCCTCACACAACTGATACTAACATCAACCGGATTCCTCCCCTCAGTTAATGGTCACAAGAATTTGTTGGCATGAACAAGGAATTAATCATTATTGACCAAGCACTCATTATGGCAGCTATCAAGAACAAGTGAGTTTAATTTTTATAAAGAGGTCTGTTTAATGGGGAAGGTGAATATCATATTTTGTGTGTGAGTGTGAAGGATTAGTCAGGTCCTTGGTTTGCTTGGGCTGTAGCTGGGCACAAGAAGAGTGCAACATGCACTCTCAATTGATGACTAGAGCAGCTGTAGCAGAGTCACAGGGAATCCACTCTTTGATCTGCAGTCAAAAAGGGATGGTCATCAGGGTTCTCACTAGGCTTAGTGATTAAAGGAAGAGTCTTATGAATATGTCCCAAAGCCAGGGCTGGAGCAAATTACAACAAATTTGAAGGTGGAGAAAAGTCTTACTTTTAAATTCAGATATTCTGAATTTTTAATTTTTCATTTTTCTGATACTTCTTGTATCTCAGAGGCTGGTGAGTTGACGCAGACAAGTCAGCACACAGCAAAGTCAGACATCCTTAACCTAGAGATATCTTAGACCTGGTGAGCATAGTGTGCATGACGGGCAATCCAAGACGTATGTCCACTGGATTTTTATTTATTATATTTTTACATATGTACATAATGACAGGGAGAAAAGAGAAAAGCTTACATCTGCGTACAGTTGTTTTCATGTCCATACATAAAACATCCCTCAGTAGTTCCAATGTAGGAGATGCCTTTGCTTTATATCTTTCTTAAAATAGTGATTCCTATGTGATGTATGCAACAAGTGATGTTTAATGGTGTGCAGAGGCTAACTCTGTCACAGACACAAACATGCAAGCACAGAAGAACCACATCTTCTACACCTTCTACACAGACACTAGCACTCATGTCATAGCTGGTGACCTAAGACTTCCAGTTTTTGCTAGCATACCTCAACAGCAGCCTGAACAAAATGTTCTTCTGTAAAGTGGTTGCACAGCAGATAGCTTTTATTGCTGCAAATCTCCATAGCTCAGCAGATGGGAAGAGAGCAGAGGGAAAATCAAAATCCATGCCCTAGGAGCCAGGCTATCTTAGTGATTTACAAATGACCTCAGAGGTCTGCAGTCATTCTGGGCACTTGATATCGTTCAAGTCCCTCCGTCTTCCTCTCTCTTGCACTCTCTCTCAGCATAATAACGATAAATCCAGGAGACTAAATTCAGCACTGTAGATTAGTGATGGGAAGGAAACTGGATGTGCATAAACTAAACAAGACCATTTGCCTCCACTGATCTGCAGATGTTGTTCCCTCAGAAATGCAGCTTCTTTTTTTGCAGGTGACACCCACACATCTCCTTCACTTACTGGCGATGATAGTAAAGGAGATAAACAACTGGAGCTCATGCAGTTACACTTAATCTTTGTATGTCATCGTCACCAAGCAAAGCCACAGCAATAGGAAAACAGAGCAGTTTTCTGCTGCTCATTTCTAACTGACGTTTCATCACCGAGTTGCTCATGTAGCCTATGGACTCTTTGAACTCCATTTTGCGCCTACTCTCTTTCACAGTGTGTGGGTACTGCTGTACAGTGCCGGGCTGCAGTACATGTATCTTCCACCCATACCCTGGTCCTCCTTTTGCCTCTCTGCCTCAGTGGTTTGAAATCAGATTGCACAACTACAACAGAAACTCCTTAATAAAAGTTAAAAAATTTAAAAAGTGTAAAAAGAAAGGAATACTCTGATTTTAAAACCTTATGCGGCAGGCTAAATGTAGGATTTGTAAATAATCCTTTAGTTCAGAAAGAAGAAAAGGCATAAATAAGTCTATTTCATTGAATCTTTTTTGGTTTTGGGTAAGTGTATATGCATGGTTATTTTGACTTGAATCTCAGGAAACAACCACAGAACCTTCATCATTCCAAGGGCTGCTTTTATTGGAGGAAATTCACTGCAGCTGCTGTCCAAACTAATGCATTTCTTCAGCTGCTGGAGATGAGCCTGGAGTGGCTTAGCTCCACTTTTCCTGCAGTCAGCCATTCATCCATCCTGCCTCTCCACCCTGCTGCAGTTTCCTTGGCCATTTTCCTTTGAATATGATTTACAGCTTTTATCTCAAGAGATTCCTGGGACTCAGCAGTGCACCCAAGTCCACGCACAGGACCTAACTTTGCTTCCATCATCAGTGCAGCTAGTCCCTCCCTGATGCATAGCAGCCTATGGGTAAAAGGTACTTCTGGAGGCAAGGACTAGGGTGTTTTTAATACTGTTATTTGTAGCATATGGCCAGGGAGAGGCAGAAGTCTGCCTTGTGTCATGCACCCTACAGCTGGTTTGCTCATTTCCATTCCCTGAGGGACTGTTCCAGAGTTTCACTGAAGTGGTTTCAGAGTGGTTTCTCCTTTAACCCCTTTTGCTTCTCCCATCCTTAGTGCTGGATTGCTCCATCACAGGGCTGGACTTGACTAGTGTCAGCTTTTGTCTGCAGCACAGAGAGGTTGTTCCCTTGCTGTCCAATTCTGTATCTTCATAGTCTCATACTTTTTGGTTACTGTCAAAATAAAGCATTGACATTACTTCAGTATTCTGCTAATGAGAGAAAAAACTACACGGGATAATGTTCCCAAAGGAGACTTCCTGCCCTGGACTTCAGCTTCTATACCTATGCCTCAGGAGCTAATGGGCTATGCAAACAGAAACCATTCCTTTCTCCAGCCAGTTTTGATTTGGCTGGGGAAGGCTGAGAAGCCCAGGAAGAAATGCAAGCAGCCTACTTCATCATTATCATGAGATTAAAAAACCCCAAACAAACAGCTCTCACCTCCACCACTGGTGTTTGAAGATTAAAGTAGCCTAAAGGCTGTCACAGGCAGCAAGCATAGGAGGAAAATTAGTTCATTCTGACTCACAACAGAGTGATCTAATTTAATGGGGCACTGACAGGACTGTTGGCCATTACTTTAGGTGTTATCTAAGTTAGCCTGATTGATGGTTGTGTCCTGCTACAGCCTTCCATATGAGAGGCTTGAAATGTCACTCGGACTCTGTACCTGCAGTGTTGACACCTAAGCACCTACCCTAACAATACCTGAAGCCTCTTACTGCAGCCCTTGCTGCAGCTTCCTGCAAGGGAGTGGACCAGCATCTCTGAGCAATGTATGCTCAGATTAGGAGACGAAGTCGCTGCAGGCAGGCAAAAAATGCAGTTGTAGTTAAAGAGCCACTCCGGTCACACAAGGGGGCAGAAGAGAGGCTGGATGGGAAAGCTTCCTTCTGGCATTTCCTGCCTTTGATTTCTTGATTTTGCAACCTGATGTCTTTTCTTTTAAGGTACTTTAGTATGTAATTTCTTAAGCTTCTTTACTTTAGAGCAAAAGGATTTTGTAAAAAGGCCATTTGATCCTCCTACCAGACTGAAACCGCTATGTTAATTTCCACAGAACTGCACTGTTACAAATTGCTTGTTTGTGTCTTTGTTTTTGCTGGTTAGGGAGCAATTTTTCCTGACTAAAAAACTAGAGTTGTTCCAGACCGTGAAAACATTTCAATATGACCCAGAATACTTCTCTTGATGGAATAAAAAGCCAGTGAGGAAAAGGAATGATGTGGCCTCATAATGATGTAATGGCTAGGAAAACTGTGGCATTTGAAAATTCCCCGTCGTTTCAACTGTTAGATCAATGAGACACAGATATTTCCCAAAACTGAAGTGCTCCTGGTAGGTTTATGGGTCCTGAAAATAAAGTTGCATTTCTTTCTTTTTCTTTTTTCTTCTTTTTTAACAGAAAAAAAAAAAAGTATAAAGAGAAAAAACAAAGTGAGAACCAGTGCCTTGATCTTGGAGATCCAGTTTAAAAGCAAAACCAGAGAAACCCACCATAAATTTGAGACCATTCAACTTTTGTCTCTTTGCAAATGGGTTTGTATAAAATTGGCAGCCTCCTGATACTTTCTCAGCCAAATTGGCCACATCAGAATATCTGCATGCCCCTGAGGCTGGAATAGTAACATAGTGTAATGTGATGCTCTAACAAAAGCACCTAATTGTGAAGAACAATCCATTTGCATCAAGATAAGCAGCTAGTAATGTTTCATTCTCAGAGCCACTTACAGGCACTGACTTTAGCTACAAATTACTGCCTCGTGCTGCTGTTTGCAGCCTTTCCTACTCTTTATTGGACCTTAAGAAAGCTGATGTTGTACTCATTACCCATACCTGTTTTCTGGTTAGTGTGAGTGACTAACGAAATTATGCCTTGGTCTGTGATTCATCTTGAATAAAGTATTTTCCAGTCACACAGCAAAAGCCTTGCCGAAAGCGGAAAGATTTGATCTTTAGCACTGAAGTCTTTGCTTGTGTGCTCCTAAGGTTCAAGCTTTTTGTACTGTGTTATTTATTAGTATCAAACATACCATCAGTAGCCAAAGTTGCTTCTGCTGTCAGGGCATGTCTGCAGGTATAATGAACATGGCAATAGCCAAAAGCCTGCTATGCATAGGAAATTAAACGTGCAGAAATTAAATGCACTGTGGGAAGCACATGGTGTGTGGGATTCCCACGTGGTTGTTTGGCATGACTGAAAATCTGAAGATTATGGGAAAAATCAAAGGGATGAAAGACCCCCAAATCCTTCAAACAGAAAATATGCACCTATCCAATCACCACATGGCTCCAATCTCCTATAGCAACTCCTTACCCCAAACTGAAGAGGATAACACAAGACAGCCTTTGTGAAGTGTATAACTAGTCAGGGGTACAGTGGAAGGCTGCACAATGGTGTTAGAGGTTAACAAATGGATGGGTTCCTGCACTGCTGAGTCTGCCATAGAGGTGAAAGGAAAAGAGATGATATGCAAAGAAGGAAGATGTGATATTGCTTGACAGACATGCAGGGTCCATGTTTATAGCTGCAGAAGAAAGAAGAGGCATTTTCAAAAACTCTCATGCAGGAGAAGGATATTAGAATTTGGGGTATTCAAACTAGAAGGAATATCCAAGACTTTTGGCATTAGTAACCCTGATAGCCCCAGTGGTGAAGGCTCAAGATACTGCAAAGATAACTCCTCAGCATTTGTCTCCTAGGGGCTTGGTTTCTGGAAGCATGGAAGAGACAGGCTGTTGTTTCATACTGTGTGGGATACATGCAGAACAGGAATCAGCATGCAGGGGGCTGGAGCAGCACAACCCTTGGTTGACCCCTTGCAACATATGTTGATTGCCATTCAGATATGATGACTGCATATCAGATGTTCGTTTGACACTGAGATCCAGAATTTGAGGGAAGGAGGATGAAAAATCAAATCACTGTTTGGCAAGACTATATTTGCATTTGAATTAAGACCTGTGTGGAAGGCAGAAAACCCTATTGATCTCTTGCTGTCCTCCATAAGGGCCAGTTTCCAAGTTCAGAGTTGCAACAGAGGGAGGTTTCTCTTTACATCATCCTGTAAACAGTATATAGTCCCCAAAGGCAGGGCCAGGGAGGGCCAGGGCTGTCCTGGCATGTTATGCATTGCCTAAAACCAGATGGAATAAATTAGGATTGCTCTGTTTGTCATATATGCTAATCCACATATGCAGAGCCAAACTCCAGGCTTAAATGGCTTGCTTCTCTGCAAACACTTTCATTTAGTCCCTTACAGTGGTGGATAAAAGGTATTTACTGGTGTCTCACCGCCAACAGTCTGTAATCTCTGTCCCTACAGTTCTTTAATATAACAGCAATGTCCACTTTTACACAGTGCTGGGGCTTTTCCTGTCCTGATTCTTCACGTTTGTTTCATTATATGTCTAGGATGTATCTCCCTTTCTTTTTGGTCAGTCAAATGAATTAATCTTATTCCAGATGTTCCAGGACTTACTTTCCAGTATCATGTCCTGGGAGCTATCAGAATGCTTTAGATATGGAAATTACAAAAGTGTTAGGGGAAGGAAAGCAAATTATACCAACATTTGCTTTAGAAAGTAATACTTTTCTCTGACTAGCCTCAGGCCCAATGCATTTATTCAGTTTTAATTTACTGTATCTATTTAATAATTTTAAAACAAGATTGCAAAAAGTACAATAATACTCTAGGGAATATAGATATAATGAAATAGAAACATCTGTATCTAAAAATATATACATGAAGTTTAAATAGAGAATATTTGCTCTGTTTTATGCTTTTGGTACACATTTGCCATCTCACCTTATATTTGCACTAGAAGATGTGATTTTTCACAGTGCATTGTAATCAGAGCAGTTGTTAACGTTGGGTTATACAATGACAACACTGGTAGATGGCATGGAGACTGATGAAACAGTGCCTTACCCTGTCAGAGGACTGCACAAAGCCTGCTGCTCTCTACCAGAAGTGGCTGGATGCCGCTGGCACAGGATCATCCACATCTCTCCTCCAAGTGAGGAGGAAGGTGGCAAGGCATTAGCATTCCCCCAGTCAGTGCAAGATCAGCCAAGATGGGACCATGCAGGGATTGCCATGGGTCCTGTCTGGCTTGTTCCCCTCTGCCCTCTGCACCTGCACCTTGCTGCCTCAGCTGTGGTACAAAGGCACAGTAAGGGGCTTTTCAGGAAGAGAGGGTAAAAAGTTTATGTGAAAAAAATGTCAGTCTTGGAGGGTTTGTGCATGTGGTGAGGGGCAAGGAGAAGAAACATAATCATAACCTTTTGGGTTTGCTGAACTGACCCAGAGGAGTGCTCTCAGGGCCTGCTGGGTCCAAGACCACAGTCCTATACCAAACACACAGCACTGCCTCACGGCAGTGGGTGCTCAGGCAAGTCACTGCTGCATAGAAGTGGCGTAGCACCCTCCAATAACATGGTTTGTGGCGATACAAGCAGATTATTGCCACACTTCCACATCTCTTCTTTTGTAATGTCCCTCCAAAGAGGGAAAGAATCTGCTTAACCCAATTTGGAGGAATGTTGCACAATCCTAATTTTATTTCAAGATGGAAATCTGATTTATTTTTTATTTAATTATATATATATTAGTCACTGTAAAATAAACCTCAACTCCTCAGTGTGAAAATGGATGTGATGCCAAGACAATCCCAATTACAATTTAGGATGTCTTATTAATGTAAACATGCTTAATTGAAAGGATGAAGCAGATTTTGCTGAAAACTTTGTCCTAATCCAGCATGGAGCATTCCTGAAGAACGTCTTTAGACAGAAAGGTAACCTCCAGTCAACAAAAAGTTCCTTGAAGAGCCTAGAGCAGTTCCTGCAGGTGGCTGAGCGCTTGCATTCCTGATTCACAATGGTGGGAATGAAGTACCCTCTCACAACCCAAAACCTTGGGTGCTTATAGGAAAAAAATTCAAGTGATCATTAGTTGCTCATGTCTGGACCCAGATTTTCAGAAGAGCTCCCGCCTGGTACGGCCTAGGTGCTGGAAGATGTGCACGCGTTTTCAGGAGGACTCGGCAGAATGCCTTCTGGATAGAAACAAAAACTAAAAAAGGAGGTAAAGCTCTCCTCCAGATCTGACCTCTGTGTTTTCTAATGCTTCCCATACAACTTTCTGTTCCCTCGCTGTAGGAGGCAAACAAAACAGAAATGGGGTTCTTCATGATGACGACAGATCTTTCTTCCTCTCCTGATTGTCTTTATTTTGTCTCTAGGTTGATTACTTTCTCACTCTGTGGATTTGCTTGGCCATGACTTCAAATGGCCTTATAGCAAAGTATCCAACCTAAGGGGTCACATATTGAAGGTTTAGTAGTTTTCTATCAGCTTGATTTGTCCTGGCAGCCCATTTGTGTCACAGCCTAATACCTTGGCTGACTTTTCAGTCTTTCTTTCAAGCATGTGTTTTGAAGTTCAGACTGTGCCCTGGTCTTGTAGGGAAGAAAATACTTTTTTTTTTTTGCATTTTGCCATATTTAACAAGGGTGTCTGAGGATTAGACATACAGGAAAGGAAACTAAGGGTTAAGTCTAACGCTGCAGTTATTGGGAAAGGTCAGATGTTCTGGGTCTCCTAATAGCTAGGCAAAACCACAAGTGTTAGGAGCAGACCAGCTCTGAGTTCTGATTCCATCTTTCTGTCCTACCCACTGACAACCCTCATCACAAGTTGTATCCCATTTTCAGCCATCATGGAAAACAGTCCTTTTAACTTCCCCCTTGGTTTTATGTTTGTTTGGTTTTCTTTTAGTATATTATATCAAAGTTTAGCCAATACTTGCTGTGATGTAGTTATCCATGATCAATAACAACAAACATGATGAGAAAATGAGAGGCTGTCCTTCCATGTCCAAGAGCAAGTGACTGCCTAGAAGCACCCAAGGCCACTAGTAGGTCAGCTGATGAGTATCATCACGGCTGCCAGGACCGATATGCAGTGTAGTCTCGTGTCGGTGCATAGGACGGGTAACCCTTGTTCTTCTGGTATGGTGGGTGCCGGGGAGTCATGTTCATGTAGTCACTCTGATGGTACAGGTTCTTTTTAGATTTCTGCTGTGGGAAAAGGGTGAAGAGAAGTGTGAAAACATTTCTGCAATTAGTCTGTCCCGCCTGGGGTGAGCACTTGAGAAGGGAAATGAAGAAGGGGAACAGGGGTCCTTTGAACAGAGGGGGGTTGAATATTAAGAAGACCTGAGAGAAGTTAGTAATGGATTTAATTAATTTTTCCTTCTTTGAATTAACAAATCGTCTCACCCAACTCTCATATTAACTACGGACAGTTCTGACCTTAGTTCCTGATTCAGGGAAGCAGACATACTTATTAGGCAGCCTCAGGTTTAAGGGCATTTACAGAAAGATTGGAACACACATTCTCATAAAATAATCTATGGAGTTTGCCCAACCTGAATGTACGTCTCCAGCTTATCTGCCAAGAGATTTACAGTTAGTTTTCCAAGGATACAGGCTGGTGCCTCTCACCACCAATTCTCAGCTGTGAAGTGACTCAGCAGAAGCAATGCAGCCTGAACAGTGAAGGCTGTCCTCCTTTATTAGGAGGAAAAAAGATATCAGCTTAACTCAAAAAGAAGCAGGAAAAATCAGCCTAGGATATGTGTATCATGGTTTGCCTACCATTTACAGAAGTATCATACAATGCCTTTATTGTTCTAAGCCTTCCTTTGAGGTGCAAAAGAATCAAAGCTGATGTTAATCTTCTATTTGTATCACTATCTGAGCCTCAAAAATCTCATTTCCACTGTTGAATTCCTGCTTTATAATGTCCCTGTGAGACAAGGGAGGCATCATCTGTCTCAGAAATGCAAGCAGCAGAAGACAGGTGAAATAATTTGCCTGTAATCGTAGAGGAAGTTTGTGGCTACAGCAGCAGTTGAGCCTCTGACTTCTGCAGGCTGTGCATAAGGTTGGTGTTTCTGTGTAGCTGAAGGCTTTATTGATCAGGGGCTAGGTAAAGTGCTTCCTTGCTTTTTTGTCAATACTGATTATACCTTCTTTTGTAAATCTCCCTTATACTGACGTTTCCTTCTTAGGTACATAAATATTTGCATATGCTGCAATATGCTTGTGATGCTGCAGAATTGGAGGAGCTTTGTATTAGAAAATCTGGTGGCTGAGTTATGCTGTACATATAGAGTAGGGCAGTTACTAGGAAACATTTTAAGCTTTTTTATATTAATCATATATACATATATGCAAGGTGTTCACTGTAAGTTACATGCTGTTTAAGTCATGCAATGCAGGTGGTGTATATATATCAGTAGATACAAAAGCTTTACTTGCATGTGTTCAACTCCATAATATATGATTATTAATTCACCTAAAAGGCAATTTTGCTTGGGAGAAAGACATTTTGCTAGCATGAATGAATGCTGGACTGTCACAGGATCAAAGACTGATGCTTCTGGAGAGGAAAGCAGCCTTTTCCTCCAGGGAAGGCAGAACTGTTATGTAAATGGAGGAATCTTTAGCTGCTTTCAGGAACTCAGGTGAAACAGGCTTGCTGTGGCTGTCAAGTATCATATTTTAGGAGTTTTTTTTTCACAATGTCTTCTAGGCAGCTGTATTTATACTCAGCAACACGCTAAATATATCCATGCTCTGAGTACATATTATCAGGAGAATATCTCCAGCAGAGATAACAGCAGGTAAAACCTGATGTAGTGAATGGCACACATCACAGTGCAGCCTTGCCACTCTTGCTGGGGGCAGACATGTTAGTAGCAAAGTGTGTAGCCATTAGGTACCAAATGAATATAGCAGAGAAAATGGTTCAGATTGTAAATGATGGATTTGAATCTACAGTGTCTCATCAGGCACAGCCACTGTAGCACAGCATCATAATGCCATCAGCTGTTTGCTGTAATCCTCTCAACTCTCCTAGGAGTCAGCCTCCACAGTAGGGCACAAAGAAGGACCTGCCTCTGCATCTTCCTATGGCAATGCCCCATTTGATGTTTTCCATCAGAAATAATTATATATTGAACAAGCATATTTTTGTGAAATGCTTAACAGATCTCAATATTCAACCAGCAGTGAGAGTGGCTTTCTGTATACACACATTGAACCTCTCAGGGACTCTGGGCTCTTTTTACAGGCTACCTCCTAATGTACTGATAATTGCTATTTAATGACAAAGATACAGGACAAGGGCAGAATGCAAGGAACACAGCTGTCTATGATCATTGTTGAAGTCTTTTCCACATGGAGTAACTAGTGTAAATCAGCTCTGGGAGATCACAGTCCTAAGACTTGTCTAGGAAGATGTCCTCCTGCTGCCTCTCCATCACACCTCACTCTCTCTGTACTCCACCAGGCAGAACTGGATGTGGCCTTGGCCAGCCAACTCTCCAGAGAGATTAGAAAGCAAAAATAATGAGCCATAAGACTCTCAGCTTTTTTAGCATTAATGTACAGTGGCAGACAAGGGACTACTGAGATCACAGTGCTCCTATTTGCTTGCAGCCAAGCTGCTAGAAATATCACGTACTTGAGGGAATTGGTGGATAGGCACAAGGCATCGGTGCAGATGGCCTTCGGCTAACTGAGCATTCACTAAGATAGTTTTACTGTAGGTGCGCTCCTTCTCTCAGTCTAGGCTCAAAGGGGTTTTCCAGGAATGCTTGTAGTGCCGGATTTCCTTGACACAGACAATTGGCAGAGCTAGAGACTGTGTCACAGTATTTCTAGTGTGCTGGGCACTCGCAGCACTGCGGCAGTACTATTTGCTTTAGCCCTCTACTGCAGAGGCCTGACTGCCCACCTGAACAGCATCTGGTGTTTCACCTCTTTTGGGGTGTAGCGGGGATGAAGAAGCACTGTGATCCTGAGGTGAGGGGTATCAGTGAGTTTGTGGTAAGCACAGCAAGTATAGACTAAAAAATGAACTAGGACAAAGAGCACATAGAGCAAAGGAAAATAGTAGTTTCTTACCCAGTAGTTAACAAAAGCTGCGGTTATCAGCATACTGTAGAAAGCAAGAACTCCAGTCACTGCCACCATAGTCCACAAAGGAATTGCAGACTGAGGCTCTCGTATTTGCATGGGTGTCTCTTCAGGGAAAAGAACAAAGAAAACTTTAAGTACGTGAAAGCAACCCCCTCAATCTTTGCTTATTTACTCCTTGTTCCAATGAATTATTTGTATTAATCATCACCTTCTTCAGGACATCTGGAGCAGTGATGTAGTTTTACCACGCAACCCAACTTAATTTTTTTTAAAGGAAACTAACTGCATTAAGCCATCATGTAGAGAGTGTGTATAGGGAGGATACTGGCCTACAGAGAGTTCTCAGCTTACCTTTCACATGAATGACCGTGCCATTACTCTTCTCATTGTAGACATACGGGGGTGGATACATGGCCTCAATTTTGCAGAAGTAAATGTCAGTTTGGTTGACACTCATATTCCAGAGATTGAAGATGACTTTGTCTTTATCATGAATCCCCTCACAGTTGAATTCTTTATTTGAATTGCTGCTAATTTTGGTTGTGTTCCATAAAATAAAGCAAACTTCAACCGCTCTGTCTGTTCCTTTGTGCAGTGAAGCTCGAAACTCCTTCCCCGTTCCATTGTATGTGTAATTGCAGACTAGAGTTGCGTTTTTGTGAGCTACAGTGAGCAAAGGACTCTGATCTACTAAAATCTTGTTTTCTGGAAGAGAGAGGAGAAAGTGAGAAAAACACTTATTTATAAAATACTGCATGAGATACAGAAACACTTCAGAGCCACACATCCTCCCATGCAACTCTTCTCCACAACTCATCTCCTTTGCTGACACTTCCTACCAGGGTACATAACCACCAAGCTGCAGAAGCAGTTTCTCACAGGAGCACTTATTGCTGCAATTCCCCTTTAAATAAATAACTACATAGTCACTAGGGGAAAGTGTGAAGTCAAGAGTGTTTTTCTTCAGAAACAGAACACTGGTACAGAAAGTGGCCCATGTGATAAATACTTAGCATCAGGGCTCAGAAGGCTACTCTGCAATGTGTGTGCATGTGTATACTTATAAGGCCACCTTAGTCTACCCTTTCCTTAGCAGGCATTTTCCCAGGAGACATTATGGAGTGAAAATGCTGTGAATTAAATGCTGAGTTTAGCAGTCAGATAAGAGAATATTATTTATACATTTGCTTTTTAATCATATGACAGACTTGAAGAGTTTGCAGGTGGATTTGCTGAACCATTTCAAAGGTTTGGACCTTGGACAATGAGCACTGAAAGCATGAACTGCTGTCATTTTAATGTAAAATAAGTCATTTCTCTAGCTAGCTAGCAGCTGTAGTAGATTCTTAATCTCTCAAAGGACTCAGGAGCTGACTAATTTGATGCTGCATTGGCACTTAGCATTTGAATGGCCTGCAGAAAAGCATCGCATGAAGGTATAATTCAATTTGAATTGACCAGACTAATACATAAACAGGAAATGTTTTCTGACATAGAGACCTCTGTGCTACTACCTGCCAAACAATGAAACACTGCAAGGACTATGCAGAAAGACAACTTCTTTCAAGAAAAATCATCCTGTACAAACAAGGCCCAACTTTTGGTGACAAGGTGGTCACAAATGGTGACCTGTAAGTAAGAGGACGGGAGTTCTGGCTTTCAGGCTAGGAACTTGCCAGAACAAAAGACAGCCCTTTTGTGTGTGTATATGATTATGCAACTCTTCATGCAAGCTCGACTCACATGAGGTCTTAGTAGCCTTTTATAGATCCCTGAGAATTGCTGTGGTTGTGAGAATTACAATTCTATCTCTTGTCCTGAAAATCTGCTGCAAAAACTATATTCTTTCTAATTAATCCAGGTGATGAGACTTCAGAAAAGGCTAGTAAGGGAAATGAATGGGACAGAGGCCAGATCCAGAATGCCCAGAAAACAAGTATTTCACCATGTTTAACAATATTTAGGACCAGAAAGCTACATTTAGTGTGTTTATACCCACAGAAGAAGATGGAGTACCCTGGCCTTTTGCACAGGATACTCCTTTGGGATGAATGTGATCCAGGGAGTAAAGTAAACACAGAGCTGCATGAGATGGCCAAGACTAGTGATAGGGTGTGGGCAGTAAAAACAACCCACTGCTAGCAGGTTCTCTAGTTATCAGCCCAACCCATGAAACTGCTGAAGTTGCTCATTTTCTCACTGAAAGTCTTGTTTAACATCCTTTTCTGCTCATGAGATCAGGAAGCCATGAGACAGGGAATGCTCTACTGCCGCAGATTTATCAAAGAAAGACTGTGGTCTAATTTCCTTGTGTTTCTTTGTTCAACATAGTTAGTATGTGGGGCTGAGCAGGGCTCATTGCAGCTCTGAACTCCCATGCTTGCAGGGAACCCAAACACTATGAAACTTCTTATTTTGATGAAGGATGAGTATTTCCAGGCTTTCCAGCAGAAAAAAGCACAGATCATGGAGTCCCGGAACTGAGCAGTAACTGAATAATAACAGACAAGGCAGGTTTCTACTTGAGCTGCTGCCTGTGGTGAATTTTCATTGAAACGAAGACATTTCAACAAAACATTTCAGTTTCATCGAATCAGCATTTTCCAACAAAAGCTCTCACATGGGCTTATAAGGCATGAGTAAAGAGGGGGAGGTTTGGATTCCACCCCTTTAGACAAGGTATTTCATCATATTTTTGTTGGCCAGAAAATTGATCTTTGGCCTAAGTGGCAATGTACTTGTCTGCAATAGAACTGTTCTACCTTTAGCACAGCAGAATTCTACACATCTCGCTCGAGACATTTATTCTGATTTGCACTGCAATAGTGCCCACCAGTACAACCCTGACTGAGACAGAAAAGGTCTCTTCTAAAGGTGTATGCAATCCCTGTGACAGAGTTTACAACCAGAACAGGCATCCTGGAACAGAGGCTTGCAGAAGCGTTATACTTCAGAAAAATGCTTGCCTGTTTTTTGCTGCAAATACTTATAGAAAACTAATGGATGTTTATTGCTGAGCCTGTTCAGATTTTCACTATGGCCAAAGGAAGGACAAAGAGCACTAAAATCTCATCCCTGAGGGACCACCTTCAAAAGTTATTTTAGACTCATCTGCAGACCTCAACAACTTCCCGCCACCTTTTGCTGTTGTCAGCTAATGTGGAATCCTGATGTTTAGTACCTAGCTTCATGCCTTGAGATTCACGATTTGGCTACAGTTTTGGGCTATTTATGTCCCTGTCATAATACTGTGCTAATTTGCAACCAGTCTCTTTTGGTACACCTACCTAAAATAGTAAGTTCTTTCAACTTATTTCCACCTCTTGGGGTTTTGGTCTGGTCTGTTTGCCTTGACGTGCAGGCTGTGTGTTGATAACCTGTCCCCATGCTGCTGATGTTGGGATGCAGCATGGCTCAGCACTGGGAAAAAGTGTGATTGTGAAGACTTTAAATGAAGACTTCTCCTACATGATTTAAGCTAAGCACTCAAATCTGTTTTCACAAAGTGGCTCTACTAGTTCAAGTCTAAATTGAGGAAGATCTTTTGGTTTTCATTTGTAGGAACTAATTAGTAGCACAGGAATCAGTTGGGCTGCAATGCCAGCAGGGGCAAGGCAGGCTTACCCCACACAGGAGTGTTAGACTGGCCTGCTTCCTCCTCCAGGCTTGGGTTTTTTGAATTGGAGAAAGTAAATCATGCCAAAATGTGTATTAGTTTCATGGATAAGACAAAGTAAGACCAGACATCCCTTACTTCACTTGTGATCTGAATAGGAATTGATTATATTCTTAGTTGTATCTGGACCATTCTGAGCAAAGATGGGCTGAGACTGCTTTTGCCTACGTACTTTTTCTTGTAAGTGTCACTTTGGGTTTATTAAAATGGAATGGTGAAACTCTAAAACATTTAGTATGTGTTTCCATTGGTGTACGCTTTCCCCTAAACAGGGCTATGATCGCCATTTCCAGAGCTGTGTTCAGTCATGCTGCATAGTAATAAATATCTGTATCTTGGCCTTACCCAGTAAAGATGATGGCACTTATGAAAAATTATTGTCAGTTTCAAAAAGCTGTGAAGTCTAAAACTGTAAAATCATTTAAGTCAGTGTACAGAGGCTACAAGTTTCCCAGGATCGTACGATTTGTATGCAATGGTATGTGAGATCTCAAAAGGTTTGCTAAGAATTTTTATACCTCATTTGCCATGCCGGACACGTGAGGAGGTTTTGCATCATGAAAAAAAAGTGCCATCCGTGGATAATATCCATAAAATTCTAACTCCTTAATCATGGACCCCTGATACAACCAAAACTTCATTGACTTTTTTTCTTCCTTTTTTATTTGCCAAGAAAGTGAAATAGAGTCGACAAAGTATGGAAAATAACTATTTTGAGGGGTTTTTTTCCAGAACTTTCCGTGAATCATCATCAGCTATTGGAAAAAATATTCTGCTAAAAATATTTTGTACTCTCCTTTCTTTCTTTTCCATGCCAATTGACTTCAAGGAGCTTTTTGCCAGAGCAAGGAATCTGTGAGAAGTTGGGATTTCTATAAGTAAAGTAAAAAAAATGGCCCAGATAAGTTGCTGGGGTGGTAGGTGAAAACCTGAAAGGAGGTTATTTAATCCACAAACAGAAAGTTGCACAGCTGTGCTATAAAAAAGGTATTCCAGTTCTGCTGCTGGTGGTCTGTTGAGCAATTACTTTAACTTCTCTTTCCCAGGCATGTGGGTCTTTCCCTGTTGCTTTGCTTTTTGGTCACCCAGCTATGTGTATAATGTGCAGCTGGAGGGAGCTTCCCCTTGTAGCCGTTATAGACTTGTTTTCTGCTGATCTTTCTTACACAGGTGTGAGTACTGCAGGAAACATACTACTACACAAAGCCCAGTTGACACTTGTTGCAAACTGACAAGAAAAACCCAGTGTGAACACAGGGGGTTTCTTGTCAGTTTGTGATTTTGGTTTTTTTAAACAAGAATTGGTTGATGTCACCTTAGTCTTGGCTCACCTCACCTCATAGATCTTCTGCATGCTGGTAACCCTAGTGGGTTAGAGGTTGATTTTAACACCCAGAGACCATAAGCCAGAAGGTTATGCGGTCAGAAAAACAATGAGGTAATTCGTGATACACTGCAGTGGGAAGCCACTGACACTACTAATTTCACAAAATTCATGGGACAGGCAACTACATATACCTGCCTCTCTTACAGGCTCTAGCAAGGTAATTATTTAGCCAACAAAAAGTGAGAAAGGTCGAACTGTTTAACTCATTGCTGATACTTGTTCCTTCCTGGAATCAGTTTCTTTTCTGACAACCAGGGGCCCATTGTGGAAATAATTAGAATGTTGCAAACACAGAATTATAAACATGGGAAAAGAAGAAGAAACAAAAAGCCTATGAACTCTTAAAGAAATGTAGATCATGGTGTCATGCAAATTACAATGTCTTCACTGAGGAAAAGAATTATAGAACAGTAAGGGAGAAATAAGGAAAAACCAGATTCAATTGTATCTCTCATATCAGGAAAAGCAAACCTTTAAAGATGCTCTATATGTGAAAAGTTTTATGCTGGAAAACAGATTTTTGTTCCTATCTGTAACTTCCCTGTAAAATACAAGACACCGATATTTGGAGAGCACCCAATAATAACAGTTCGCAGGCCAGTGGTTTAAAAAATTGTCTGTCTCAAGATTATCCTAGCAAAAGCCATCATCTCTTGCCTTGTTTTGCATTTTGATGTACCCCTTGGAAAGCCTTGTTAACTCTGAACATACGAACACTGCATCGTCAAGACAATGGCAAGGCAAAATACCCTCAGCCACCACAACTGAAGATTCAGAAGATTCACTAAGACTCAGGATTTCAAAATCACAAATAGATATTTTATGTTGTTAAAGATCTTCTCAGAAAGAAGCAAGGTATCTCGTGAATAACAATAAATTTCTAAACAAAGCAATCCCCATCCTCCCATTTTTTGAGCTCAGTAAGCAACTCCACTTTTGGTCCTTTTATTTTCTAGTTCTGTGAAGATGTGGGTGGGCTCAGCTCTGCAGCCCATCACACCAAGCTGGGCCATAGTGGGCCCTGGAGCTTTGCACATAAGACTTGGGGGTGGTGGAGAGGGTGACCCAAGAGAGGCACTGGCATCAGGTCTGCTCAACCTCCCTGCCCCTAAAGAGTAGGCACTTGTGAGCAAAATCTGTAAAGCTGGGGAAAGGTGAAATAAACCCTCCTCTATCTATGCATGCAATTCCCAAATGCATCTAAAGACAAATCAAATTAAAAGAAATCTTTTGGATCCTATCTTGCAAGGATACTTGTGGCAGGAAAAAAATCAGCTTCTTAGTAATATCAATTTGCTCCATATGCAGTCTTAGCAGCACACTCTCTCTGTTCCCTTTCATCCAAACACAGAATGATTTCTGCAAGTCAATTCAAAGCTATTCTAGTCCTTTTCTCCCCTGATCATCACAATGAGGAAAATCAGCAGATAGGCTTGAAATGGGGTGGGGTGGGGGGGTTGTTACCTGTTACATCAGCAGTGGGGATGAAGCAGAGCACCACGACGATCCCCAAGAGCATGGTGCTAACGGTGGGCCTAATGCTTTGTCCCCACCCCCTCCAGGCACTGTCACGTCTCCCAGGGCCCCGTACCACCAGCCCTCCTTCCCTGTGGGGCCAGGCTGCACCTTCAGTTGCTCACAAAACTTCTCTCCTCCTCCCTCCGCAGCACATGATACACAGCCAAGTGAAACCACTGTAATGGCAACGCTTGAACAGGAAGTTAAATTGTTTGATGATTTTAGGATGTTGCCTCTACAAAGCTCAGTAACACCTGAAAGTCAGTGGAAGCCAGCATTTCAAAACAGGGACTCTTGTCCCTGTATTGCAAGATCCGTGCTTGTGTTTGGGGCTCTGCAGGGTTGCTTCTATCAGTAAGAAATGGGCTTCCCTAGAGGTGCAGTGCTGCTTTTTTTTACCGAGAATACATACAGATATATACTGTTCCCATCATCACAGCAGATGCAAACAGCAGTTTTTAAGTTCCTGGTGGCCAAACCTGGTCCCTCAGGAAGCTGCGTGCTCAAGAAGCTCCATCTGTCCCCACTCCCAGGAGCAGAAACCTTCTTCTCTTGGCCTGCCATCTTGCTTCTGTCTGCCTTCCCAGAACCTGGGAACACTGACATATTTTGGCAGTAGATAATCTCAGTTTGTTCATTTTCATTTTTCTATATCTGCTGGCTGTCTAAATGCAGACCAAACAGTGCAAGAAATAATGATCTGGTATACCTACCCTTTTGAAAAAAATCCCAAGTCGTAAATGAGCTTAACTGTAATCCCATTGACATCTAAATAAAGGCAGCATAGAGCAGACACACTTCTCAATCAGTGCTTTCGTTAGAGGTCTTCTTATTTAAAGTTTTTCTCTTTGACTCACTTGGTAAATGCTCACTCCTCTTTGCCCTGCAAGCTCAATGTCACCTCTCCTCTTGAAACAGCAGGATTCTGAGAGCCAGTTAATGGCATTTATAACTGTGAGGAACTCTCGTTAGTAACTGTTGACTTTTGTCCACCAAAGTAGAAATATTGAGCTGCATTGATGTCTGTCATTATCTGTGATTTATCTGAGAGTGTTTAGGAGGAAGACTTTCAAGGAAACTGGGCTGTTGCAGAAAGGAATGAAGACCCATGAACTCTTTTTCTTTTTCCCTTAGTATCTGAGGTCTTTAGGCTATGTTTTGTCAGAAATTTCATATGCAATGAAGGGGCAGCTTAGCTGGTGTATCCATTTGAAACCTAGGAGTTTTGATAATATTCTTTTGTTTTCGAGTTGGTGTAAACTGCCAGAAATACTAAAAGTTTGTGAATTGCCTTGTACTTAAAATAAAAAAAAATATAGTTAGATTCTCTCTTTCTTAGCCCATTTTTGTGGCTTTTAAATAACCTTTTGAGTCATATGAGTGTATACCTGCAGTTATCAATGAAATAGTCTCAGTCTAATTTGAAGTAAGAATCCCCCAACAAAGTTACAAAATTCAGTATCTTTTTGCTGAACTGCACTGTCTTGGAACTGAAACCCACTGTTGTCACATCTTCTAGCTCAGGTAACTGAACCTACATAATGTTTATTGAGCCTGCTGCACATTTATGCAGCCTGGCTGTCAGATCCTTTCTGTATTTGGGGTACAGATTCAAAGTGCACAGAGAGTACATTCTCCCCTCATCACAGAATTATCAGAGTATACTGCAGAGTGCTACTGCTGTTCATTTTACTGGCATATGTTGTCAAAGGGGCACCATTCAGATGGAAAGCTGATTATGGAAACAGTTGTGTAGGAAGAGACCACTCTAGGAATGTCACTAACAACAGTGAACAGTGTGCATTCTCTTCAGCATGGCAGTGAACCCATTTATTCCCTTCCATCCCTTATTGCTCCTCATGTGCGTCTCCCGTGCTAAGGACAGTCCAAGGTATTTATTGCAAACAGGGACTGGGCTGGTGGAATAGAGGAGAGGGGAGAGGGGACACTGAGAAATTATCCACTATGGCTCTGGGGGGGACCAACCTCTGAGGTATCGTTTCTCTCTGTGCTGATGAACAATGGTACCAGTATTTCCCTTTCCAGAGCCTCTGGTCCTTCAGTCATGATTTTAGTTTTGCCTAATGGTTTCTTTTTTGATCCCTGGAGTAAGGAAGGGCATTCCGCCCTTCTTCCCACCCCCAAAATAGCTCTTGGCTCATCTGCCCTTCTTGGTTTTCTAGGATTTTAAAAGGGTACAAATCATCCCTGTGTTCCCGAGGGTATGGCTTCTTTCCTTCTCCAAATTGCAGCTCTTCGCTAATGTAAACAGTTCATTTCCAATCACTGAGATATTCAACTTTGTCATTTCACATGTATGATCTTTTTCTGTTGCCAAAGTTATCACAAGGGTAGGGGAAGGAGATATTAAGTGCAAGCTGTCTTGCACTTAGGACAAACCACAAAAATGTTTAGCTAGGGAAAAAAAGAACAACCTAAAACTGTCCCCCAGTGCGCCCTCATTCTAAATTTTTCATTATTCTCCCACCTTTCTAAGTATCTTCTATACCCTGAGCATTACCCAAGGGTGTTCTGCATTACCATTAATTGAGGCACCATTCACTTCTTATCTCATTTTCCATTCAGAGATCAGTCTGTGTGTATGCTGGCAGACAGGCTCTGCTTGCTGTCACAGCACTGGAAATCTAGACTAATGTTATAAATTCAGTGGAGCTAGAACTGTGAGGGCACTGAAAGAGCTAAAGATGCAATTTGGCCATGTTTAGGAAAAAGGTTTCCATCCCGTCCCAAAATGGCTGAAATTGCAGTCCAAGAGAAGTAGATAAAAGGAACGGGTTTTCAGGGTACGCAAGAATCTAGAATATGGGCTTTTTACTCATTACAGTATGTAAATAAACACTCCAGGTATTTGACATTTTTGAGCTTTTCATGCCTACTGTTAGAAAACCAAGTACTGACAGGAGCTATGAGCTGAGTTTTAGAGAAATGTTGATATGATCTAGTATGGTTTCTCAGAAGATTATCTGGAGATCTTTAAAATAGTCCAAAGAAATCCCAAGCAGGCTGCCGGTTTGCCTTTATGTTGAAGAATGAGGAAGTAATGACCCACATATCCTGAGCCAAGCACTCAGCTGATAAAGTCAAGAAAGAGATTCCAAATTTGTTGTGATTTAAGAAGTGGATTGTTTAGATTGTTTAGACTGAACTCCCTTCAATCACTGGAAGTTGTATAGTGCTATACTTATAGTGTATATAGTGTATATTTGTATATATACACTATATATAGTGTATAATTGTTCCCAGCACATACTCCTGTTCTCAGGCAAATAAAAATGTACATGCATAAGAAGAGTAATTGCAACAATATACTATCATTCACTTATTCCTGAGAAGTTCAGTCTAATGGGAGGAGAGTTCTTTCTGACTAGCAAGACAATGAACGATCCTTTTTATATTCACTCCTACTGTGTCTAGTAAGCTAACCCTAAAGAGTTGTGTTGAATTTGTCATCCAAGGCACAATCTGAAGTTACATATTGTTATCTCTACTTTACACATGGGGAATGGAATCACAGAAAGGTGAAGAGACATGCCCAAGGATATACCTCAGGTTAGTGACAGAGCTAGGGACCACTACAAGTAGCCCTGTGCTCTTTAGTTTTCAAGGTCTGATCGGCTTTCTGACAGCCTCTGTCCTATGTTGTCATTTCCCTTGCACACCCATGAATTTTCACTGTGTTGTGAGTCTTTCCACACCCTTCTTTCTGTGAATCCAGATGCCTTCATTCCACAAGTACAACCATCACACTTAGAAGGGAAAGTTAACATACTCCTTCAGAGGCAACTTTCAGTTGGTTTTCTGTACCTTAAAATATTACAACTGATGTGTAGTATGAAGAAACCTTCCAGGGCCAGAGCTTAATAGGACATGTCACAGTGGAAAGGGAGATTTCTCTTTTGAAAAGATGTGAAATCTTGTTTCCAGCCCTCAAGATAGCAGCCCATAAATGTGTTACTAATATAAGACTAAGCGCTACCATCAAACACATATAAATTTGAGAGAGAGCTTGAGGGAATCCTTCCCTGTTTGGGGAAAGAAACATTTTCCTGAAAGGCTGATTATTTTTAATGCCAATAGCTGGAAGCTCTTTATTAGTGTTTGTTGGGAAAGAGGCAGGAGTTCACACATGTACATTCCTGGCTCTTTTCAGGTTAAAAATATCATCCAAGTTTCAAAGTTGTAACCATTTCTTCTGGCTGTACCAGTTCCTGGTTTGGGCTGTTAGAACAAGTCCCAGGGCAGGTGGTTTAATGGGTGAAGATGGAATGGCTCAAAGCTGCATGATTAAGTCCATCTATCAGCTGCCTGTAATATGACATATGGCTGCTGCTTCATTAGGGGTCACATGTTTAGGTAGGAACACCTGAAATGAAGCCCACAGGTGAGCATGTATCTGCTAAAGGCTCTGTGATAAAAGAGTTTTGAGATTAAGGTTAGAGGCAGAATGATTTCTCTTAGCTGTGTTGTCTGTTTTTTGTTTCTGTTGTGAAGAAAAGGTGAGCAAGACCCCTGCATACTACTAGTGCATTTGACAAAATTGCTCTAGTTTACTTCAGCTGAGACCTGATGCCTGGGACTTGTAGAGCAAAGAGATCCTGGAAAAATCATTCTCGGCTCTTAGCCTGTTTTAGAGCTGCTGCCAGGAGCTGGAGGGACTGGGCTAGCTCTTGCAATTCTGCACTGAATGATAGGCCAGTGGTCTGCCCTTCCTAAGGAGGGGAGTATGGGAAAGCTGGAAAATAACCAGTAAAGACATGAAGGATATGGCAACAAAGCAGTGTTGTCTTGTATATGAATATCTCTTTAAGGTGGAGAGAATTTATTTCCATCTCCTTTATACTGCTGAAAACAAAAGGTATGAACAAGCACTGTAAGAATATTTCAAGCAAATCTTC
This sequence comes from Pezoporus wallicus, assembly GCF_028554395.1. Taxonomy (NCBI): domain Eukaryota; kingdom Metazoa; phylum Chordata; class Aves; order Psittaciformes; family Psittacidae; genus Pezoporus; species Pezoporus wallicus. The sequence continues at coordinate 1,334,540 of NW_026638638.1, forward strand.
AGATGAAATCAAAGCTTAGAATTCTTCAGCAGACAATTTCAGAGTTCAGCTTTGTGCAAAAAGGCAACTTCCAGACCTGGCTGCCTACAGGTTGTCCAGAGAAGTTGCATAGATCCCTAAACATCAATAACAACATTTGTACCTGCTAGGGCTGTGTTTTGATATCTGAGGGCAAGGTGGAATTGTCACAGGTACTGCAAGTTGCAAGGGTCTGTAGCGGGCTGCTGGAGGAGGAAGGCTTTCTGGAGCTGGTGGAACTGCAGTTAACATACAGCAGGAGCTCAAGCCCAGGAGATACACATGCAACAAAATCTGCCTGGAGTTGGCTGGTCTGCCAACTGTGCCAGCATTTCCTTTTGGAGAGAAATAATTGACCAACATCATTGCTGCCAAAAGCAGCACGTGAACAGCAGGGATAATCAGGAAACCAGAGCCCTGGGGTGAAATACGAATGAAATCAAACTGGCTGTGTATACAGTTGAGTCACTTGGCAAATGTTACTCGTAGTAAGGGAATGCTGTAGCTGGGGTTTCCAGGGAATTGTCTGCATTGCCTTTATCTGTAAAAGAACAATCTACATAGCCTGTATTTATGGGTAAAGCCTTAGCTAGAGAAAACACTTCCACCTCCACTGGGTTCAGCAGAAACAGGACAGCCCAGGCTCAGCTCAGATTATAAGGTTTAAGACTGTCATGATCAGGTCTATTTTTAAAAGCTTTAACTCTTTCACTCCCCATTGTTGTGTTACTGTTTGTCTCACCCAGATGCTACATTTTATAGAGATGGTACTGGTGCTACCAGCATGGTACATGTATGGTGAAGCACCATCCATTTACAGTTCTTCCCATTTACACAAACTTGGAAGGAAGCATTACTCATGTTTATGAACAATTGAAACTAGAATAGAGCACTCCATACAATGAGAGTCCCTTTGAGGAAGTGTTGGAGGGGGGCTGCTCAGTGACCTCGCTCGTACAATGGAATATATTCTTTGTGATTACTTCATTATGAGTAGCCCTCACGGGAAATAATTATTTTGGTAGACACTAATGCAATCTACCTCTTAGGATAAGCATTTCCAAATTACTCCTTTTCCTGAAGACAGTGGCTTCTTTACGCCTAGGCAAACCTAGCTTATGTCCAAATTCAACAACTTTCTGCCTAAAAAGTGCCCTATTCTTAGACTGTGGTGTTGCCAACATCAGCCCACAGGGTTGTTTTCTGCCAAAATACTATGAGAAACAGGCTTTTCATTGTATTTCTGCTACTTCAAAAAAAGTACTGAGTCACAGCGCACTGGAAATATTTATGCTGGACTGCATAGGGAAACATCATAAATATATTAGAGTTTTAAATATTTCCATAGAGGAAGTAGGCACCAAAATTCCTGATTCTTAACTGTGAAAAGTGTTTAAAGCAGGAAGATGCCCTTTTCAAAGCACAGTAGGGAGCATCTGCTTACTCATTTGGATATGCATGTGAATAGTGACAAGTACTTATTAATTTTATAATGGATCTTTTCTTAGAAAAGAAATCCTGCTTTTATTCAACATGTCAGCATTGCTTTAAACTATTCCTTTAAACAGGAAATTGAAAATAACCATTTTGCTGTTTACAGCCTTGGTGTGTTCAAAGGATAGGACTCCTTGCTAGTTTAAAGAGGAGGAGAAAAAAATCATCTGGTTTATTAGAAGTCACATCTGGACAAGAGGCAGAACAAATTTCAGAGGTGTCCACTCTCTATACATATGCAAGCCATGAAGTCCAATAGGGAGCCACCTGGGTACTGAATGCTTATGTTTCTCCCCTAATGTATCTTAGGACATGGAGCCAACAAGTATTGGTACCACAGACTTGCCGATGGCATATAATGGCACAGGATTATCCCTCATCACATGAACCAACAGGCGTATCACATGGATGACCTGCATGGCCATCACTAAAAGGCTCACAGTAGACAGTATACTGCAGATTGGCTGTATTGTTCTTACAGGCTAAAACTGTCTCTTAAACCAGAAATTATCCCGAAACTGACCAATAACCAAACACCATGTGCTAGAACTACCTAGAAAACTTGTATCCAAGCCAATAGATAACTGTAAGGATTAGAAAGCTAGGTGTATGGGCTTCCACTTCACATTGCTGCTGTCTCATATACATATGGATTCCTTTCTAATAAAACCATCATAATCTCATCTTCTTCTATACACAAAGGTTGACCCTGAAGGGGTCCTTCTACATATTGCTTATTGCAGCTGTCTGGATAATCTTTCAGATGATATTAAAATACAATCAAATTTTAATACCTCACTAAGCTTTGCAGATTATTAAAAGCAATGTAAAAACTCTGGGTTTGCTGATTTCAGGACAGCCTGAGAGTTTATAAGAATTAAAGTACGTTTTTGTAGCCAAGTCTGCTAAGGTTTTATGATAAAGCTGGAGTTCATTATTAAATTTCTGAGCTTTTATGTCTTACGAACATGAAGTTTTCATGTGCCAGTTTTCCTGGGCTTCAGTAGATTATTGTTGATGACTCAATAGCCTTAATTCTACACCTTAAGGTATTTGTGTATGCTTTGTACTAAGAAATATTCTTACAAGCCTCTGAAGTGTTATGGGGCATTTCAAGAAGGCAGTCATTAATTCAACCCTCCTTTCGTAATTTGAAGTAATTCTGTCAAATTTTTTTACAAACCAAATTATTCTGTATCACACTTTGTCTGTTCAGTCAAATGTCTCTTAGTACTAGTCAAATTTCCATGATTAGTTGCATGTGAGTTTTGTGTTATATCTGATATCCTTGGAGGTTTTCACAGAGCAGCCCTGCAGGATAATAGACAAATTAGTCAACAGCAGAACTTTTGGAGCCAGAAGGAAGTGATTTGTGACTGTTCTCATGATTAGATCTCACTCCTGGTTTCCAGAGGTCATGTTTATTGAGATGTTAGATTAATAATTTATTTGTGAGTCCTAAACATTTTGTAAGCAATTTTTAACACAGATTAATATTAATCTGGAAGATCATCATACAGGGGCATTATTATCTATTCAGTAACTGATACACTTCCATCATTATTCTCCTGTTCTAAAAGTTTTAGTTTCTCTGTCAGAAATGATGGCACATGAATTAGGCCACCAGCCACATACCCTCAGGAGTAAAAATTAAGTTGGGTATTTTCAAAGACATTGGTCTGCAAACAACTCATCAATTGAAAAATATTTGTGTAATCTGTTTGGTGAATATTTACAATTAATCCTGCAAACACAGAAGTCAGGATTATGTGTCACAAGTTAGAAAAAATGGACAAAATTAAACAAATCACTTATTAGCATAAACAATTCATTCCTCTCTGGGTCTGGGAAAATTACATTTCACTAAAGAAGCTGGTAAAAATAGGTTCCTCTTTTTCTGAATATCAAGAGGGGATTAACAGCATGAGTGCAGTAAACCCATACAAAGAAGGTAAATGTCTTTGATTCTACCAGGGAAATTATTTGAAAGAAGCACAATCTCTAGTAGTAGTAATGATGGGAAAGGAGTGTTTAGCTCTTTATTTGACCTGTACTGAAGGAGAAGTGCAACCTTCCTTTTCAGTCTTTCTACTTTATTGTCTTGTAAAGAGGTTTAACTGACATCATGGCTTTGATATTTCAGAATCTGCTCTTGGCTCTTCCCTTCATCCCTGGGGATAGGTTATGCTAGTTTTCATTTGTTCATTAGCTTAAAATAATGGTTGAACCTAAGTAATATCAAAGCACTAGAGTCAACATCAGTTCTGGACAAGCAGAAGCCTACAAAGGTGTTGAGGGCAAGAGACAGCACAGGAGCACTTAAATTCTTGGTGCAGCCTGGCTGTAAACACTGGCAGGAAGTGAGAAGAGCACGTACTGTACACAAGCTGGGCATGAACAGGCAGTCTAAAATGGAGTATATTGTTCAGCTGTCATCAGCTGAAATGATAAATTACTGTTTCAAGACAGTAGTATAGATTTCAAAACATAAGGAACAATTCCATAGTCAAGATCCAGGTTGCACTCATGATAGGAATGCCTGCTACTTGTTCCATCCACCGAAGGAGAGCAGTGGTTGTGGGGTAGTCAGCTGGGAGGGAGCAAACCATCTGGGGCCCAGGTGCTGTGGCTGGGTATGTTAGAGTTCCAGAAAACCCAGCTCATACTTGTCTCTTCCAAACAGCGTCAGACTCTGCCAATCTGCTCAACTGGGAAACCTCTTCTGTTGCTGAGTAGCACTTGAGCTCATTGCATCTTGCTGAGAATAATATAACTGTCATAGATCTAGGGAATTACAGGCTCTCATACCAAAATCCATAGCTTCACAGAGCTCTTTACTTAGCTACTATCTGTCTGCTCTGCAGGGTATTCCTTTGTCCGTCCTTCCACCTACACCAAAAGCCCATTTTCACATGACAGCAGAGTCACCCCATGTATATTTCCTTGGCCAGAAACATTCTAGTTTGTCTGACTATGAATATATTAATGTACAAAACACAGCATGACATTTGCTGCTTTTAAAAAAAGGTCAGCATTTGGGCACAGTTTGACTAGACTGAAATCCTGGCCTCAGAAAAATCAATGTGAGTTTTGCCATGGATTTCCCTGGGCCGAGATTTTGTACCAGCTCATTTTCTGACCTACTGAATTCTGTTAAGCTGGTAAGCCTGCACTGGGAACCATGTGAGAAACCCACACTTTGATTTCTGCTATATTCCATTCTGATCATAAATGTTAAAAAGCTTTTTTGCCTTTCTTTATTTCTTTTTTCTTGGAGTAACTAGCTAATCCTGCTTCTAGCTCTGGGCAGAATATGAAAGCAAGGCAAGAGATGTATGTGTTCTCCACTTAATGTAAAGCTGCAAATTTCAGCTTCAGGTCTACACTCCCTAATGTTTGCAGATGCTCAGGCTGTGGTATGTTTATGTGGTTACATCACATTTTAGGAAGTGATGCTGGAAGGATGTAGATTAACTTGTTGATTTATTTCATTTGTGGTTGTTCCGTCAGCATCACCATTGTTCAAGTGAGACAGACACAGGCTGAATTTCGATGACTTTCAGACCTACAGTTTCATTTGTAGGTGTAGGAACGAACTGAAAGGCTTGAGATCAGTTTCTAATCCGAACAGTTCAGAACTTGAAAACCATGCCAAGTTCGGCTCTTGAAAGTGTAAGGCCTAAAGCCTTCTAAGTGTGCCCTCTCACCACAGAGCACATGCACAAGTCTTCTGTAGTTTGTCACCTACATTTCCAAAGCCATCTTCTCTATAAGGTGGCAGATGTGTTCAAATAGGATACAATTTCAGAAGAAATGGTTGTGCTACACTCTGGGCAGTTGGCAGTGGTGATTTATACCTGGGTATATGTACTTTAACGGGTGTAGCTAAAACCCCATGGAGACTCTTGTATGTTTCCCAGTGAGACCAAATGTCTCGGGGTGATGCAGTCATCTGTCTCTCTGGCATTCGTGAAAACCCTGATGACACAGGACTGTTTTCTCCCAATAGGGACTAGAAGCACAACAGACTTTAACAGCAGGAGATGCTGCGAACTTCTGAACGCTTTCACAAAGCTCTCTGTGCACCTTGAACCAGATACCACACACAGATAAGAAAGCTTGAGAGTCATCTGCACTGTAATGAAGTCTGGTAGAAAATGTCTCTACAATAATGCTGAAGAAACAGGAGGCTGAGAGCTCTTCTTGCTGTACAGTTAAAATGCTGCCCTTGTGATCAAAATAATAAAAGCCGTGAAGGTCTTATTTTCAGAGGAGCTAATGGCTCCCAGCTTCCATGGCGTTCCTTTAGAAATGGAAGAAGGAGGACAGCAAAATAAAGAGTATAGACCTCAAGAAGGCGTATTTTAAAATGTTCAGAAATTTGTTTGGGAAGGCCCTGCTCTGGGCAGATATAAGGAAAAGGCTGCTAATAAAGAGAAGATGGAATTAAGAAACTAGAGGATTACTGGAGATGAGCACAGAAACATGGCACTAGCATATGCAGTTGATCACAAAAGAGCACAAAATGAGGTAACATGAGCAAATTCCCTAAAGTAACAAGAAGCACTTCTGCAGGTACACTCAGAGTCAGACAAATCCCAGGGAAATGGCTTATTACTGAAGAGAAAGGGGAAATACTGCTGTGATAGCCGTATGCTGGTTTTGTCTCAGGGGCTTCAGGAGCCAGCTGCTGGCAGGTAACCATTACAACCGACACCACAGCAAAGCAGCATGATCTGCACCTAGGGTAAGGAGAGAATGGGTTCAAAAGGGGATAAAGAAGCCAACTATAAAAAATAAACTGGCTTTGATGAATTATAGGCAGGAATAGTTGGAGAACTACCTGATGTAATTTCAGAACTACTTGCGGTTCTCTCAAGAAAGGTGAGATATGAAAAAAGGGAAGAGGGCAAATGTAATACTTCTTTCTAAAAAAGAGAGAAAGGAAAGTCAGAGCATTATAGAGAGATCAGCTTTGGAAAAAAATACTGGAAAAATTACACAAGCCATTATTCATAAGTACCTAGAGGAAAAATAACCATGGCTTTCTGAAGAACAGACTGTGTCAAACCATCTAATTTCATTATTTGATGAGGTGATCCTTACCATGCTGACAAGGAGAAGCAGTAAGTGCCATATATCTTGATTTTCATAAAGCTTTTGGCAAAGATTTATGTAAGCAGGGCAGAGAAATATGGCCAGATGAAAAGTAAGTATCAAACTGATTGGAAACAAGGCTCAGTAGTTACAATTTGCTGTCAAAATAGGAAGATAAACTGAGCTCTTCAGTTCTGAGTTCCCCAGGAGTCTGTTCTGGCCTGGCACTGTTCATTACTTTCATTAATAACTTGGATGATGAATAGAGTCTGCTCTTCAAATCTCCACATAGCCCTGGATGGGAGGGACTGCAGGCGTGTTGGGGGATAGGATTCGAATGGTAAAAACTGAACAAACTGTAGGACTGTTCTTACACAAAGTGTAAAGTACGAGGCTCACTAGCCATACAGAAACAGTCTGTAGTGTGAGTATGCAGTGAGGCACAACAGAAGAAAAAAAAAACAAACAAGAAAACCCCAAAACTGTGAGGACCCATTCATGGATCACAGGCTAAATACTACTATCATGCAAAAGGCAAGCACCACACTGCACAAGCTGGGAGATTGGACTGAAAGTTATGTGAAGATGTGAAGTCATCCTTCAGCTTGGTTCTTCATCAGTAGTGCCTTAGCTAGAGTAGCAAGTGGTGGCTGGGGCACTGTGTAGCCGGTAAGCTGGGCCCAACTGGAAGGAGGTGAGAGGAGTGCAGTACAATCAGTCAGCAGCCTGGAAAGGATTGAAGGGTGTGTGTTCGCTCAGAGAAGAGGGGACTGAGTGGAGGAAGAGCAGTCATTGAATGCACAAAAGGCTGCTACAAAGATAAAGGAAATCACGGGTCCTCCGTGTCTGTTGTAGGCAAGGCAAGCAACGATGGGATTGCACTGCAGCATGCAGGACTTTCAGCATTAGGAAAAGCTTTCTAAAGGTAAGAGTAGCCAAGCAGAGCAGCAGACTGACCACAGGTTTCCATCTTTAGAACTGGAGGCTTTTAACTGGTTAGACATCCATCTTGAGCAGTTTAGGTGAGGTACATATCCTGCTTAGTATCTCAGTTCCCTCATGAACCTTTTTCTTTAGCTGAAAGTTGGAAAGTGTGTAACATATCACAGTGAGCAGATGAGGCACTTGTGAAGCTTCATGAATCTTTTGTACGTGAAGTCTCTTGACCTTACTGTAAGATCATAAATGTAGGGGGAATATCTGAGCACAGCATCCTGCCACCTGTGGAACAAATGACCCGGTTTTCTTTGAAATACTTCATGTAAAAGGAGGTACCTTGACTGTCTGGTAAAATCAACAATCTACACATCATACGTAGTTTTGAGCGTCACAGCACTTGCTCACTGGCTTCTCAAACCCATGAAAGCTTTTAGTAAGGGCTACTCTGAGTTCGGGAACTTTTTATTCAAGAACAATTTATCCGGGGAAGGAAACCCTGCTAAAATATGCAGTCAGGTTGATGGTGGCCCTCCAATGAAATTATACAACCTTTTACCACCAATTCATGCATTGATATTCTTGTGAGTTACTGTGGTATTCAGCAAGTTATTACATATTTATTATAAATCAAATGGCAAGCGACACACATCGAAAGGGCAAGCTTACCAGCTAAACATTGCTTGTTCACACACACTCAGGGCTCATGCATCTGGAAATTGCTTTTATGGGAAAAAGCTTTATTTGCAGACTTACGTTACTCCTGGGTTTCAGCTCCATAAAATCCAGCAAAACAGCTGCTATGGTATTTTGGGTTATTCCTGCTTGCAGCCTCAGCTGAGACTGGGACATGTGCATAGTAGCACAAGAATGGGAGCAGATAGAAGCAAGGCATCTGACAAAGCCTCATTCAGCCAAGTCACCCAGGAGAGGAAGTTGGCCAGTGGTCTCAGTGTGACTATGATCACTGGTGTCCCTTCTGAACAGCATTTCTTCCTGGTAAGGAAGGCACTATCTGAAGCAGTATGTGTCATCTTATATGTTGTGCTTATTCAGAAAAAAAAAATTGCCATTTCCAACCCAAGCGGCTGACTTAAACTCCCAAATAACCTGTGATAGGGATTTGTCTTTAGGAGCAGAAATAACAAGAGCCTTGGGAAAGTCAGACAACTCCAGCTGTTTATGATTTAACATTCCAGCAGGGTTCACTCTGCTTCTCTCTGCCCCCAGTGGTCTCCTAAATGAACTAAATTTTTCCCAGGCTGCAGGTCGTTAGTATCTTTAGCTTACAGCTCTGTGGTCCCTGCTTCTCCTGAGTGATAATATCTTTCAGGAGAACCTGCCTATCTCCAAGACCACGGGCCTGGAAGCTTCTGAGAGGTTCCTTGGGGTGCCCGTGCCACTATGATCACACGTGATACAGAAAGCACTGCAGTTGTCATCTGCAATATAATATGCATAGAATCATAGAATAGTTAGGGTTGGAAAGGACCTTAAGATCATGTAGTTCCAACTCCCCTTGCTCTTCTTTGTGGAATAGGGAGCACCTCTCTCTCTGGTCTTCTCCATTCATCTCTTAGTTTTCTAATCCCTTCTACCTCTCTGCACAGTACAGGATTCCCCACCACTGTCTCCCCTGTCTCTCTCCTTTCCTGGATACAGGTTTTATTTGCCTCGTGCCATTTCCACTAGATTCTGCAGAGGCCCTTAGAAAAGGAATGTGTCTTCTACCAGTTCCTGTGGTTTCCTTTGCAAAGGACAGCCTGTCCCCAAGTCCAGACAGATCCTTGCAGATGTGTATTCAAAATGCCAGACTTTCAGAGGTTTGCCCACTTAATTTCTAGCTAGAGTGCTGGAGTTGTTTGCAGAATGCCATGGTAACAGAGGAAAATACTGCTGTGTCATTTCATGGTTGGGAAAAGTCTGAGGAGCTGGGCCTGAAAGTCTCAGTGGTCTTCTTCACTCTCTCTTCTTCTATTTCTCACAACCCTTCAGGCAAGGATGTTTCTGTGCCAAAAGCTGGCCAGCCCAGAGGAACACAATCTGTGCCAGGTCACCTAGACATGATTTCAACGCAAATAGGACGCATCAAGATAATCATAGGTAACAGATGTATTTTATCTATTCTACATCTTTTGGAAACCTAATGGCAATATCAAGGAAGATTTTTCTGGGTGACTAATTTGATGAAAATGATTGTTGTATGTGCAAGGCATAAATGAAATGTCATTCACTGGCTTTTACCTACAAAGTTAATTGAATGTTTTTAAAAGGAATGGGATTGTCCTACTAAGGTGAAAAACAAAAGTCCCACAGGAAATGATCCCAGTTCTTCCTGTCTTTTTGGTACTGCATCAGACAATGACAACTTTACCAGAGGAATGAATGCTTGTCAGAGTGCTGTTGTATTCCATGAACATACTCAGCTCTCCTCTGCCGAGTGCAGGGTAGATCTTCAAGGTACTATTTTCTATCAGTTTTGAATCGGATACAGTGTGACCTTTTCTCACTATTTGATGCTACCTTTGAGTACACTGATGTGTCACACCACAATATAATCATTCTCTTGGTGCAAATGCAGAGCCACACAGCAAAAGAGTCCCTTTGGCTTTTTAGCAACAGTGATTTGAGTCACAGCACCACAACAGCAAAGAGCATGTCCTTTAATGCTGTGAACATAAACCATTCTTTGTATGTCTTCTTAGTATTTAGGTTTGTGAAATTCCAGCCCATTTTGGAGCCACAGAATTTTATCTATAAGACAAAGACGAGCTCACACTATATAGAAAACCTGCCCTGTACCCTATTTTTGCTAATCAAAACCAGATAACATGACAAAAAGCTTGTTTTAGGTTCGCAATGAGTTTGTATGAAGATTCAACTCCATGTTTATTTTATCTGGGCAGATTACTTCTCTGTACAAATTACTTCTATCAGTTTCTTGTAATATCTCATTCGTAAATCCAGACTGAAAGGAATCCTATCTTAGAGGTTCACCTGCTTGCAGAATTATACTAAGCATCAAGATTAAAGGTATGAATGACTTTGGGCAGGAAAAAGGCACTATTTTCTAATATCTGCAGAGAACAGAATAAGCACAACTACGGTACAGGCCTCAAATCACACAGTATAGTATCAGAATGAGGATTTGGAAAGGGGCAACATTTCAGAAGTTGGTGATGAATGAGTTTTCATTTTTTTGGCTGCTACCTGAATGTATGTCACTGCATTCTCTTTTCAATATGTTATTCTCAACTGCCTGTCTGCCTAGCATAGATTAGTTCTGATTTGAAAGTTAATCTAACCCATCCCCCAACAAATCCTTAGACATTGTGTACATGTACAATTGCAGAACCTCAATGAAGCAATATAAGCTCAGCAGTAATAAGAACTAATGGCCATGGCTTAACGAAGGGTGGCGGTTCTGCTCTGGGGAGATGTTGGTTGGATGTGGCTGTTCTGGTAGCTTGGTCTTGTGCTGATTCTCTTCCCTTCACATTTGTTGGTCCGTATCTTGTTGACATATAGGTATAGACAAAACCAGGAGCTGCTTCAGAGTGGGGAGAAAGGCTGGCATGCAGATGATATGCTTGGACAGGACTCCCATGGCAGCCTGGCTGCAGATCTCCTTTCCTTTGGAATAAGGCAAAAAGCAGGTCTGTGTTTATCCCTATATGAATAGTAGCTCTTCCAGGTCCAAGTAAATGAGCATTTTTTCTGTGTATCTCTGAGCTGGAGCACTGCTTTTGAAGTATTGGTGTCTTCTTTAACTTGGCATTTCAATTGCTGAATGTAATAGGCTGCTCACTAGAGGACCTGGGCAATTAAAAGTAATCTATTACACGTTTTTTAAAGTTCCACTGTAAAACAGTGAGGCTAGACACCAGGGTGCAGAACACACATGCATTCAGACAAGTAGGCTTTAAATATAAGAGCTAGAAAACAAAACTAGAACCAAGAGGTCTCTCCTTTATCTCTTCCTTTTAATTTACTGTTCCTAGTACTCACTCAAGACTAACAACTTAGGGGAGGCAAATGTTTTCTGTCTCTCCCTGGTTTTGAGACTACTGCTTTCTGACCAAACTAACAGTACTGGCGATGCAGCTGTGTCTTGGAATTCAAAGATATCTCAGTAAAGAGCACATACCAGTCTCTGTGAAGAGCCTTGTTTAGGACCAAAAGTAAATAGCCAGCGTCACACAAACCTACACAGTGATCAGACACTGGAAAACATGACTGGATTTTTTTTAACTTAGTCATGAAATAAGGTTAGACTTGTCTACAACTGCCTTCTTTATATGATGCTCTAAGCTGGTAAATTGAACGCCTAAGACAGATTTTAAGCATTAACCAGTGAAAACACAAGCAACTTTTCATTTTCTCAACTCTCTTTAGAGCAGCCTTTCCTGTTTAACTCTGAAGAACTACACTTCAGAAATAAGTGATCTTTGCTGCCATGCCTCCACTCAGACACAATAATAAGCAACAGTCTTTCCAGGCTTATTTGTCATTTCTTTCTGTTACAATTTAACATCTTTTTCTTAAACCCTGTAGGAGCTTTCACTACAGATAAAAAAGCTCATTCTTTGCTCCTGCATTCTCGGTGTAGCATCATCTTTGTAAGACAGCAAAACCACACATATTCATTTATTTTTCTTGTAAATATCTCATTGAATGAAGTGAGAAAGGTCTAGGTCAACAAACATGCACATCTGTCCTCTCCCAACTCCACTTCCTGAAATCTTTTCCCATCTGGGAGCAAGAATGAACTCAGGGAGTCCTACTCCAGCAGCACACCAAGGAAAAAAACAAATTTGCCATTTATACTACACTTAATGTGTAATGCCCTGGGTAATTATCTCTTCAGGTCTATGCCTATGCTATTTTAGGTATATAACTGACAAAACCTAAAGCAAATATCATTCAGGTTTTTGACTTGTTGATGCTGCGTAGCTTTCAACTTCTTGAATATTTAAGGCAAGAAGGATAAGTTTGCGGTTAAAGTACAAGTCTAGGAGTCAAGAGGTCTGGATTCTATTTCTGTGCTGTGCCACAGACTTCCTGTATGCCCTTGAACTGCGCACGTGACCTCTTTGCATTTTTATACCCCAGCTACTAAATGGGGAATAATCGTTGCTTCATACACGCTGCTGCTGTGAGGCTTAATTCATGCTTCTCTGACAGTGGTTCAGGTTCCTCAAAAGAAAAGCACTTGAGAAATAAAGCCTCATCTCAGTTTTAATATTGTCTGAACTGTCTAGCTTAAATGTAACCTCACCCAAAGGGAATGGTATTTGTAAATGTCATCCCTGTAATGAAAAATCTGTTCTCCTTTTTCTGTCCCCCAATGCTTTCTCCACTTCTTCCCCTTCTTTCTCTTCCAATAAGCCGCAGCATTTTAAAATAACTCCTCATCCCATGGGACATCCAACTGATCACAGACCTGGGTGTGGGGTTTGTTTTATGTGGAGATGTGCATGCACTTATGTTGCAATGTTCTTTGTCTCTGAGCAGGCAAACAGCTCAGCAGAAAGAACAGAGTATCTGTATTTGATTTAAACAGGCATTCAGAACAAGCTGAGGATTTCATGGAAATTATTGGTCTTTAGTTTCATTTAAAACAAAGGGATTCCCAGACTCTGACATTTCTGAGGGCTTGGGGCATTTTAATTGCCTGTAGAGGGTTTCTCAAGGTGCAGAGATGAGATACTACGCTGCTGTTGGATATGAGTGTTTCAGTTAATGAATGAGTACTGAATGATCCATTACTGAATCGGCATAATAGAAAAATTACAGTGTTTGTATACGTGGAGAAGAGAGTGCTTTGTGGAAGCTGGCTGTGTTGTCTGGGTCTGATAGCTAACCAGAAGTTTTTATTATTGGTATAACTGTTTAATTAGTGCCATCTTTGTGCTAAGGCCAGTTCAGTCAAAGTGTGACCCTGCCCAAAAGCTCCATCAGCTTTAAGGTTGGTCGAGGCCTGCAAAGACTTCTGTGAGTTGTGAAATCCAGACCCTGATTCTGAGTGTGGTGGCTTGTGGATGCGGCCCATCCCAGACAGAGGTGTGCCACCCTCACAGCAACTACTCAGGTTAACCTTGCAGAATAAAGGCTGATGGTGAACAGGGTGATCCTGCCGGTCTGTTGTGCAGCCCCCAGAGGGCAAGAATAGCATTAGGAGTGCATGGGCCTTTGCACCCGGAATACAATGCACCTGATTACTCTGGGCTACTTGAGTAGCCTAGAAGACCATAACAGTGATACACTGGTGAAGTCACTGTATAATTCCACACTTGTTGCCCTGAAGGTGCATGGCTCAGAAAGTGGATCCTTGGATTTAATCTGTACACACACAGAGGTCAGCGCTTTAAAAAGCCAGTTAGTTTCCTGAGCTGCGTGAGGTAACCACCAATTTTCAAATTGGTAAGAGCCTTTCACAAAATAATAGAATGAGTACTGAGACACTCAGTGCATTTTGGGGGAGCAGCATTGATATAAACGCTTTGTCAAAGAGAGGTTGTCAAACAGAATAAGCATGAAGAAGAGGTAAAGGTTTGATGTGAGAGAGAGAAGGGGCAAGTTGCTACTGGTAGGTGTAAGCACCAGTGCTAAAAAAGATGATGTTTTCTGAATGACCTGCAGGAGCCTTCATCAGAAGTAGGAAAGGAAAAACACGAGCTCAAAGTTTGTAACAGTCAGAGCCATAAAAACAAGGAAAGGAAGTTGGAGCTGGCTGCAAAGGGAGAGGAAGCCAGAAGACAGGATTAGGAGAGGACACAAATTTACTGTGGGAGTGCCATGGTGTGACAAGTCCAGGGTCCCATATTTCCCTGAATCAGGTGACAAGTATTAGCTATCAGTGTTTTCCGTGGGCATAGGCAACATAAGCTACCAGATGAGAAACACAGTTATCAGATGAGGAACCTTTATTTACTGCCCATCTCCTCCTTTTCTCTGTCAGTTAGCAACAAGGGGGTGGTGAGACATTTACATGGTGCATGCTGTGCATATTAGCTGTCAGAGCTGCAGCCCTCTAACCATTCAGTGTTTTCAGGGAATGCAGGGCTCCTTTATCAGTAACTGTAGGAAGCTGCATTAATCAGTGGGGCATTTATTAAAAGGCCAGATGGGTAACTTTTTGCTATTTGGCCTGCAATAAATTGTCTTACACCAAACCTTTTCATTTTGCAGTCGGTATTCTCCTAAGGGTTAAAATATAAGCTCTCAAAACTAGAGATGAAGGAGAGCCTGGGAAAACAGTGATACTGCAAAAACTATGTGTCCCTCCTACACCTTCAGTACATTCTCCTCATGACTGCAGACTGTCCCCGGGAACACTTCATCTGAATTAACTACAAGCTCTGCAATATTTTAAAGATCTCTCTAGGACATTTCCTGCCCTCCCTGTGCTCTGTTACTTGGGCAAATATCCCAGTGAAGGTCCATGGGAGTTTTGCTGGAGACATCTGTTCAGATTTCCATTTCTGCTTTCTTATTTTCAGCCAGTGTTTTGCTCCTTTCCTCTGGATCCTTGTTTTTCTCTACTTGATCCTTAGTGCAGAGTGAGGAGAGGAAATGACTGATACAAAGAGAGGAGAAAAAGAGATCTGTCAGAAAAGAGCAATAAGGGCCAGGAGTAATGGGAAGGACTGGCAACCTGCTCAAAATTAATTTCCTAATACCTCCCAGAAATGCTGGACATGGACAGCTTGGCGGGTACAATTTGAATTCAGCTACCCAATTTTTGTCCCACTAAGCACATCCCTTTTGCTTTTAGATGTAATTACCATGTCAAAGGTAGCTTAATTGTGATAGAAGATCAATAGATTTGGCAGCTGCCGCTTGTATTATTAAGGTCTGGAAAGGTTTGGTATTAAAGGTAGGAATTAGATTTCTATAGGTCTGAGGTGCCTTTTTAGTGTTCTCTTACACAGCTCCTATGCCTTTCCTTACCACTGACTCACTGCGACAACTCAGTAGGTTAAGCAGTCACTCAAAAAGAAATTGCAGACAAAAATGAAAATACAGTTCATTCTTCATGATGGTTTGAACCACCCAGAAAAACCTGCTTTCCTCATCAGAAGAGAAGCATGGCACCACTTCAGCCAGGAGGCAGGTGAAAGTCACAGAGGTAGCTATGCTTATTCCTTTTTCTGTGTTGATTTGACATGTTGAGGTGGTAGACATGAAAGTGGCTGTGCACCTTTTTTTCTCATTTAAACACATCAAGCAGCCACTTTGGTTTATTTCCCAAGATGGGTTTTGGTTTCTTTTCTTTTCCAATTTCAATATGAGAAATTCCAACCTAGCTTCTTGTCGCAAATATGCTACTTCATGTTTGTCCTGCAGAGTAAGTGTTGCTTAAATATTTTAGGGATTCGATTGCTTCAGTTAAGAATTGCTGTCTCCATGACAACCCTTCTGTGCTTTGTAATACCTTTGGCAAACACAGTGGAACTGACTGTTATTTATTTCGAGCTATGTAACATTTAGCACTGGAGATGCAAAAGGAAATAGGATCCAATTAAAATACCAAAAGAGCTAATTTGCACTATTTTCTTTAAAACTAATTTTCAACATGACCACATCATCTCCTGCATGGGAAGCCTGCTCATGTTGAAAATGCCTCTTTTTTTCTCAAAACTGACTTCAGGGCTTGCTCTTAATCTCAGCAATGTGTCCTGATACAGACGTGCTGCAGAGCTTGGCCTTCAGTGTCATGTCCATGACTGCTAATGTTCTGTGAAAGTTTACTTCATGTTGAAAGTGCTCCCAAGTGTTACATAGTGTTTGTGTTTTTCCCCAGGCATCCAAATTAACTGCTCCCACACTGCAAAAAACAGAACCCTGTTCATCTGCCACATGAGGGAAGGCGTGGCAGGGTGACATAGCTCTTGTGAATCTTAAAGACGATCCCATACTTCCATCATTTGGAAACTTCAGTTATGCAGACAATATCCCGTGTACGGAATTCCAGTTGTCTGAGCTATAGCTGGTTTCTAATCAAAAAATACCGCTTGAAGTAATTTGGCTAGGTATTTTCCACTCTATCCTCAGACACATTCTTATGTTTGTGCTTTTTTTTCCCTGATGCTGTCCTTTATTTACCTCAATTTTCTAGTTTGTACCTGCTTCATATATGGAATGGCTAGCCTGCACATCTGTCACTTACCAGACTTCTGACAGTGGTGCTTTGCATAAGCTCTTTGTGAACAGAGCTTCTGATGATGTATTCGAGCAGTGGCTTGATTTCTGGGTGCATCTGTAGATGCATCAAAACAAGCCTTTATTTTCATATGTTGTTAAATGTCAGGGTCCTTTAAAATCAGCCCATGCACAAGTAGTTAAAGTTGGCTATGTTATATCTCCAGTCCCTGCTGAGGGGATTTCTGTGTAATGTCTTAGTGCTTCCATACCTCTGAAGAGCAGCAAGAACAGGCAAAGCCTTCTGTCCTCCCATGTCATACTAGAGCTTTCTCAGAGAAATAAAGAGCCAGGAACTATGTGTACCCCAGGCATTTTGATAAGATACCCATATAGCAGTGGGTTTTAGTATTAAAAATATCCTTTACCTGAGAAAACTTTCCCTTTCATTTCCCCCCTCTGGTTTGAAAATGAACACACATTTAGAGTCTAAAACTTCATGCTGAGTCCATAAACCATAAATACTGCCTATGCTGATGTTTCCCTTTGTCTAAGCCAGTCTCTTATGCTTAAGACATAATGTTGTTTCATAAAACCCACCGAGATGCAGCCCCAGAGGTCTTCCATGCTCTCCTAATTCCTTCTGTCTTGATTTCTAAAGCCACTCAGCTCTGCCTCCTCCTCTTCATCAAGCACTGTAGTGCTCTGTCATGAGAGAACTCCTAATATCATTAATGACTCCAGGTGGTTCTACCTTGAATATAAAACAATCTAATTAGGCCACCTTCTGGCTGAATCTGATTTAGACTTTGATTCAGGAGAGACAGGAAAGATGAATGAATGTGTGCACGTAATACTGACTGGTGTAAAGAGCAGACATTGTTGAACACAGCTGAAGTTTTACTGCCTCCTCTCTCCTTTGTTTTTGTTGTTTCCTTATTGTACTTGCAGCATCTACAAAAAATCTTGGTGTAATATGATATAGCACTTAGGGCAAGTAGGATGATTATAAATGGCTCTTGCCTCATTTCTGGATCCTACAGATGTTACTACATGAGGTTTGGTTCTTCCTGATTCTATAATTTGATTTTAATGGCTAGATACTATTGGAGCATGCAAGCGCTACAGACAATAGTGTCCTTTTACATTCAGACACATCTGTTAGCTAAGTGCTGTTTTAGAGCTTGAACTCTAAATGAGCAGATCTGTGTTTGAGCACTAGCTTTTTATACCAACCTGGCAGACAGCATTCTCAGGAGAGAGTCTAATAGTCTTTTCTCATTTGGTAGAGCAATTTTCTTTCCTCTGTCCTTCGTATTTCTATTTCTTCTGGTACTTTTAGGAATATGAAGTTTGAGAGCCCTTTCCAAGGGCTTAATGCAGCCTGAGGACCAAATGCTTAATTCAAATAATGATGCTTTGCTGTTCCCTTGAAGCACAGGATAGAACTGGCACCACTCAGAGTAATATTTTGGGCTGTCACTATTTCGCCAAAAAACTTGGATTGGATCTGCCAGTGTTAATGCTTTTAGGATGGATGACTCCTTTACTTCAGAAGGGGTTTCCAGTAACTGAGGGCAACAGGTAACATCTTTGAAATGTCTGTATTTACAGAGTAGTGAACTCTCCATGGTAGTTCACTTCAGGCACCCTCCAGGGAAGAAACAGATTTCATCCCTCCTTTTCCTCTTCTCATTTGTGCTCCTTCCAGTTCGGTCTTGCTTCTGTAGATTTCTATAGATTTCCACAGCACTTAGCTCAGGGAACAAGCCTGAACTCAAACCCAGCTGACAAAGACAGTTTACTCATAGCCATAGGCTGTATGAAAGAGTTCTTTGGGGTTGGAACCACAGTACCCTTGTGTCAGTTGAATAAGTGTTGTACCTTATGCTGTAGAATAACTGGTCTTTATGAAACAGCATACCATGTGTGCTATTAATGCCTGCAGATGAAAGCAGCTGCCAGGCAGCAAAACTGGTTCATGCAGAAAAATCAGGCAGATACGCAAATTTTCTCTGTTAGGGAGCTGCAAATCTTAAGACAACTTCAAACAAAGAATCTTACGGAGGTTTGAAAATTAAAATAATAGTAATTGTTCTCAACCTGTGTTTAGCTTTGAAGGCAACTGCTTTTATTCTGGGCATAAAAAAAAAAAAAAAACAACAAAACTTGACTGGTTTTCCAATTATATTGGTCTAATAAAAGTCATTACTGCTCCTTACAAATGCTGCCTCACATAGCATGTAGTTAGGTCATAACAAAGCCACAACCATGAGCGTTAGGAACACAGCCATTTAATACTTTGTTCTTTGTATTCAGAGTATCTCTCTGCAAAACAGCAACAGTTACAGCTTTCAGAGGAAGTTAGCAAGTACTGGGGAAGGGTCATTCGTTTCTGATAAACCAGCCAGCTGCCCACGTACTTTTTGAGTAAATCAACACATTCAGTTACCAGATTTGCAGACTGTTTAGCATATTCATAAAGAGAATAATTAGACTTGCTAACTTTATTATTTATCTTTTTAAACATTAGTTATTATAAATTGAACTAACTGAATTTAGGTTCCAAACAGAAATATGTGCTCAATTGAGCTAATTCTGAAAGCCATATGTGAAAGTTGGTACAAAGATTAAATAAATTTAACTTCCCTGCCATCATGCTCAGAACCCATTCTTGAATCACCTGCTCTCTGTATTGAAAGAAATATATTCCTTCCCACTGGGCAATAGGTAGGTACATTTGGGAAACAAAACACACTATGAGCTCTAGAAAGTATAAAACACAGAAAAGAAATAGTGGCATTCTTCAGAAGAACAAGCCTCTTCGCAAAAC
The DNA here is from genome assembly GCF_028554395.1 of Pezoporus wallicus. Taxonomy (NCBI): domain Eukaryota; kingdom Metazoa; phylum Chordata; class Aves; order Psittaciformes; family Psittacidae; genus Pezoporus; species Pezoporus wallicus. The sequence continues at coordinate 1,354,062 of NW_026638638.1, forward strand.
TTCATTTCCCTTTGTGTCACATAAGAACTTTTAAACAGAGCTTTCTGTGTGTTGTCACTATGCATTGTTTTGCCTCTGACTCTCACTGTCATTTAGTCCATAGACAGTTCCCAAAGTATCAATATTCAGTGTTTCTTTCCTGCTTCTCAGCAGATTAAATCAATCTGCTCCTACCCACCTTCCTGAGACAAAAGATTTCATCCATGGCTGTCATACATTTCCCAGATAACATTTTTATGCAGTCCCACCAGTCATGACTTTCATAAACTTGATTTACTGTCTAGTTTACTGACCTCACTTAGCAAAGCTCTGCCTCCCTTCGTAACAGCTGTGAACACGTTGCCATAACAGGAACTTGCCTTCTATAGACCAGCAATTTGCCCTTTTGTGTTCTGAAACATCCAGGGAAACCTTGATGGTATTAATCTGTAATTCCTGGGAACCTATCTCACACTCAAGACACTTTGGACATCTTAATAAAACGTAACTAAGGAAATAATTTAGGGTAACTGAGCAATGTTCACTACAGCACTGAGACTACAGAAGGTATTTTCTAAGAAAATTGGTTATTGAGAGTAGTGTCTGTGGTCTCTAAGTGAGTAGGAATTTAAAATTGACATGAGAGTAAATCTGGGGACATGCAGGGCATGCATGATATCACCATTGACTCATTTGCTCATGCCAATCTAGACCTTCATATTCTCCCATTCCTATATGTTTCTATTCCACATGCCCTTTGGAATAATGAAAGACTGGGGTCTGTGCAGCTGAACAGCCACTCAGGAGCTGATGGAATTGATATCTGTAACCTTCAGTCGTATATGTAGGAATGGCAATAGGGACCTACTGAATTTGCAGGGATGTAAAGAGGTGGCAGCTAGGGAATGAAGGAAAATGAGACTGCAAGGGGCAGGAGGAAATGACTAAGGACTGCAGCAGAGGTGAGATCACACCAGTATGTACACAGGCTGAGCAGCAGAAGCACAGAAAGGCAAATGCAAAGGTGTAGAGGATGTGGGAGGAGAAGTCCATGGGATGTACGGAAGAAGAAGGCAGAGAAAATTCTTGTGGTTTAAATAGCTTTTTTATTTATTGAAAAGCACTTCTGCTTGTTGAAAGTTTTAGGCAAAGAAAACCAAGGCAAAGATGCAAAAATACATAGACCAAGAGGAAAAAAAGTAGACTGGAAATTGTCACTTTTGATGCCAATAGACAGTGCACTTAAGTAGCTTCTGTATAAAACAGAAAAATAAGAACTGGGTATCAGGGACAAACTCCCACCTCCAGTATTGTCCCTAGCAAAGCTCTCCCTTTCTGAAGGAAGACAGTGGTTTTGTCCTAGATGACAGAGACTAACATAAGTATCCTGTGGGAATCAACAGGAAGAAGCTTGCAAACAAAGGTTTAGTGCCAGACACAGTGGAAGAGAGGTGGAATGGGCAGGGGCAGACACAACTCAGGCAGGAGCCTCACTAACTGCAGTTTCCTGACTTCTGCTCACTCCATTCACCAACGCGCTGAACAGTCCTTCAACAGAAGTTTCCAAACTTATTTTCTGTTGCTTCTTTATCAGCATTTTGATAAGCTGGCTTGTTGGTGCTCCTGACCCGAGGAGTGTTGCCATGAAGTGCCTCTTTCTGTGTTACTAAAAGTTACAGGCATCCTCTACTGTGGAATTAGCAGGTGAACTTTCAGAGGCCAATTATAAGAGATATCTTGGAAGCATATGAGAGCCACTTCTTCTTATCCAAGCTCTTAGCCCATCCTTGCTGTTCTGTCACATGTGCGTAGCAGGAATACTTGTGCAAAGTGGGATGTCTCCTGGTTTGGTTTGCAGGGTAATACATTCTAGGATGATAATATTTGACTGGGTCATGGCAAGACGTCTGGCTGAAAAAAAAATCTTAAATGTTTCATATTCTGTCAGGGGCTAAAAAAAGGCATATAATATTAGATTATGCATATTTTATCATCAAGTTATATAAGTAAGCTATTAAACTCCATACAATTCTTGCGAGTCTGTGTTTTATAGATTAGTTTTACAAAGCTTTTTGTGTTCCTGCTGAACATAAACAGCCTCTCAGATCTCCACCTACTACACCAAGTATTCTCCTGATTAATTCATGAAGTCTATAATATTCAAAAGCAACCAGGGAGAAGAAATACATTTTTAAGCCTCTTCTAGCTTGAGCAGAGCAAACTCTCCATGTTCAATTCAGGAAAGCAGAGTCCTTGATCATTTTCATTCAACACATAATGAAAATGTTCTAATGAAAGTTCTTTCATTAGCATCATGTTTGGTCCTCTGTCTTTGCAAGGAACACACAGTAGTTCTGTAGCTACACAGTGCACATGACAGTGTCTCTCAGAGGTGGTCATCATCAAGGCTAATGCTAGAAATGAAGGAAGCATCAGGACCAATTCAGCCTCAATTGAAGCTTCATCCACAAATAGGTGAAATCCCAAACCTCAGCTCTTCCCAGCTAGGGAACATTGGCACTCGCTAGTGCACTGGTTGCCCAAGAACCAGCCAGGGCACTGTGCAGAAGCAAGTTCTCTAAGCTCTCCCGCATGCTTCTACAGTCACCCACAGGCACACCATGGCAGACGGGAAGGACAGGCATTCAGTATGGAGAGTTATAGCCTCGCTTGGGCAGGTGAGTACAGCAACACGGCATGGACTAAGCTCCCTGGGTGTTCATTGCTCTGGCAGCTGCTGGGGTTTTGCCTCAGAGTCCCTCCAACTTGGAGCATGTTGGGTGGCTGCAGGCTAATGCACAGGCGTATAAAGTAGCCCTGAAACTTCAAGTATGGGATGGAAGAAACAGAAGACTTCCCCAGAAGCAAGGACAGCTGCTTCACAGCCACTATATGACCAAATATAACATCATCTCAGATAGGTGCTCTTTTATCCGTGGATGTCTGCCAGGGCTCAGCGCAAGGCACGCTCCATGTGTAGTATGTTGTTTTCACTTTCACAAAACTGATTAGCACAGGCTGAGCCTGGCTGGCCACAGGCACGCAACAGAGCCAGAACAGTAATCCCAGTATTTCTGAGCAGCCCACTGAAGGGAAGTACCAGCAGAAACAAGGGGAAAGCCCAGTCTCCCGAGGCTTTGCAGGCTCCAAATTGCTGGCTGGCTCACAAAAGGCTGAGTATTGTGCTCAGCCAAACAAACACTCAATAGAATTGCGTTGCATATTAGTTGTAGCTCTTGGAAAACCTCAGTCTGAAGAAGAAGATGGGAAAATGGTCCCTCAAACAGACTTTTGTGTCTACCTCATTCTGTATGTGTTTTGTGATAGGCTCTATGCATAATGCAGCAGCAGGGCATTAGGGTGAGCAGTATTACTTTGGGAATGAGGTTTTGATGTCTTTCTATTAGCTGTAGTCTGGCAGGATTGACAGGGAGACAAGGAAAGGTTAGTTCAAGGTTGTTGAACCCTTGCCTATGCATTGGTGTATCTGTCCTCTTGCACTGATGATGAGCTAGGCTTACTGAATGTTTTCAGAGCTCAGTTTAAAGTTTATGTCATTCTGCTAAATTAAGAAGGCATTTAAAAAGAAAATGCATGACAGTATTATCAGTGTCATTATCCTTTCCTCCCGTTAATTCTCACCGGAGTGCTTCACACTCAATTCCTGCAGAAAAATCTGACAAATAAACATTAAGTCTGCCAAACTCATCATTTTTGGCAATGTCCCTTTAACTCAGGTGTCAGCTGCAGGGGTTCTTGCCACTGTTTCTTCTGTAATTCTCTTAAAATCCCACTAGATACCATAGCAACAGCTGGATCACATGCTCCTCTGGTGTGCTCGCTATAAGCAGATGTGAACAGCGCTGGCTTATAAAGTCTCAGAAAGTGCTGGACAGGAAAAGGACTGAATTCAGCCTCCAATGTTTTTTGTAATAACTCCCAGCAAAGGCTTTCTGTCATTTCCTATGACACAGGTAAATCCAGATCTGCAGGCAAAGCAGATTCATGTTACTTCCTCACTTAATAAAAGACCATCAAGGTAGCTGACATTTTACAGCCATTTTCTCCCTATCCTATGTAAGCATTTTTTTTTTGAAGCCTGAGGCTGAAATATCTTTCTGTGTTCGAATGTGTTTGCAGTGCCTGAATGAATCCTATTTCTGCTTTATTGATGGGTTAGTCCTGCTGTTAAATTGATTACACTCTATGGCATTTTTTGAAACTTTACCCCAAAGAGGAAATTCAGAGCTATTCATATGCCAATTGAATGCTCCATTTCCAATTGTGTTCTAATGATTTTCCATGCGTGTGACAAACATTTCAAGTAATACAGGTCAGTTTGGCCAAATAACTATGTCATTGTTTCATAAATCACAGAATAAAGCTTTTCCCATGTCAAGTGAACATTTAATAATACCATCGCTTAGAGGAAGTGTTCATAATCCTTTTCCTTGACTAATGCAGAAAATCTATGTACAGCCTTATTTATGTTCATATTTAGGCAAGCAAAATATGACTCTCTCTTTTAATCTGATTTTTGCTTCCAAGTATCTCCCATAAATTCCTCCTATATAACACTAAACCATATGCAGCCTCAGCTGTGTCATATTCCCTAGATTCAAAACCAACTTGCAATGCATAGAGTCTGCAGCTATGTCAGACATTGTGTAATCAATCTGTACTTTAATTATGGGTTCTTGCAAGGACAAATAAATCATACCTCCATGCAGCATGATGCAGCATGATGGAGGGACTAAAACCCAAAACAGGGAAAGAGAATATTAAATTTATTCCTTTATGCAACTCAGTGGAGGTTTAGTAAGAAATCAATGCTAATACTGCTGATGAAAATCCAGAATAGATTCTGTGATTTGTACAATCTGAAGTGGCTCTGAAATTGCAGATGCCTGTGGAGTTCTTAGACTAATACTTGTTTATAATGTCTGCATCAATTTAGATGCAAGAACTGAAGGGATCTAATTATTTTCCTTGCGTTTTACAAAGTCTCGTTTCATTACATATCACCAAGATAGAAATCCAGGGAGGAAATCTTAAGTGATAATGCCTGCTGCTGATTTTAACTCTTTTCTGTCTGAAGATTTAATGGATGTGTGTTTGTGTGTGTGTGTGTGCGTGTTTCACAAGGGGTCTGCTTCTGCCACTCCCTTGGTAGTGTTACAAGAAATGTTTGGTGATTACTGAAAATGCTCACTGGTAAGGTCAGAGTAAGGGAAACAGCCTCAAGGCAAGTAAAATGTACTGCAGTAAAGTGTACTGCGTGTCTCCTCCTGGATGGCCCAGCACTGCCATAGGCTGTTGCGTAGCTCCTCACAAGCAAATAGTCTGGAGGGTTGCCCACCCTGGCTGGCCTCAGGACAAACCCTTCAGGCCAGGCGGGCCAAGGGTGCTTGTCCTGCTGCTGCCCCTTGCAGGGTCTGGTCCCCAGACTGTTGGTTCAGCATTTCTCATGGGAACAACAGATGAAGTTAAAATAACAACAGATGAGGTTAAAATAAAATTAAAATAAAATATGAAAAACTAGACCAGTCCAGGTTCAGAAGATGAGCTGCTCTGTACAAGCCTGAGCGGCTGTTTGCCCATCTTGCCACCAAGGACTTGTCTTCCTCTGCCAAACCATCTAGCTCTAAGAAGGATGCGGGTGCAGGCTCGTAAATTGATATTATACTTAACCGATCACAGGCTCTTCACCTTCAGCCTGAATCCAGCTGACTTGAGGAAAAGCAAGTCCAGAAATCTAGTTCTGTCTGTCTAAGGGCTGCTGAAGAACTGGGCTAGTTAAACCAGGCTAAATAAGAAATTAACAGACATTGCCCTGGGGATGGTCTTACAAGCAGTGAGTGAAGAAAATAGGCAGGTAATCATCACAGCTCCTAGGAGAATGAACTGCATGCAGATAGACAAATTTAAAGTCAGGAATAACAACTGTGCTTAGAATTGGAAACAATTTATTGTTTTATTTGTAGTCATTGTGCACAAGCGTTCTTGCTCAAAACTCCTAGGCAGACCACGTATGTTATATTTGTAGAAGGACAAAATCATTCCTAAAGCGTAACCATAATCACAAAGATCGGTGCATCTCAGATCTTTTTACTGACATTTCACCACCAGAAAATGTTTTTTTACTGTAGTCTGTGGCAAGAGAAATTCCAGAGAATTGTAACATGCGCAATTAACAGAAGGGTCAGCATTGCAGCTAGTATAAATCAGGGTAGCTACAACTTGGAGATATACTTACTTACGTCAGCTGTCTGGCCCCAGGAATGTAAAATAAGATCTGCTTTGTAGAATGAGACTACTGTTACCAAGGATCCCATGACTAGCCTTTGTATGGTGAGAAAATGCAGAGTTAATAGGATTTTGCTATTAGTGAATTTGATCTGATACTGTGCTTTATTTTATTCCAGAGCAGCCTGGCAGATATTTAGCATCAACAAAGCAAAAACTGTAAAAGTATTTCTTAGCTATTGTGAACATTTTCCTAAGTACACTGTTACTCCCTGGGAAGCGGACGCTCTGGGTGTGGGAGCCTGTGAGTGGTTGGGCTGCAGGTAGCACCACAGGGCAGCTGGAGTGGCCTCTCCTCATAGAGGGTGCCCTGGAGTTGAGGTTGCCAATTCAGCCCTGGCACCACCACCGTGACACTCCTCACAAATGTTGAAGTGCAAACCAGAAAAACCAAGCTGCACCTCTTTATTTCTTGACAAGTACTTAAAATAGAAATACTCTGACCTGTTTTTTTTTCTCTAAGCTACTCCTGTCTTGATATTCCCATGTAGAATAAAGCTGCTTGTCACTCTGCACAGCAGCCCAGTTCTCAAAGGCTTAGGGCTAGATTCAGCACAGCAACCCTATACTAGGGAATATCCACCCAGCCACACTGAAAGCAAGAATCATTTGACAGTGGCTTAGAGCAACCCTTTTCAAGCCTTGAACAGCACAACAACTCAAGTAATAGTCACTGCCTGCTTTGCTCTTTTCATGCTCTCTCCTAGCTTGGCACTGCAATAATAAAAAGCCTCTTTAGAAGATAATCCACACTCTGTGTCACTCACCCTTCTTGTAATTTACAGGAGCTAAGGACACTAGTAAGGTCCAAGAATAACAGGCATTTCTGTTGCATTCAAAGATACCTTGGCAAAGTCTTCTGATAGATTAGAAGAAAAAGTAAACAGTTTAATGGGTCCCCAGGCAGCATCACCCATGTCTAACTTTGCATGTAGATGAGGCCAGCCTTAAAGAGGGCTTTGCCTGTCCAGCGGCTGGTGCCCCTCTGCCTCAGGGCAGCAGAACTGAAAAGGGAAACCCTGCAGGAGCTGCAGGAAGGGTCAGTGCTCAGCTGGGCAAGATCATGTCCCAGGAACACCCTCGATGCTGGCTGCGGGTGGGCACGGCCCTCTCCTCATGTAACTGTCTGAGGACTGGGTACAGCATCCAGAAGAACAGGGCATCTCCCCTGTTTTACAGACCCTCTCTTTTTACTCCTGCCAGCTGTTGCATCTGCTCACGCAGTGCTTTCCTTATTCCCCTGAAGCAAGGACAAGCCTTTCCTGCTGCCTCCTCTCACTAATGGTGGAAAATCCACAGGCCAACACTGTAACACTCATGACAAGATGGGAGCTTTTCTTCTGACTGAACTTTTTAACCTCTGTCTCTGAGGTGTTTAGAGATTCATGGGAGGAAAGCTGCCTTTTCCTGATACCTTGTCTGATGATGTGACAACCGGGACTGTCATCACAGGGCAGATGTTTTCTGCAGCAGCTGGACAAAAATAATTAGTACAACAGAGGTATGAGCAATCCTGCACCGTACGTGCCTCAGCAACAGAGGCCTCAGGCTTTGGCTGCCTGAGCAGCAACATGAAAAAGTGGTGTAGTTCAAGGGATCTATTACACTAACCTGAATTTAGCTTGCAGCACAGTTTGATCATTCAGCTCATTCAGAACAATCATCTTTGACCTCGCTTGCTTCTCAGTTAATGCCTTCTGCTCCTCTTCGGTGCCAGCATGGTAAAATAGAGACCTTCTGGAGGAGGTGGAAGAGAGGTTATCAGTCTGCTATGCAGACTGAAGTAGCTGGACTCAGAAGGGCAGCTCCTTGCCAGAGTGGATTTTGTTTTGCTCTTCAGGGGTTACAGCTGCTCCTGAGCAAACTTTTCTCCCCTTCTCTTATTTGCTTAACAGATTGCAAACTTTACAGGCTACTTCAAATAGCAGTCTGGTGGAACATGAAATCCTTGCTACCAAGAGGGCTGTCATTTGGCAGATAAATAACATCAGTGCTAAAGTATTAAAAGAAATAATAAATCTTCCACCCTCTGTGTCTTATAGCTATCCTGGGTCTATGGAGCTCCCAGTTGGTTTTCAGGAGGGAGACAGATTTATGTAGAGAACTAATGTGCATGTAAATCTCTTGCCCATATATGCTGCCTCCTCCTGTGTTGAATCTTGGCCTTGGTAAGAACTGTCGTAACATCCAAAACTTTTTAGCATTGATTGACGAGACTATCTGCTGTGAAGCCAGTACTATGTTAGGTCTCTCTGAATTGGGAAAGGAGTAAAAACTAACTTTGAGCAAGCATTACAATCAGTAATAGATCCATACTGCTCAGATTCAGCAACATTCATACTGAAAGCCTGCAGTCTGTTCCCCTCTCTGCAAACCTCCTCTTACATACATTGACAGAAGTACTTCCGTATTTGTGTGGGATCTTTCAAACAGAAGTCCTTATAATTCTGCCATGCTTTCATGTCACCCACTTGAATATTGCCCCCTGTCATGAGAAGATGCATAAATCTGACATTGTTGTAAGGATGTAGAGAATTTTCATTATGTGTTATACAGATGCTGCTCCAAGTTTACTCTCAGGGTTTCAGGTTTCAGAACAGACTACAAGTGCTAAGAGAAGCAAGTTCATAATAGAACACAGCTCTAGTTAAAAATGGGAAGACTACTAAGCCATGTAAGTGTATAAATGCAGAGACTACTAGGCAAACTATCTTAATCTGGTGGCTCCTTTCATTCAGCTGGATGTGGTCCTGTGATGTGGTCACCCTGCCCATGAGGTTTGTCTTAGTGGGGTTGCCCCTCACTGCTTCTGAAAGAGCAGAGAGGTGAAGAACTGGATCTGTCTTCTACCACTGGTACAGAGCCCAGCTTCTCAAACCAGGGGCTGTCACCACTGCATCAGAGCTCATGAATAGAACCCCAGTATATACTGGCAAGGAAAGGGGATGCACCAGGAAGCATGTTTATCTTCCGGAAAGACCATGGAAATCTAGAATTGCTCAGTGACTTTCGTCTTGAGTGTTCAGGAAGGTTAACAAAATATGAGAGATATAGTGCAATGTGGCCACAGTATCTTTAACTCCAGACATGCAGAAATTGTCCATTCATAGAAGGACACCATTCCTCCTTCATGTACCCTGATTTAGGAGATGAAGTTTCAGTACAGGACTTGTTGCCTAACTACCTACTTTGCCAGAGAGGTTCTTTCTGTGCTGAGTCCAAGCACAAAGCTCACCCACACTAAAACCTTGAATGCAAGCTTCACGTCATTTTCAAGAAAGGGTCAATCAAACACTTGATCTATTATCTTGTGAGCTATCACCACAGGCAGCATTTTTTAAACTATCAGCACGTCCCAAGAAAGGCAAAAACCTACAGCTGGCTCACCAACCCCTCTAGCACTGCCAAAGCACAAACCATGCCCAGCTTTAGATGCACCACAAATTAGCCTGGATCTGAAACCAAACAATATACCCTGTCTCAAACACCAAAGCAAAAAGAGTAGCTCCACCCTCCAGAAACAATTTAGCCTAGTATGACCTGCATACTGAAAAGCATCTGTTAACAGTAACATGCTGATTTAAACATGGCAAGGCAAAGAAGCTGACAACTAAAATTAAGGTGCATAGGATACAGAAGGGTTCTGTTCAGCTTCTTGCTTCATATTGCACCAAAAAAAGAGGGAGGAGAGATACCTTTTGTCTTTGTGTGTTTGTTTAACACAGCATTATAGAGAAAAAACTAATCCCTTTCATTTACCAAATCCATTTGTTTCTTTGAGGGTTAAAGCCTGCTTGCCTCAAACAAGTGAGTAATCCAATTGGCTTCAATGTGACAACTCCCAAAAGGCAAACAGGATTTGATTCCCTTCAGAATGTAGTAAACAGTTTTTTGTGAATGAGCTATTTGAAATGCTGGATACTTTGTGTGCTAGCTTTGGTGCTGCCCTATAAACCCATGATGACTGTGTTTTTCTTGCTCTGAAGGTTTAGATGGCTTCCTATGGCTCTAAATTTAAACTAGGGCCTCTCAGTACAAATCATAAATTGGCCATGTTGGTTTTGTAAGATGGAGAGAAGAGGGAGGAGAAGGAAACGCTCTCTCTTAAAGCAGTAGTTAGGGCCAATTTACTTTTACTGGATGTTTTAATTCCTTGAGAACCACACGATCTCCTAGGACTCTTGAAGAACTGTAAACTCTGTATCTCTAATATGAGAAAACTAGAGTGACTGAGCCACACTGAATAAACTTTCCCAGTTTGCTGACGCTAGGGGCTTTCTCATCTCCTCACTGACTGAATTTCTATGTTGTTACTAAGCCCTCTTGCAAGAAAGCAGACATTTCAGCTTGCATTTTGTTTCACATTTGCTACTGACAGTGCAGGCTATTTTCAGAGTAGCCTGAATTTCTTTTCTTTGACACTTTGGATACTTCACAAAAGACAATTAGACAGACGGGTCCACCTACAGCACTTACATCATGATAGGAGGGAGCTCCCTTGACAAAAATGTTCACACTGGCAGGAAACCATATCAAGAAGGTAGTCAACAGTCCATATGCATGAAACCCATCCAAGGAAAATAGCTTTGGTGATCTAAGTTTGAGAGCTGAAAGAATGTGGAAAATCACCCACTGGCTGTTTAAAAAGTCAGATGCATAGAGGCACAGAGTCTAAATAGTAAGAAAGAGAAAATTGCAACAAATAATGTGCTATGCTAACTTCATGCTGATTTAACTATGCCAAAAAACAGATTTAGTGCCATCAGGCAGAACTTCCGTCTCTTTACGTCCCCTATAGTTGCCCTGATTGCTCAAACTGCAATCTCCCACTGCCCTATATTCCCTGTCAGGAAGCAGGGCTTAGGCAGCTTGCATTTTTAGAATAGTTTTTGCATCCTCTTTTTTCCTTTTTTTTTTTGGTGAAAGTAAAGCTACAGAAGGAGAGGGGGAGTGGAGAGAGTGTTATATAAGCATGCAGATAGGGAGCTCTGATGAGGGTTCTTTTCTGGGCTGCAAAATAAATAATCAAAGAAAATGAAGATGCAGGTGCTTACACCAGGAATATGGCTCAAGGTCTTGTTTCCTGGGCACTTCCTCCCTGATAATAAAAATAGTGTCATGGGATTCATCTGTGCTGTGGTAATCAAGCTATGTAACATCACTGCAGGCAGTAGATCTCACCGTGAAGGGGTCTGTCGGAAACTGGCCTAGTCATTGGTAACATGTGCTGCTCATTACTCAATTCAAACATCATATTTTAAAGAAAAGTCTTTGTATTCAGAACAGGCATCAAAGCAAAATGCTGGATGTGAATTCCTTCTGTTGCCTGCACCAAGTTCGATTTAGAATCACTTTGGAGCAAGGGACTCTGTATTCCAGTGCTCCACCCGGACCATAAAGGTGACACCAACTACAGCCCTCTGGCAGGAGAAGGGCACTGCACCCAGTCTTGTGTCTTGACAGAATAAAATGCTGGATATTTCGGGCAAGTTTGCAGGCAATGTAATGTGCCATTCTCTGCAGAAAAAATTCACAGGCAGGACGATGTAATCCAGGGCTATTTGGAGAAGAAAACTGTTGCACACCCTCTTAAATTACCTACAAGGACTTTGTTTTCAGTAATATTATAGCTTTAATTTTGCTAAACATGAAACAGGCTCCTAAGCCTTGAAAGAGCAAATATTATTGGAAAGGAAGACAGAAGTCATCCATGAGCTAATTTGCTCTTTTGCCCAAGTAAGATGAGATGCTTCCCTGGAGTCTATTTTCCTAAGATTTTTTTTCTCCAGTCTAGTCAAATGTCCTAATTAATAGATCTCAGTAGAAAGAAAAAAAAAAAAAAAAATCACAAAATGAAAATCATCCAAAGCTCATCGTATGATCTGAACTGCTTTTGAGTTCCACTGTGTGAAATTTGCCTCTCAAACAGTGTGTGGGAAGCCCCAAGAGCTTGGCTCCTGCAGGTTCTGTGTTGGCACAGAGGTGGGGTGTGAAAAGATGAAGCTGTACAATGCTGTACAAAGCTCATCTATGTGAGTCTCCCAGATCGGGGCGGGGGGGGGGGGGAGGGGTGTGCTAGGGGGGTAAGGGGATGTCTGTGCTGCATGGAGGGCATATCCAAGCCACCTTCTAGGAAGTTACCACCTCAAATCATGTTCCTTGGCAGTAGGTATTCCAAATCCCCTAGTTAGGCCTACAAATCTTCTTCTTTAATCTTATAAAAACATTTAAAATCTTCGTCTTGAAGGTCATAAAAGACAAAGCATCACTCATTCTCCCTCTTCTGAAATCCTGTTGATGTAAATTGGGGTGAGATACAGAGATGAAGGTGATTTAAAGGGTCAGGAATGAGGCAGAAGTATTACAGCTAAAACCAAGACTGTTTTAAGGTTCAAAACTTTTATTTCAGAACTTGCAGTGCCATGCAGGAAGAGTGGAACAGAGTTATAACTATGACCCCAGCTAGTCAGCCAACAGGCTGCACTCAGAAGTTTCAATCCAGTAGGAAACTGTTGATTTATATGAAAAAGAGGCAAATGTTTCAGTAAAAACTTCCATCTTTTCAATAAATACAAGTCTAGAAGCGTGGGCTTTTGCCAATGTCAACTGCCAATAAGTGCCATAAACACCTACAAGTACAAATACACTAAGGAAACAAAAACCAAGCTTTTTGCTGGAAGATACCATGAGTTCAGCTGAGACATCTGAGCACATCTGATAGCCAGTGCTGCTGCTGGATTCATAATCCTTTCCAGATAACTCTTTGAAGAAAGAAAGCTTAACCCCATTTGACCTGCGCTTACTCAGGGTGTCTCCCACTTCAGCAGCTCGAGGCACATACAAAGAACCTTGTTTTTTTCAACAGTTTTGATAGATTTTCAGGGACACAAATGTGCCTGATTCTGAGGCAGGGATGATGTGGTCTGTACCTCTGGAAGCTGACTTGCAGTTTGTTAACCCTAGCTGCAGCTGTTGAAGTCCATTGTGCCAAAATAATGAAATGCAACCCTGATTTCCTTTTTTCTGGGTCAGGTCTTGACAGCGAGTGACGTTCTCAGCTCTGAGAGCAGCTGGGGTGACTGGCTCTCAAAGCATTAGGCTCTCTGTCTCCTATGGAAAGTCTTTGGTCTGTTGTGGCTGTTGCTTTGATTTTCTAGTGAAGTGTATTTTTATACATGCCTGTAAAAACAAACACAGTTTACCCCACTGCCACACAGATCCCTTGTGATCCCTTGTCAACAATGTCAAGCCAATGTTACACTCAATCCCAGGAATGACTCATTTTTTACAACTGCCATCTTCTGAGAACATTACAAAGGGTACAACGGAAATGGTTTAATTCAGAAGTATTTCCTGCATCACCATCAGTGGCTTATTTTTCCTGGGTCTCCATTTCCTTTGCTTCTCCAGTGGTTTGGGTGTTCTATATTTAGCCGGTTCACTAAAGCACACGTGGAGAACTGAACTGAGCGTTCGTATGAAAGCTTTTCCCTTGAATTTCTGCCTTCATAGTAGAACTCCCCTGTAATTTGACTGTCTTATTACTCCCACTTATCCCTGCTGAACGCAGCTGTGTAAGATTTTAGCAGTGCACATTGCATTTTTAATTCCCTGTGTGCCTCTCCCTCAAACGAGAAGCAGATGACATCTGCTGCCAGGGTGACTCAGCGTACGAAGAGCTGCAATCACAACCCAGCAGCCTATGCTAAATAACCTAACCCATTTACTTCAAAAGTCAGTCAAATCTAAATGTCAGGTATTAGATTAAGGTGTAGGTGGGTGGGGATTGGAATGAGCCTAGGATAGGTGAAGGAAGGGACAAAGAGTTTGCCTGAACTACATGGGCAAGCACTGGAAGAGGGACCAATGTGGCACTGGTGCTTGGACCCACACCCTGCAGCCCTGGACAGGGTGCGTGACAATCTGTAGCCTACCCAAACAAAAATATCAGGCAAAAGTCTTACTGCAGTTGGAGTGGGGGAGAAAGATATGCAAGGGCAGACCAGAGACCAGGGGAGCCTGTATGAACCTGCCTTCTGCTGCAGGAAGTCTAAGAGAAGGTAAAATGACTGGTTTCACAGGTGGCTCACACAGAATGGCCTGCGGGGAGTAGAAGCTCTCAGGAAGCAGAAGCTTGCTTTATCTCCATCAGTGTTTTGGGAGGGGGAAAAAAGGGCATTATCCTGCACAGGCTTTGGCATATGAACAAAAGATATTAGGTATCCAGCAGTTAATCCACTGAAAAGGTTGATTCCCTGCCTTTGTAACAACGGATTTTCATTTCCATGTGGACAAGACTTCTGAAGGGATAAAAGATAAATGATCTAATGCTTCTCGGTCTGCTTGATCAAGTATAATTTTCCAGCAGTGATTATCAGTGTCCAAACTTGTTTTCCATAAGAATGTAATGTTTTTACAAGGTCATGTTCGGTGGCTGAGCCTAAAAGGGCTTTACTGTATGTGTGAATGTATCATTGATTTTAGTATCTTCACTGGAAGTTGCTGTTTATTTACAAGCCTACTACAGGGGAGCTGGGCTTAATGCTGCTTTCTTTTTGTATATGACAACTTTTGTCATATGCTTGTCATATTTTCCTTCGGAGTAGAAGGAGCTTTCCATGGCTCTCAAAGCTAAGCCCCACCCTGCAAAAAGGTTTCCTTATTCAGAGATGAGGAAACTAAAACAAGGAATGATTCAGTGGTTTTCCTGAGTTCACTCAATGATTTGGAATCTATTTCATGTCTCTGATGGAAGAAGGCAGGTTTTGTGGCTGCAGCTAGTGGCAGGAGTCCTTTACCCTTTATGTGACCTAGAAGTTATGTTACAGGTACATACTTCCACTTGCCCTTTTTTTTTTTATTAAGTGATCAGGATGAGTTCTAAATTTTCAGTGATTGTGTTCAGTTCCTGGAGGAGTGAAAGCACAAAGAATTTGCAGGCTCTTTTCTCCTGTAGTAATTTAACTCCAGTTTCAGGGGGCTCCTTTTTAGGAACAGAAGGTCCTAGATTACTTTCCCCTGAGATCACTTGCAGAGCTCTCTGAGAGTCCTTATGGCTTTGACTGCACAGCATTGCAATGTGTGAGCGAGAAGACCGGGAGGCAGCTGGCATCCATTCCAGAAATACATGGGCACTGGACTTCGCCAGGGCCACGCCTGGGAATGTCTCAGCTCTTCTACTGCAGGGATGCAGAAGCACTGTTTCTTCCTTTGAGCAGGTTAGTTCAAGCTGGCAATCTCACCTAACTTTCTTCTTGGAAAAGAGCTTTGTGCTTTAAAGGAACTTACCCTTCAAAGGTACCTGAGCCTTTGTGCAGACTCAGTCGGAAAATGCTCTGGAGAATCTGGACTGTTGGCCATGATGTACATGACAAAAAGTCAGCCACAAAGAGGGTTGTAATTTCAAAATGCCACATCACAGGCATTACAAAATGGTATAAAAAGCTACAGCTGCTCTGATAATAATTCTCTACATGCCTTAAAATGAAGCACTTTATGAACTTGCTATCTTTCTTAGACATCCTTTATCATGATCTCCTAGCAGCCTCAAGTTAGTTACATTATCGTAACAATAAAGGAAGTGCCCATCTTGCCTTCTGTTCCACACAGAAACACTTTAGGAACAATAGCAGCCTCTCTGAAGTTGACTAAGCCACTTTCATGCATAAAAATGTTTGCAGTGAAATTTCAAGGGTCAAACCCAGCTTTCATTTTGTTTGGTTATGTTTCATAGACATATACATTCAGTCATTTCCCAGTCCTTATCTAGAAAGCACCCACTCCTCTAGTTACACGGGGAGGAGCGAAGAAAAGAGCAAACTACAACATGCAGGCACTTCAAAGGCAGGGAACAATACTATCTGCAGAGAAACACATACACACAGCCTGCTGCCCATAAGGAGCTGGATGAAAAGACTAAAGCAGCACAGAAGGAAAAAAATAACAGAGAAGGCCAGCTGTGTCTTGAGGCACAGTTTCAGTTGTCATGTCTACTGCAGTATAGAAGATACACCTTATTATCATTAGTCACACTGAGGATGAAGTGAAGCTGAGCTGCCACAGAGTGCACTCTCCAAACACAACATGTAATAAATGCATTGAACAGGTCTACTTGAATGCTGCAGCCCGTGTCATCGGCTCTGGAAGGGATGTTAGCTACCGCTCAGTGCTTCCAAACAGTATATAAAGATGTCTGAGGACAAGAGGTGTGTCAGAGCTCTAAGCTGCCCATGAGTTCATTGAAACTTGAGACCTTTAAGGAAGAGCACAGTGAAAACACAAACGCCAGTAGTATACCACAAGATCACTTTGAATGTAAGCTGTGTTGTAATCAATACTTAATGTTACAGTGAGCACTTCTTGGTTTCAGAAATACCGTCTTAAAGGTACAAAGCACTCAAGGGATTAAAAATAATCTTTGCATGTCCTGCTAAGATAAACGGGGGATGTTTGCACTGGGTTGATCCTGTTCTGTTACTCTCAGGCTGCAGCACACAAGATAGTGTTCTATTGTTTCATACTTCAAACACTGTCTTCTCCCCCAGCAGAACAGGAAGAATTCTCATTTGAAAAGAACAACCCCATCACCATTTTAAGGTGAAAAAAAGTGAGTCAGCCCAGAGACTTCTTTTCCATATTTAATCTTTCACAGATTTCAAATAGAAAATTCCTCTATTTGTCTCTGAAGTTCCCACACAAAGCTGATCTGCTGGGGAATAAACTGTACTGCAGCACTAGAAAGCCAGTCATTATGGACTGATCACATTAACATGTAATTAGCACATAATTTTCTGGAGATCCCATATGGCTCCAATCATATCATTACTAACAGCAGCACATCACATCATCCAACAAAAGCAGGTCAAGCCCTGACCTTTTCCTAGCATACATGTTCTGATAATAGATATTATTTTTGGCTAGAAAGATATTTCTAGTGTAATTCATCACCCAGCTTATTCATCTTTTTTCTTAAGAGTGAGTGTTCTCTTTGATGATCTTGGTGGTGGTGTCTGCTGTCTTGCTGCTGTGGCCGACAGTAACATAACAAAGCCGACTAGATCACCAGCTCAGTCTTACAACTGAGTAAGAGTCTGGCATCTTACCAGCTCAAATAGTGGTGCACTGGCTGCAGGGCCCAGGAAAAAAAATGTAAATATTTCAGCTGTGCAGACGGCTGTACAAATAGCAGAGCAGACGAGGCAGCCTCATCTGGGGAGACAAAAGGCACGTGTGATGACCTCCTTCCTTCAAGTTAAACAAGAAGAATCTTACTCTGGCTCATTGTCACAAGTTCCCCTCCTCTCTGAATGTGCACAAAGGGCAATGCACTATATCTACAGCTTGGCAGCATGACAAGAGCCCAGAGAGGATGTTCTGTGGTCAAGTCTCGCTGTGCCCTGCCTGCGTGTGTGCCTGCTGTGTGTGGTCAAGGTGTCTGGGGCTGACTGAGCACACAAGGCAGCAAACAGCAACCCAAGCTACGACATTTTCTGCCATTCTGTCTCTTCTCCACCAGCAGCATTTTTGGTGTTGCCATTCCATGTCTTTGCTCTATCTCCCTGTGGTGCCCTGCTTTTCTTGCACTCTCATTTTTTTCTTGAGTGAGTACGGAAGTTTGGCAGGAAAAGTACAAGCTCCCTCCTCTCTGCTGAATGTCCAATGTTTTGGTTTGGTTGCTCCCCCTTTTCAGCACAGTAGGCTTGGATGTTTGGGCATGATAGAGTTTTCTTTGCCCATTTCCATCTATCAAGACTGGCACAATGACCAGTCTCAGCTGAGATATTTTTCGCTGACAGTGTCCCAACATGCAATGTATTGTGCAATTTACTTGGCTTTGCTTCTTACCACAGAAACTAACAAAATCCATACCATGCTTCTTGCCTGTCAGGAAAATATACTCTGCATTCATCTCTCATTTGGGAGACAGGCTATGTGACAGAGATGATTAATCCTAGCCACAGATAACACTTCCTGTCTTTAAATAGTTTTGGTAGATAAATAACTTCCATAATGAAACACTATCCCACAGTGGGGTTTTGGTCTATGCCAGGAACTTTTGAGTTTTAATTCTGGCTTCCAGACAAAATCACTTTGTGGATAAAAGTAAGTGGAAGCCTGGGGGTTTTGGTGGTTGGGTTTTGTTGGGTTTTGTTAT